>NC_041383.1:95935427-96042571 GCF_002162155.2 Triticum dicoccoides
TCAGTGGGTGAAATGAACATGGATTAGATTCAAGTGGAGGCAACATGGTGCAGATCGAAAGTACTACTAATCCAAACTAAAGTGATCAAGTCTGGATTAGTAGTACCTACGATGTGCACCATGTTGCCTACACTTCAATCTAATCCACGTTCATTTCACCCACTGATATATATAATAACTCATAATGGTCATAAAATCATATGATCTGTATAAAACCTATACAAATACAGTGCCAATAAGCTGCAAAAAAATACAGGAAAATTTAGCACTAGCACTGTTCATAAGAAACGCTACTACTATTTACAGTTATCAGTAGCGCTGTTTATAGGAAGCGTTACTGATAAGTAGGTATAGCGGTAGCGCGGGAAAACCAACGTTACTGCTACAAGTTAGCTGTAGCGCCCTAGTGGAAGCGCTGGTACCCGTGCTACTGCTAGCTCTATTTCCAGCGCTACTGCTAGGGTTATCCCTAGTAGTGTGTGCAGCCGCCCCACGCCGCCTACTCGCCACCACTCGCCGCTGCCCGCCCGCGCGGGCTGCCCTGTTCTGACACGCCCGTCGTGTACGCCTCCCAGCCGAGGTCGCCCCGCTGGCCGCTGGCGCCCCGTCGCCCGCGCGCCCTGCCTCCCCGCGGCTCCCCCCTGCACATGCCCCTCTCTCCGCTGGTCGCCGCTACTCCCCTCTGGCGCCCCGCCGGCCACGCGCCCAGCTCCCCTCGCCCGTGCCCATTTGGGCGGGCGCTCATGCCCACCCCGTTAACCCGCCCCCGGTAAGACACCCACTGACCAGTGGGGTCCGCCCACTTCCATGTTTAGAAAAAAGATATATAAAAAATAAAAATAAAGTAAAAAATATTAGTTAATTAATTAATTTATTTAATTAACTTAACTTAAATAACCTTATTAGTTACCTAATTAACTAGTTAACTAGTTGTAGTCAATGACAGGGGCCCCACCCCCTGTTGACCAATCAAACTTTGACTAGTCAACTGGGCCCCCCTGCCCACCTATCAGTCACTGTGTACACTTTGTGTACACTGTGCTGGGTCCACCTAGCATTTTAGCATTATTTTCGGATTAAAAAATAAATCCAGAAATTCATTTAAACTTTGAAAATTAATATAAAATAAACCGTAGCTCGGATGAAAAAGTTTTATACAAGAAAGTTGCTCATAAAAATATGATGAATCTAAATACGCCTTCCGTTCGTCTGTCACACGTCCCTAGCATAGCGAACATGGAAACGTCCCCCTCCAGTTCGTTTGCTCAAAAATGCCAAACACCCGAAAAATTTCCCAGATGTTATCCCCCTTCGTCAGTATCGCACATCACTGCATTAGAACACCCCTAGCTCTGCCTGTAGTCATGCCATGCATCTATGTCCTTTGTATTTACTGTTTCTTCCTCCTCGTCTTCTCCATGTGATCGACTACGTCACCGACGACCCTCGTTCCCTTTCAGCAGAGCTTCCAGGCAAGCAAACCCTCCCCCCTTGATCATTCCGATATCGCCCAGTTCATTCTCTCTCATGCTTGCATTAGATTTTGCTACTGTAATTGATTGCTCCTATCTGATGCATAGCCTGCTTTTGTAACCTGGTGTTGTACCTTACCTGCTTATCCTAAACTACCTAGTATAGATTGGTTAGTGATCCATCAGTGACCCTCACCTTGACCCAGTTGCCCCGGCTTCTTGACCAATGACTCGATCAACGCAATCGATGCCCAGATCCTGACACTTCACACCTCACTCCCTTTGGTTGTATGACTCTGCAGAGCTACTATCGAGTGCCTAGGGTGATACCTCGTAACGCACTCCTGATGATAACTCTATAGTGTAGCTAGTCGGTCGTGGTCTATCGAGGGTGATTCCACCTTCACCACTCCCGATGACGACTCTGCCGTGCAACACCTCAAGTGTGAACCTCGAGGGTGATTCCTCATATGTTCACCTTTATGGTTACATTAAGCGGAACTCATTGAGGGTGATTCCTCAGGTTCCCCCCCCCCTTGATGTTTCGAACACATGGTTACCTTGACTTCATTTCAGACCCTTGTTAAAGTTGGGCGGGCCTAGTGAGCACCGCGAGAGATACCTTTGTGAAAGTCGGGCGGGCCTGGAGAGCACTCGCGAGATTTTACGATGGCGGCTGGTTGTTAAGCGGTATCACCCAAGAGGTGGTGGTAGCTCCGGACTTATCCCGACAGTCGTTACCCTTAATTTTTAATGCACTAACAGGTTTGGGTATTTGTTCTGAGTTAGCCACTAGCCTATACACACTAACCACCACGCGGGAATAGATATGCGCACTCGGCGTTGTAGTATCAGCCGAAGCTTTGTCAGACATCTAGTTCAGCATTGTGGCATGACCTGGTCGGCACCCTACAGGAGGTGGCCTGGATCACCCTGCGCGCAATGACCCGGAGTGCAACGAGCGATGGGCCCAAGACCCCGGAGTGCTTAGGATGTAGACCGGCGAGGACCTCTCTGCTGAGCCTAGGTAGGGCTGCGACATGTTGATTTTTCGAGGACGCGCATTGACCTAGGAAAGTGTGCCCGGCCAGAGTAATCAAGCATGTTGGTAAATGTGGTGCACCCCTGGAGGGAAGTTTATCTATTCGAATAGTCGTGTCCACTGCAATGGACGCTCGGAATGGTATCCTGATCTATTACAACTAGAAATGGATACTTGAGACATGTGATGGATATGTGGGCTCCATGATTGCTTTCTCGCAGGGAGTCAAGGAAGGATTTGTGTTCGTTAATTCTACAACATTATTGTTAATTATAAAATGCTATTTTATACTCTTCTGAATGCTACAAGATGCTTGAAGATGCTAGTCTTTGAGAGGCTAGACTTTCCCTTCTCCTCTGGCATTCTGCAGTTCATTCCATAGATACAACTCATTCCTTTGATACCGATGCATACTTAGAATAGTCTGATGTAAGTCTTGCGAGTACTTTCGATGAGTACTCGCGGTTGGTTTGCTACCTTTTTTCCCCTATACCCGGTTCCTGCTATCAGAAGGTGGATCCCAAGAGCCGGATGTCACCCCCGTCGTCTACTACTACTACCCCGACGGAGCCTACTACTACGTGGAGACTACCACGACCAGGGGTAGTTAGGAGGTCCCAGGCAGGAGGCCTTGCCTCTTCGATTGTGCTACTTTTGTGCTAGCCTTCTTAAGGCATCCTTGTTTAACTTATGTCTGTACTCAGATATTGTTGCTTCCGCTGACTCGCTTGTGTATCGAGCTTATGTATTCGAGCCCTCGAGGCCCCTGGCTTGTAGTACGAAGCTTGTATGACTTTAATTTGTGTCTAGAGTTGTGCTGTGATATCTTCCTGTGAGTCCCTGATACGTCTCCAATGTATTTATAGTTTTTGATTGTTCCATGATATTATATTATCTGTTCTGGATGTTTAATGGGCTTTAATATGCTCTTTTATATTATTTTTGGGACTAACCTATTAACCGGAGGCCTAGTGCCAATTTTTGTTTTTTTGTGCCTATTTTAGAGTTTCGCAGAAAAGGAATAGCAAACGGAGTCCAAACGGAGTGAAACCTTCATGATGATCTTTCTTGGACTGAAAGCAATCCAGAATACTTGGATTTGAAGTCTGGAACGCCACGAGGAAGCCACAAGGCAGGAAGGTGCGCCCCCACCCTCGTGGGCCCCTCGTAGCTCCACTAACGTACTTCTTTCGCCTATATATACTCTTATACCCTAGAAACATCAGGGGGAGCCACGAAACCACTTTTCCACCGCCGCAACCTTCTGTACCCGTGAGATCCCATCTTGTGGCCTTTTCCGGCGATCTGCAGGAGAGGCAATCAATCACGAAGGGCTTCTACATCAGCACCATTGCCTCTCTGATAAAGCGTGAGTAGTTTACCCAGACCTTCGGCTCCATATATAGTTATTAGCTAGATGCCTTCTTATCTCTCTTTGATCCTCAATACAAAGTTCTCATCGACGTTCTTGGAGATATATTCGATGTGATACTCTTTTGCGGTGTGTATGCGAAGATCCGATGAATTGTGGATTTATGAGCAAGATTATCTATGAATATTATTTGGTTCTTCTTTGAATTCTTATATGCATGATTTGATATCTTTGCAAGTCTCTTCGAATTATCGGTTTAGTTTGGCCTACTAGATTGATCTTTCTTGCAATGGGAGAAGTGCTTAGCTTTGGTTCAACCTTGCAGTGTCCTTTCCCAGTGATAGTAGGGGAAGCACGGCACGTATTGTATTGTTGCCATCGAGGATAAAAAGATGGGGTTTATATCATATTGCTTAAGTTTATCCCTCTACATCATGTCATCTTGCTTAATGCGTTACTCCGTTCTTATGAACTTAATACTCTAGATGCATGTTGGATAGCGGTAGATGTGTGGAGTAATAGTAGTAGATGCAGAATCGTTTTGGTCTATTTGACATGGACGTGATGCCTATATTCATGATCATTGCCTTAGATATATTCATAATTATGCGCTTTTCTATTAATTGCTCGGCAGTAATTTGTTCACCCACCGTAATACATGCTATCTTGAGAGAAGCCACTAGTGAAACCTATGGCCCCCGGGTCTCTTTCTTATTATATTACATCTCTTTTATTTACATCACATCTCGTTTACTGTTTTGCAATCTTTACTTTCCAATCTATACAACAAAAATACTAAAAATATTTATTTTATTAGATCTCACTTTTGTGAGTGATCGTAAAGGGATTGATAACCCCTTTATCGCATTGGTTGCAAGGTTCTTGATTGTTTGTGCTGGTACTAGGTGACTTGTGTGTTGTCTCCTACTGGATTGATACCTTGGTTCTCAAAAACTGAGGGAAATACTTACGCTACTTTGCTGCATCACCCTTTCCTCTTCAAGGGAAAACCAACGCAATCTCAAGAGGTAGCAAGAAGGATTTCTGGTGCCGTTGCCGGGGAGATCTATGCCAAGTCAAGACATACCAAGTACCCATCATAAACTCTTCTCCCTCGCATTACATTATTTGACATTCGCCTTCCTCTCCCCCACTTCTAAAACAATTTTCAAAACCTTTGCTTTTTCTTCGCCCCTCTTCTGTTCGTCTCTTTTCTCTTGCTTCTTGTGTGCTTGTGTGTTGGATTGATTGTTTGTCACGATGGCACAAGATAATACTAAATTGTGTGACTTTTCCAATACCAACAACAATGATTTTATTAGCACTCCAATTGCTCCTACTACCAATGTTGAATCTTTTGAAATTAATACCGCTTTGTTGAATCTTGTTATGAAAGATCAATTTTCTGGCCTTCCTAGCGAAGATGCCGCTACCCATCTTAACAACTTTGATGATTTGTGTTATATGCAAAAGAAGAAAGATGTGGAAAATGATATTGTTAAATTGAAGCTATTTCCGTTTTCGCTTAGAGATCGTGCTAAAACTTGCCTCTTTGCCTAAAAATAGTATTGATTCATGGAATAAGTGCAAAGATGCTTTTATCTCTAAGTATTTTCCTCCCGCTAAGATCATCTCTCTTAGGAATGATATTATTAATTTTAAGCAACTTGATCATGAGCATGTTGCACAAGCTTGGGAGAGGATGAAATTAACGATACGTAATTGCCCTACACATGGTTTGAATTTATGGATGATTATACAAAACATTTATGCCGGATTGAATTTTGCTTCTAGAAACCTTTTAGATTCGGCCGCGGGAGGCACTTTTATGGAAATCACTTTAGGAGAAGCTACTAAACTCCTAGACAATATTATGGTTAATTATTCTCAATGGCACACCGAAAGATCCACTAGTAAAAAAGTTCATGCGATTGAAGAGATTAATGTTTTGAGTGGAAACATGGATGAACTTATGAAATTGTTTGCTAATAAAAGTGTTTCTTATGATCCTAATGATATGCCTTTGTCCACTTTAATTGAGAATAATAATGAATCTATGGATGTGAATTTTGTTGGTAGGAACAATTTTGGTAACAACGCGTATAGAGGAAACTTTAATTCTAGGCCGTTTCCTAGTAATTCCTCTAATAATTATGGTAATTTATATAAAAAATCTTATGGAAATTATAATAAGATGCCCTCTGATTTTGAGACTAGTGTTAAAGAATTTATGAATTCGCAAAAGAATTTCAATGCTTTGATTGAAGAAAAATTGCTTAAGATTGATGAGTTCGCTGGGAACGTGGATAGAATTTCTGTTGATGTTGATTCTTTGAAACTTAGATCTATTCCACCTAAGCATGACATCAATGAGTCTCTCAAAGCCATGAGAATTTCCATTAATGAGTGCAAAGAAAGAACCGCTATGATGCGTGCTAAAAAAGATTGCTTTGTGAAAGCGTGTTCTTCTATTTTTCATGATAATAATGATGAAGATCTAAAAGTGATTGATGTGACTCTGATGACCTACAAGTATAGGGGATCTATCATAGTCCTTTCGATAAGTAAGAGTGTCTAACCCAACGAGAAGCAGAAGGAAATGACAAGCGGTTTTCAGTAAGTCTACAAGCACTGAAATTATCGGTAACAGATAGTTTTGTGATAAGGTAATTTGTAATGGGTAACAAGTAATAAAAGTAATTAAGGTGCAGCAAGATGGCCCAATCCTTTTTGCAGCAAAGGACAAGCCTGGACAAACTCTTATATAATGGAAAACGCTCCCGAGGACACATGGGAAATATTGTCAAGCTAGTTTTCATCACGCTCATATGATTTGCGTTCGTTACTTTGATAATTTGATATGTGGGTGGACCGGTGCTTGGGTACTGCCCTTCCTTGGACAAGCATCCCACTTATGATTAACCCCTATTGCAAGCATCCGCAACTACAAAAGAAGTATCAAGGTAAACCTAACCATAGCATGAAACATATGGATCCAAATCAGCCCCTTACGAAGCAACGCATAAACTAGGGTTTAAGCTTTTGTCACTCTAGCAACCCATCATCTACTTATTACTTCCCAATGCCTTCCTATAGGCCCAAACAATGGTGAAGTGTCATGTAGTTGACGTTCACATAACACCACTAGAGGAAAGACAACATACATCTCATCAAAATATCGAACGAATACCAAATTCACATGACTACTTATAGCAAGACTTCTCCCGTGTCCTCAGGAACAAACATACCTACTCACAAATCATATTCATGTTCATAATCAGACGGGTATTAATATGCATAAAGGATCTGAACATATGATCTTCCACCAAATAAACCAATTGGCATCAACTACAAGATGTAATCAACACTACTAGCAACCCACAGGTACCAATCCGAGGTTTTGAGACAAAGATTGGATACAAGAGATGAACTAGGGTTTGAGAGGAGATGGTGCTGGTGAAGATGTTGATGGAGATTGACCCCCTCCCGATGAGAGGATCAATGGTGATGACGATGGTGATGATTTCCCCCTCCCGGAGGATGTTTCCCCAGCAGAACAGCTTCGCCGGAGCCCTAGATTGGTTTCGCCAGGTTCCGCCTCGTGGCGGCGGTGCTTCGTCCCGAAAGCTCGCTTCTGATTTTTTTCCAGGGAGAAATACTTCATATAGCCAAAGATGGGCACCAGAGGCCTGCCAGGGGCCTAGGGGGTAGGGAGCGCCCCCCACCCTCGTGGACGGTGGGTGAGCCCTCTCTGGTGCTTTCTTCGCCCAATATTTTTTATATATTCCAAAACTGGATTTCGTGGAGTTTCAGGACTTTTGGAGTTGTGCAAAATAGGTCTCTAATATTTGCTCCTTTTCCAGTCCAGAATTCCAGCTGCCGGCATTCTCCCTCTTCATGTAAACCTTGTAAAATAAGAGAGAAAAGGCATAAGTATTGTGACATAATGTGTAATAACAGCTAGTAATGCAATAAATATCAATATGAAAGCATGATGCAAAATGGTCATATCAACTCCCCCAAACATAGACCTCAGTTGTCTTCAAGCGGAAGCCGATAACGAAAAATATGTCCACATGCTTAGAGATAGAGGTGTCGATAATATAAAATACAGACATGAGGGCATCATGATCATTCTTAAAGCAGCAACATATATATATTGCCATATGATTTCTTATTGCTAAAGTAACAATCTATTCACAATGTAAAGTATGAATCGGAAACTTCACTGAAAACTAACAAACTATAATCTCGGAAAGAGTCAATATAAGAGCTTTTCAGCAAGTTCACATACTCAACTATCTTTTAGTCTTTCACAATTGCTAACACTCACGCAATACTTATGGGTATGAAGTTTTAATCGGACACAGAGAAAGATAGGGGCTTATAGTGTTGCCTCCCAACCTTTTACCTCAAGGGTAAGTCAGCAATAATAGTTTATGATAACTTACATCCAATTGGATATATATATCAGGATCTTTCCAACACATTGTGCTTGCCAAAGGATAAAATGTAAAAAGGAAAGGTGAAGATCACCATGACTCTTTTATAAGGTATAAGACAAGAATAAAAGATAGGCCATTCGCAGAGGGAAGCAGAGGTTGTCATGTGCTCTTATGGTTGGATGCACGAAATCTTAATGCAAAAGAACATCACTTTATATTGCCACTTGTGATATGGACCTTTATTATGCAGTCAGTCGCTTTTATTGCTTCCATATCACAAGATCGTATAAAGCTTATTTTCTCCACACTAATAAATCATACATATTTAGAGAGAAATTTTAATTGCATGCAACAATGACAACTTACTTGAAGGATCTTACTCAATCCATAGGTAGATATGGTGGACTCTCATGGCAAAACCGGGTTTAAGGATATTTGGAAGCACAAGTAGCATCTCTACTTGGTGCAAAGGATTTGGCTAGCATGATGGGGAAAGGCAAGCTCAACATGTTGGATGATCCATGACAATATACTTTATTTCGGATATAAGAAAACATAACCCATTACGTTATCTTCCTTGTCCAACATCAACTTTTTAGCATGTCATATTTTAATGAGTGCTCACAATCATAAAAGATGTCCAAGATAGTGTATTTATATGTGAAAACCTCTCTTTCTTTATCACTTCCTATTAATTGCAACGATGACCAAAACTATGTTTGTCAATTCTCAACAACTTTTATTCATCATACTCTTTTATATGTGAAGTCATTACTCTCCATAATATCAATATGATCTCTTTAATTCTTTTTATTCTTTCTTTTATTCCCTCAAGATCATAGCAGGATAACCAAGCCTTCGACCCAAAACTAATCTTTATTATATATAGCTCATGGACTCGATTACATAGAAGGATCATAAAGCAAAACTCAAAACTAGATCATACTAAAAATTTATTCTACTAAATCAAGATATTACTAAAAGGATCAAACTAAGAAAAAAGGTAAATATAGGAGTGTGATGGTGATATGATACCGGGGCACCTCCCCCAAGCTTGGCAGTTGCCAAGGGGAGTGCCCATACCCGATACTCAGTTCTCCTTCTTCGGAGGTGGTGATGATGCAGTCGTTGATGATGTAGGCTTGTCGTCAGCATCGAGCGGAGGAGGTGCTCCAACTTATGAATAATGCCCTTGAGTGTGGTGATATGCTCTTGCAATAGAATATTTTCACGAGTTAGATACTTGTTCTGCACCTGAACTATTTCAATCATCTTGAAAGCTTCAATTTCAGTAGGGGTAAGAAGATTGTAATGAGGTTGAAGGATGTCTTCTTCTTCTGTTGCCTGAGCTTGATCCTCCGTGGCCTTCTTGATCCTATCATCCTTGTTGATCTCCCTGGGTTCTTCTCTCTTCAGCTCTATCTTCATTAGCCAAGCATCATCGCCTGTGTTGTTGGAGGAGGTGGCCGACATGATGCTTGGCCCTGAAAACCCTGGCAGAAAACAGCTCGAAACAAAAACAGGAGATATTTGCGTGGTACGGTGGTCAAAACCTTCGAGAGATTATATAATGAATTTTTACCGACCAAAAGAAGTATCATGCAAGAAAACGGAGTCCAGAGGGCACACGAGGTGCCCACGAGGCAGGGGGCGCGCCCAGGGGGGTAGGGCGCGCCCTCCACCCTCGTGGATGCCTCGTGTCCCTTTCGGACTACTTCTTATTTTCCTATTTTCTTAAATATTCCAAAACGGAGAAAAATTGCCATTAGAACTGTTTTGGAGACGGTTTACTTACCGTACCACATACCTATTCCTTTTCGGAGTCTGAAACATTCCGGAAAGTGTCCTTTATATGTTCCTCCGGGGTTACGGTTTCAATAACATTTGTTTCAACATTTATGGGATTACCTAAGATATAATGTTTGATTCTTTGACCGTTCACCACCTTTGGATTTGTGCCTTCGAAGTTGTTGATTTTTATGGCACCGGAAACGATAGACTTCCTCGATAACGTAAGGACCTTCCCATTTAGAGAGAAGTTTTCCTGCAAAAAATCTTAAACGAGAGTTGTATAGCAAAACATAATCACCTACTTTAAACTCACGCTTTTGTATCCTTTTGTCATGCCATCTTTTAACTTCTTATTTAAACAGTTTGGCATTATCATAGGCCTGGGTTCTCCATTCATCAAGTGAGCTAATGTCAAATAGTCTCTTCTCACCGGCAAGTTTGAAATCATAATTGAGCTCTCTAATGGCCCAATATGCCTTAATTTCTAGTTTGAGAGGTAAGTGACATGCTTTTCCATAAACCATTTTATACGGAGACATACCCATAGGATTTTTATATGTTGTTCTATAGGCCCATAATGCATCATCAAGTTTCTTGGACCAATTCTTTCTAGATCTATTAACGGTCTTTTGCAAAATTAATTTAATCTCCCTATTACTTAGTTCTAGTTGACCACTAGATTGTGGGTGGTATGGAGATGAAATTCTATGACTAACATCATACTTAGCAAGCATTTTACGAAAGGCACCATGAATAAAATATGAACCACCATAAGTCATTAAGTATCTAGGGACTCCGAACCTCGGAAAAATAACTTCTTTAAGCATCTTAATAGAGGTGTTATGATCGGCACTACTAGTTGGAATAGCTTCTACCCACTTAGTAACATAATCAACAACAACTAAAATATATGTATACCCATTAGAGGAAGGAAACGGTCCCATATAATCAAAGCCCCAAACATCAAATGGTTCAATAACAAGTGAATAGTTCATAGGCATTTCTTGTCGTCTACTAATATTACCAATTCTTTGACATTCATCACAAGATAAAACAAACTTACGGGCATCTTTAAAAAGAGTAGGCCACTAAAAACCGGATTGCAATACCTTATGCATAGTTCTATCTCCAGCATGGTGTCCTCCATAAGCTTGGGAGTGACACTTGCGTAGGATCTGTTCCTGTTCATGCTCAGGTACACAACGTCTAATAACACCATCTACTCCTTTATAAAGGTGTGGGTCATCCCAGAAGTAATGTCTTAAATCATAGAAAAACTTTTTCTTTTCCTGGTATGTGAAACTAGGTGGTATAAATTTAGCAACAATGTAATTAGCATAATCAGCATACCATAGAGCAGTACGAGAAGCATTTATGATAGCTAATTATTCATTGGGAAAGCTATCATCAATAGGTAGTGGGTCATCAAGAATATTCTCTAACCTAGACAAGTTGTGTGCAACGGGGTTCTTAGCTCCCTTTCTATCAATAATATGCAAATCAAATTTTGTAGCAAGAGAATCCATCTAATAAGTCTAGGTTTAGCATCTTTCTTTTCCATAAGGTATTTAATAGCAGCATGATCAGTGTAAACAGTTACTTTAGAATCAACAATGTAAGGTCTGAACTAATCACAAGCAAATACAACTGCTAAAAATTCTTTTTCAGTAGTAGCATAATTTCTTTGGGCACTGTCTAGAGTTTTACTAGCATATTGGATAACATTTAATTTCTTATCAACTCTTTGTCCTAGAACAGCACCTACAGCATAATCACTAGCATCGCACATAATTTCAAAGGGTAAATTCCAATTAGGTGGCTGAACAATAGGTGCAGAAATCAAGGCTTTCTTAAGTATTTCAAATGCTTCTACACAATCATCATCAAAGACAAAAGGAACATCTTTTTGTAAGAGATTAGTCAGAGGCCTAGAAATTTTTGAGAAGTCTTTAATGAACCTCCTATAAAAACCGGCATGACCAAGGAAACTTCTTACACCTTTAATGTCCTTAGGACACGGCATCTTTTCAATAGCATCAACTTTAGCTTTATCAACTTCAATACCTCTTTCAGAAATTTTATGCCCCAAACAATACCTTCATTAACCATAAAGTGGGACTTCTCCCAATTCAAGACAAGATTAGTTTCTTCACATCTCTGCAAAACTCGTCTAAGGTTGCTCAAGCAATCATCAAAGGAAATTCCATAAACGGAGAAATCATCCACGAAAACCTCAACAATCTTTTCACAAAAGTTAGAGAATATAGCAGTCATACATCTCTGAAAGGTAGCAGGTGCATTACATAAACCAAAAGGCATACGTCTATACGCAAAGGTACCGAAAGGGCAAGTAAAAGTGTTCTTTTCTTGATCTTCTTTTAACATAGGTATTTGAGAAAAACCAGAATAACCATCTAGAAAGCAAAAAAATTGTATGTTTGGATAATCTTTCTAGCATTTGATCAATAAAAGGTAAAGGGTAATGATCCTTTTTAGTAGCTTTATTTAGTTTGCAAAAATCAATTACCATTCTATAACCTGTAACAATTCTTTGTGGATCAATTCATCTTTATCATTAGGAACAACGGTAATACCTCCCTTCTTAGGGACACAATGGACAGGACTTACCCACTAACTATCAGCAACGGGATAAATTATACCTGCCTCCAGAAGCTTTAGTATCTATTTTCTTACCACTTCTTTCATCTTAGGATTTAACCATCGTTGGTGATCAACAACCGGTTTAGCGTCTTTCTCCAATTTTATTTTGTGCTGGCATAGAGAGGGACTAGTGCCCTTAAGATCATCCAGAGTATATCCAATAGCAGCACGGTGCTTCTTCAAATTTTTCAATAATTTCTCTTCTTCCTGCTCTGAAAGGTTAGCACTAATAATAACAGAAGATATCTTCTTTTCATCAAGATAAGCATATTTAAGAGTATCAGGTAATGGTTTGAGCTCAAACACGGGATCACCCTTGGGTGGAGGAGGATCCTCTAAAATTTCAATAGACAAGTTGTGTTTCAAAATAGGTCCCTGTTTAAAGAATACTTCATCTATTTCCCTTCTTTCATTCATAAACATATCATTATCATGGTCTAACAAATATTGTTCTAAAGGATCATTAGGAGGCATGGCAATAGAAGCAAGACCAATAATTTCATCTTTACTAGGCAATTCTTTATCATGGGGTTGTCTACGAAATTTAGCAAAATTAAAATCATGAGACATATCCCCTAAACCAATAGTAACAACATCCTTTTTGCAGTCTATCTTAGCACTAACAGTATTCAAGAAGGGTCTACCAAATATAATGGGACAAAAGTTATCTTGTGGGGAAGCAAGAACAAGAAAATCAGTAGGATATTTAATTTTCCCACACAAGACTTCAATATCTCTTGCAATCCCAACTGGTGAAATAGTACCTCTATTGGCAAGCTTAACTTTAACATCAATACCTTCTAACTCAGCAGGTGCAATATCATGCATAATTTCTTCGTATATGAGGTATTGCACTCGCACTAGCACCCATATCACATAAACCATGATAGCAATGATCTCCTATTTTAACAGAAATAACAGGCATGCCAACAACATGTCTCTGTTTATTTTTAGTATCTGGTCTAGCAATTCGAGCAGCTTCATCACAGAGGTAAATAACATGCCCATCTATATTATCAACCAATAGATCTTTAACCATAGCAATACTAGGTTCAACTTTAATTTGCTCAGAGGGTTTGGGTGTTCTAATATTACTTTTGTTGACCACAATTGAAGCTTTAGCATGATCCTTTATTCTAACAGGGAAAGGTGGTTTCTCAATATAAGCGGTAGGAACAATGGGATCAACATTATAAGTGATAGTATTTTCTTCAACTTTAATAGGTACAACTACTTTTATTTCAATGGGAGGATGATATTTAAACCACTTCTCCTTAGGGAGATCAACATGAGTAGCAAATGATTCATGGAAAGAAGCTACTATCTCAGAGTCAAGTCCATATTTAGTGCTAAATCCACAGAAAACATCGGTATCCATAAAAGATTTAGCACAATCAAAATTAGGTGTTATACCTAACTCCTTACCTTTGTCGAGTTCCCAATCTTCAGAGTTGCATTTAATTATTTCCAATAAATCCCATCTGAATTCAATAGTCTTCATCATAAAAGAACCAGTACAAGAAGTATCGAGCATGGAGCGATTATTGAGAGAAAGCCGAGCATAAAATTTTTGAATAATAATTTCTCTTGAGAGATCATGATTGGGGCATGAATATAACATTGACTTAAGCCTCCCCCAAGCTTGAGCGATACTTTATCCTTCTTGAGGCAAAAAAATATACATATGATTATGATCACGATGAACGAGATGCATAGGATAAAACTTCTAATGAAATTCCAATTTCAATCGATTGTAGTTCCATGATCCAATATCATCACATAGCTAGCCTAAACCATGTCAATGCCTTTCACTTCAAAGATAAAGGGGAGATTTTCTTCTTGATAACATCCTTGGGCATACCTGCAAGCTTAAATAATCCACAAACTTCATCCACATAGATTAGGTGCATATCAGGATGTAATGTTCCATCTCCTGTAAAAGGATTAGCTAGCAGTTTCTCTATCATACCCGAAGGAATTTCAAAGTAAACATTTTCAGTAGGTTAAGTAGGTTGAGGAGCAACTCTTTGCTCTATTGTTCGGGGTGAAGATACCCCGAACAAGCCCCTCAACGGATTATGTTCCATAGTAACAAGTGACAGTAAATTTCAGCACACTATATAAATTTTTCCTTACCAAATTCCACCTACCAAAGGCGCTTCACTCCCCGGCAACGGCGCCAGAAAAGAGTCTTGATGACCCAAAAGTATAGGGGTCTATCGTAGTCCTTTCGATAAGTAAGAGTGTCGAACCCAACGAGGAGCAGAAGGAAATGGCAAGCGGTTTTCAGTAAGGTATTCTCTGCAAGCACTGAAATTATCGGTAACAGATAGTTTTGTGATAAGGTAATTTGTGACGGGTAACAAGTAATAAAAGTAAATAAGGTGCAGCAAGATGGACCAATCCTTTTTGTAGCAAAGGACAAGCCTGGACAAACTCTTATATAAAGGAAAATGCTGCCGAGGACACATGGGAATTATCGTCAAGCTAGTTTTCATCACGCTCATATGCGTTACTTTCATAATTTGATACATGGGTGGACCGGTGCTTGGGTACTACCCTTCCTTGGACAAGCATCCCACTTATGATTAACCCCTATTGCAACCATCCGCAACTACAAAATAAGTATTAAGGTAAACCTAACCATAGCATGAAACATATGGATCCAAATCAGCCCCTTACGAAGCAACACATAAACTAGGGTTTAAGCTTCTGTCACTCTAGCAACCCATCATCTACTTACTACTTCCCAATGCCTTCCTCTAGGACGAAACAATGGTGAAGTGTCATGTAGTCGACGTTCACATAACACCACTAGAGGATAGACAACATACATCTCATCAAAATATCGAATGAATACCAAATTCACATGACTACTTATAGCAAGACTTCTCCCATGTCCTCAGGAACAAACGTAACGGCTCACAAATCATATTCATGTTCATAACCAGAGGGGTATTAATATGCATAAAGGATCTGAGCATATGATCTTCCACCAAATAAACCAACTAGCATCAACTACAAGGAGTAATCAACGCTATTAGCAACCCACAGGTACCAATCTGAGGTTTTGAGACAAAGATTGGATAAAAGAGATGAACTAGGGTTTGAGAGGAGATGGTGCTGGTGAAGATGTTGATGGGGATTGACCCCCTCCCGATGATAGGATCGATGGTGATGACGATGGTGATGATTTCCCCCTCCCGAAGGGATGTTTCCCCAACAGAACAGCTCTGTTGGAGCCCTAGATTGGTTTCGCCAGGTTCCGCCTCGTGGCGGCGGTGCTTCGTCCCGAAAGCTCGCGTCTGATTTTTTTTCAGGGCGAAAGACTTCATATAGCCAAAGATGGGCACCAGAGGCCTGCCAGGGGGCCCACGAGGCAGGGGGCGCGCCCCCCACACTCGTGGACGGTGGGTGGCCCCCCTCTGGTTCTTTCTTCGCCCAATATTTTTTATATATTCCAAAACTGACTTTCGTGGAGTTTCAGGACTTTTGGAGTTCTGCAGAATAGGTCTCTAATATTTGCTCCTTTCCCAGCCCAGAATTCCAGCTGCCGGCATTCTCGCTCTTCATGTAAACCTTGTAAAATAAGAGAGAAAAGGCATAAGTATTGTGACATAATGTGTAATAACAACCCATAATGCAATAAATATCGATATGAAAGCATGATGCAAAATGGACGTATCAGACTCCTATTAAATCTTTGTTTTCCAATATGAATCTTGATAAAGATGGGACTGGAGATGAGTGAACTTTAGTTAAAAGGCGTCCCAGTGATTCGGAGTTTTTAGATCTTGATGCAAAAACTAATAAAAGTGGGATTGAAGAGGTCAAAACTTTACGTAGCAATGAACCCGCTATTTTTGATTTCAAGGAATTTAATTATGATAAATTGCTCTTTGATAGAATGTATTTCCTTGTTGCAATCCGTGTTGAATTCTCCTCGTGCTTATAATCAAAATAAAGCTTTTACTAAACATACTGTTGATGCTTTAATGCAATCCTATGAAGAAAAGCTTGAACTAGAAGTTTCTATCCCTAGAAAACTTTATGATGAGTGGGAACCTACTATTAAGATTAAGATTAAAGATTATGAATGCTATCCTTTATGTGATTTGGGTTCTAGTGTTTCCACGATTCCAAAAACTTTGTGTGATGTGCTAGGTTTCCATGAATTTGATGATTGTTCTTTAAATTTGCATCTTGTGTATTCCATCATTAAGAAACCTATGGGAAGGATTAATAATGTTATTATTGTTGCAAATAGGAATTATGTGCCCGTAGATTTCATTGTTCTCGATATAGATTGCAATCCTACATGTCCTGTTATTCTTGGTAGACCTTTCCTTAGAACGATTAGTGCAATTATTGATATGAAAGAAGGAAATATTAGATTCCAATTTCTGTTAAGGAAAGGCATGGAACACTTTCCTAGTAAGAAAATTAAATTTCCTTATGAATCTATTATGAGAGCCACTTATGGACTGCATACCAAAGATGACAATACCTAGATCTATTCTTGTTTTTATGCCTAGCTAGGGGCGTTAAATGATAGCGCTTGTTGGGAGGCAACCCAATTTTATTTTTGTTCTTTGCTTTTTGCTACTGTTTAGTCATAAATAATCCATCATTATACTATTATGATTTTGTTTTTTGTGTTTTAATTAGTGTTTGTGCCAAGTAGAACCTTTAGGATCATCTTGTGTGATAGTTGCTTGATCTTGCTGAAAAAGACAGAAACTTTGTGCTCACGAAAATAATTTTCATAAATCAAAGAAAAGAGCTTTTGCCCTGATTCTTTTTACAGAATATTAATATATATATTACCCTGGTCGTCCTAATTTGGTAGAATATTTGGAGTTCCAGAAGTATTTGAAATTTACATATTGCTTCACACTGTTCTGTTTTTGACAGATTCTATTTTTCGTGTGTTGTTTTCTTATTTTGATGAATCTATGAGTAGTATCGGGGGGTATGAACCATAGAGAAGTTGTAATACAGTAGGTTTAACACCAATATAAATAAAGAATGAGTTCATTACAGTACCTTAAAGTGGTGGTTTATTTTCTTATACCAACGGAGCTCATGAGTTTTCTGTTAAGTTTTGTGTTGTGAAGTTTTCAAGTTTTTGGGTAAAGATTTGATGGATTTTGGAATAAGGAGTGGCAAGAGCCTAATATTGGGGATGCCCAAGGAACCCCAAGGTAAAATTCGGGGGCAACCGAAAGCCTAAGCTTGGGGATGCCCCGAAAGGCATCCCCTCTTTCGTCTTCGTCTATCGGTAACTTTACTTGAGGCTATATTTTTATTCACCACATGATATGTGTTTTGCTTGGAGCGTCTTGTATGATTTGCGTCTTTGCTTTTTAGTTTACCACAATCATCTTTGCTGTACACACATTTTGGGAGAGACACGCATGAATCAGAATTTATTAGAATACTCTATGTGCTTCACTTATATCTTTTGAGCTAGATAATTTTGCTCTGGTGCTTCACTTATATCTTTTTAGAGCAAGGTGGTGGTTTTATTTTATAGAAATTATTGATCTCTCATACTTCACTTATATTATTTTGAGAGTCTTTTAGAACAGCGTGGTAATTTGCTTTGGCTGTAAAACTAGTCCTAATACGATGGGCATCCAAGATGGGTATAATAAAAACTTTCATATAAAGTGCGTTGAATACTATGAGAAGTTTGATTCTTCATGATTGTTTTGAGATATGAAGATGGTGATATTAGAGTCATGCTAGTAGAGTAGTTGTTAATTTGGGAGATACTTGTGTTAAAGTTTGTGATTCCCGTAGCATGCACGTATGGTGAACCGTTATGTGACGAAGTTGGAGCATGAGATATTTTTTTGATTGTCTTCCTTATGAGTGGCGGTCCAGGACGAGCGATGGTCTTTTCCTACCAATCTATCCCCCTAGGAGCATGCGCGTAGTACTTCTTTTCAATGACTAATAGATTTTTGCAATAAGTATGTGAGTTCTTTATGACTAATGTTGAGTCCATGGATTATACGCACTATCACCTTTCCGCCATTGCTAGCCTCTCTTGTGCCGCGCAACTTTCGCCAGTACCAAAACACCCACCATTACCTTCCTCAAAACAGCCACCATACCTACCTATTATGGCATTTCCATAGCCATTCCGAGATATATTGCCATGCAACTTTCCACCGTTCCGTTTATTATGACACGTTCCATCATTGTCATATTGCTTTGCATGATCATGTAGTTGACATCGTATTTGTGGCAAAGCCACCATTCATAATTATTTCATACATGTCACTCTTGATTCATTGCACATCCCGGTACACCGCCGGAGGCATTCATATAGAGTCATATTTTTGTTCTAGTATCGAGTTGTAATTTTTGAGTTGTAAGTAAAAAGAAGTGTGGTGATCTTCATTATTAGACCATTGTCCCATGTGAGGAAATAAAAAAAGGGGAAGAAAGGCCAAAAAAGGCCCAAAAACCGGAAAAAAGAGAGAGAAAGAGAGAAGGGACAATGCTACTATCCTTTTTCCACACTTGTGCTTCAAAGTAGCACCATGATCTTCATGACAGAGAGTCTCTTATTTTATCACTTTCATATACTAGTGGGAATTTTTGTTATAGAACTTGTCTTGTATATTCCAGTGATGGGATTCCTCAAAGTGCCCTAGGTCTTCGTGAGCAAGCAAGTTGGATGCACTCCCAATTAGTTTCTTTTACTGAGCTTTCATAAACTTATAGCTCTAGTGCATCCGTTGCATGGCAATCCCTACTCACTCACGTTGATATCTATTGATGGGCATCTCCATAGCCCATTGATACGCCTAGTTGATGTGAGACTATCTTCCTCCTTTTTGTCTTCTCCACAACCAGCATTCTATTCCACCTATAGTGATATGTCCATGGCTCACGCTCATGTATTGTGTGAAGATTGAAAATGTTTGAGAACATCAAAAGTATGAAACAATTGCTTGGCTTGTCATGGGGGTTGTGCATGATTTGAATATTTTGTGTGATGAAGATGGAGCATAGCCAGACTATATGATTCTGTAGGGATAGCTTTCTTTGGCCATGTTATTTTGAGAAGACATGATTGCTTTGTTAGTATGCTTGAAGTATTATTGTTTTTATGTCAATATTAAACTTTTGTCTTGAATCTTTCGGATCTGAACATTCATGCCATAATAAAGAAAATTACATTGATAATTATGTTAGATAGCATTCCACATCAAAAATTCTGTTTTTGTCATTTACCTACTCGAGGATGAGCAGGAATTAAGCTTGGGGATGCTTGACACGTCTCCAACGTATCTATAATTTATGATTGTTCAATGCTATTATATTATCTGTTTTGGATGTTTAATGGGCTTTAATATGCACTTTTATATAATTTTTGGGACTAACCTATTAACCGGAGGCCTAGTGCCAATTTCTATTTTCTTGCCTATTTTAGAGTTTCGCAGAAAAGGAATACCAAATGGAGTCCAAACGGAATGAAACCTTCGCGATGATCTTTCTTGGACCAAAAGCAATCCAGAAGACTTGGAGTTGAAGTCTGGAATGCCACGAGGAAGCCACGAGGCAGGAGGGCGCACCCCCCACCCTCGTGGACCCCTCGTAACTCCACCAACGTACTTCTTTCGCCTATATATACTCTTATACTCTAGAAACATTTGGGGGAGCCACGAAGCCACTTTTCCACCGCCGCAACCTTCTGTACCCGTGAGATCCCATGTTGGGGCCTTTTTCGGTGATCTGCAGGAGGGGGAATCGATCACGGAGGGCTTCTACATCAACACCATTGCCTCTCTGATGAAGCGTGAGTAGTTTACCACAGACCTTCGGGTCCATAGTTATTAGCTAGATGGCTTCTTATCTCTCTTTGATTCTTAATACAAATTCCTCCTCGATGTTCTTGGAGATCTATTCGATGTAATACTCTTTTGTGGTGTGTTTGCCGAGATCGGATGAATTGTGGATTTACGAACAAGATTATCTATGAATATTATTTGGTTCTTCTCTGAATTCTTATATGCATGATTTGATATCTTTGCAAGTCTCTTCGAATTATCGGTTTATTTTGGCCTACTAGATTGATCTTTCTTGCAATGGGAGAAGTGATTAGCTTTGGGTTCAATCTCGCGGTGTCCTTTCCCAATGACAGTAGGGGCAGCAAGGCACATATTGTATTGTTGCCATCGAGGATAAAAAGATGGGGTTTATATCATATTGCTTGAGTTTATCCCTCTACATCATGTCATCTTGCTTAATGTGTTACTCTGTTCTTATGAACTTAATACTCTAGATGCATGCTGGATAGCGGTAGACGTGTGGAGTAATAGTAGTAGATGCAGAACCGTTTTGGTCTAATTGACACGGACGTGATGCCTATATTCATGATCATTGCCTTAGATATCTTCATAATTATGTGCTTTTCTATCAATTGCTCGACAGTAATTTGTTCACCCACCATAATACATGCTATCTTGAGAGAAGCCACTAGTGAAACCTATGGCCCCCGGGTCTCTTTCTTATTATATTACATCTCTTTCATTTACATCGCATCTCGTTTACTATTTTGCAATCTTTACTTTCCAATCTATACAACAAAAATACTAAAATATTTATTTTACTATCTCTATTAGATCTCACTTTTGCAAGTGATCGTAAAGGGATTGATAACCCCTTTATCGCGTTGGTTGCAAGGTTCTTGATTGTTTGTGCAGGTACTAGGTGACTTGTGCGTTGTCTCCTACTGGATTGATACCTTGGTTATCAGAAACTGAGGGAAATACTTACCCTACTTTGCTGCATCACCCTTTCCTCTTCAAGGGAAACCAACGCATGCTTAAGAGGTAGCAATCCCTGATCTTGATCATACACATTTGCGTGTATGATTAGTGTACGATTGAATTGGGGGCATCACAAGTTGGTATCAGAGCCGACTGCCTGAAGGAATCCCCCTTCCACACACCTTGGTCAAAGTCGAGTCTAGTCATGGCAAAACTTTTACTAACATGGTTGTGTGGCTTACGGGCCCATGTTGCCATTGGGTGGTATTAGGATCTTTTACTCCTCATCCATACTCTAGGATTCTGATATCTCTTCCATTCGGGTTAAACGAATTTACAAACTCTAACATTAGGATCTCGTAACCACATTCACCCCAGAGCTGGATTATAAAAAATATTCCCTTGAAATGTATTTCGAATAATACACAAGCTGTCATGTTGGCTACTAGGATGTATGCATCGAACTTCTTTCATTAGGCATGTTTCATCGTCTATATTTCTTTGTCTTTGCAAATTTCTCAAATGCTGAACTACCCCTATTTTATATTAGTAGGATTGTTAGACCCGGTGGTCGTGGTCGTGGTGACAACGCCCCAGCACCACCTGAGTACATGGCTGGTATGATCCAACAGTTTGAACTAAACCGCCAGTTCATGGAAGGAATGATGGCTTAGTTTCCTCACCCCAACTTGAACCAGCAGCCAGCAACTGTGACACTGAACGACTTTGCACATCTCAACCCAACAATCTACCTCAGCTCAACTGAGCCACTTGATGCTGATGACTGTCTTTGTGACATCAGTTTCGAGTTAGAGTCTGCTGGTGTAGCCCCTGCCAGCTATGTCACCTTCGCGGCATATTATCTCAAGGGTCCCGCTGCTCAATGGTGGGACAGCCACAGGCATTCCTTACCTGCTAGAACGGTCATCACTTGGCCGTATTTCCAAGATGCCTTCCGTGCCCGCTTCATTCCTCAGGGAACCATGGACAGGAAGAAGTGTGAGTTACGCAAGCTCACCCAAGGCAACAAGACTGTGGATGCCTATCAGCGGGAGTTCCTTGACTTGTCCTGCTATGCTGAAGAAGACATTGCCACTGATGCACGTAAATAGGAAAAGTTCCATGGTGGACTTCAAGTTGATATCGAAGTAGCGCTCCTCGTGCATGACTTTGCTGATTTCGCCACCTTGGTGAACAATGCCATTCAGGTCGAAACTGGTGTGCAGGAACACCTGGGATCTCTTAGGCACAACACTGGAATGGGTTCATCTTTGGCCCGTCATCGCAGAAGCGTAGGATTTGGATCCCCCACAACATGCATCCACGAGCTCCCCTGCACCAAGACAGACCCATGCTGCACCTCGCCTGCCTCCTCCACCACCTGGGCTGCCGAGACATCAAGCTCCTGCTTCCCGTCCCAATGACGGGATATGCTTCAGGTGTGGTCAACCAGGTCACCATGCGAGGGACTACCCTCAGAATCAGTACCAGCTTGCACTTCCTCCAACTGGTCGTGGTTACAACCAGCCCTGCAACAACAATGCCAGGCCTTATGGTCATGGTCAGGAAAACCACATTGATCTGAATGAAGCTCAAGACCAGCCTGCTACTGTATTGGGTACTCTTCTTGTTAACTCAGTACCAGCTTCTCTTTTATTCGATTCAGGAGCATCGCATTCATTCATATCAAAAGATTTTGCATCCATGCATGGCATTAAGTTCGAAGAGATGAACAACCCGCTGGTGGTACACACCCATGCGGGTCGATGTCGAACCACCATCGTTAGTCCCAACGTCCCCGTTGAGATCGAGGGCTGGAATTCCATGTTTCCCCCATTGTTTTGAAGTCATCCAATATCAACCTCATTCTAGGAATGGAATGGTTTAAAACACATACCGTTTCTATCATCTGCACCACTAAAACCTTCCACCTACTGCATACTTCTAATGAGATAGTGAGCTACCATGCTCATCTTGTTCAGAATGCCGAATCACGGATTTATTCCTTGAACGCGTGAACGATTCTCCTTTTGTGAGAATTGAAAACGCTACATCAAAGTCCGAAGTATCTGTTCGGTCCACGTTCTCGATCAAGCTCAACGTCGCACCGTCAGAGGGCTATCAAAATTCTAATAGGTGCAGCGGCCAAATCCTTCTGAAGATGAAGCCACTTGGGAACTCGAGGATCATCTTCAAGATGAATACCCCATTTTGTTTCCGTCTACCTCCTAAAATCTCGGGACGAGATTTATTATAGTGCAGGAGATTTGTAACGCCCAGATAATTAAGCTACAGTAATTCTATGTTAAATGAGGCCACGTCACCACTATAACAGTTGCTAATCTCGCATAGATTCAAATCGGTTCGAATTCAAATTTAAATTAAAGTCAAAAACAAAAGTTTTCGAATGTCAAAACTAAAATGTGCAAACTGTGGAAAATAATTCATAAGTATTATTAGTGAAGAAACCAAATTTTTATAAAGTGTTTAAGTGCTCAAAAAAGATTAAAACAACGGCTTAAACAATTATATAAATGCCTTTTATAATTTCAAAAATATCAAACTAATTTATTTGAGTACCAAACTTTTTCTGGCAGAGGTATAAATAGCAATATTAATTTAGAAACTACTATTGTATTTAACTAAACCAAAATAATGTGGAAAATAGTTAAAACCGTGAAAAGTAAAGAAACAAAAAAGAAAAACACAAACAACAACAAAAAACAAACCACCCCTCCCCAAGTGGGCCTTGGCCCGACTGGCCACATGCCAGCCCACCGTGCCCATCCCCCTCCTCTGTTCACACAAGAGGCGAGGACAGCGCCGATGGCCGCCACGGCCCCGGCCATCGGCGTGGCGACCAACCGATAAGCCGCCTCGGCTACTTAACCTTGTGCCCAAACACCCTGCCTTCCCGTGGCTGCCCCTGCACATGCCCCGCTCGCCGCTGTGGCACCCCGGCTCAAAGTGACTGGTTTACCTTGCATTGCCAGCCTAGAGACATTGTCTACTGGCAACACACAACAACTTGGTATAGAAAAACAACCACTTTATTGATGCTAGCGGATCAGAGTTTATATTACAATAGTTAGCGAGGCCAAGCGGCACACACAGTGCGGCTGAACAATATGTACATTATTTAGTGAACATAAAGGGGCCTCGATCATGACAACTACGCGGCAGCGGAACAACGTCATAGCGGGACTCCATAGCACAGGGACACCGATGTGGACACGATCTAGACTTGGACAGCACCCCTTTCCAACGAGACTTTCCTGAAATCTGGCATGACACGCCAGGTCAGTACATTGAATGTACTTGCAAGCTCACAACAAGCATAAACATAATGACAAACAATATCATGATATTTAACCATTTATTAACAATGCAACAATATATCCAACATGCTGTGACTATGCTCAAGTGTTACTCGTCCCTTGGACTGGCTTACCGGACGTGATCATTTCCTGACCACAAACGTGACGATCTCAGAGACAAACTCGTGATCCTTACGGCGATCACAACCCGACCAATACATGGCCCGTGATCCTTACGACGATCACAACCCGACCAATACATGGCCCGTGATCCTTACGGCGATCACAACCCGACCCATAAACGGCTCGTGATCCTTACGGCGATCACAACCCGACCAATAAATGACCCGTGATCCTTACGGCGATCACAACCCGACCAATAAATGCCCCGTGATCCTTACGGCGATCACAACCCGTCCACACTTGGTCCAACTCAACACGATGGCCTTACTGCCATCCTCAGTGCAAACTTAGTGTGTAAATTTATTAAGTGTTGACCAATGGTGTACCCTACTTTCGAGCCTGTCTGTAACCGTGGACTCGGCTATCGATAGATTAATACACTCTACAGAGGTAGCACATTGGACCCACACTACGATACACATGGCCTCGCACTCCCATTCGGGTGGACAAACGGCATTCCGACGAAACCACTTCATTGTCATGACACTCTCCCGGCCACTCCGACTCAATCCCCATCGGGCTAGTCCTGGGTGGCCCGTGTCTACCTCAAGACACCTCGACCACCGTCGTGGCCACGATCCACTCCGGGACTCGGTACCAAAACTTAACTTAACAACGGGCTCACAAGGTTATGCCTGCTTACCGGGCCAGGGTACAGCACACCCATAACCTTCCCTAGATGGAGGCACCGACCAAAGGCACGACAATGAAACGCATTAAGGTCGTCCCATACCGGTAAGTGTGGTTGCACTGGGAAAAACTCGTTTCAGCGGCACCAAGACCCGGTCAACAACATATTCAAGTTGAGTTATTTATCAGGTTCAACTTAAAGTGAAAGTAACCGGTGTCATAATGCCATGACATGCATCACTAACATATGCACCTCATATCAATGAAAGTAACAAAATCAGCTACGCTCCCACGGAGCCATCATCAACTCATGATACTTCTCTGGTTAAAATCCAACCTCACTTAAACCAGAATCATTTCTAGCAATCTCATCATTTTTCATCATGCAAGAATAATAATTAAACTGATTATTAATCTTCATGACCATATCATTTTACCATTACTCATAACTAAATTCTTGTTAGCTTATCAACAAGATTCACTTCAAACTTTCTGTAAATCAAGCATATTTAACATGACAAGCATCTAACAGAATATAATTTTCATAATAATAAGTTAAATGCATGAATAATCACAAGTTCAAGTAGGAAAATCACAAATATTGAAGTGGCACTATGAAAATGTTGTTGTGGCTTGCCTTAGTGCAGATGAGGTTCACAAGCCTCCTGGTGATCCTCAAGACAAGCCTGCTCTTCTGAAAATAAATAAACCACAAAAAGAAAACATCAAGAAACCTTCTGAAAATTACTAGAAAATCAAGACAGCAAGGAAAAATCCCATCTTTTGGGTGCTGCTAGATTTTTAGACAAAGAACACAATGCAAAAAGAATCAATGCATTTGGACTTATAGGTAAAAAGTTATGGCTGTTTGAAGTTTCCTAGATTTAAATGAATTTGAATTAAAAATGAAACAGACTGGGGGGTGACGTCGAAGGCATAAAAGCCCAGGGCGCCACCACTCGTACCGCTTCACGTGCATACTGAGTGGCTAACTAGCGGGCCCTGCTAGTCAGGTCAGAAGGAGGGGGAGAGGGAAACAGAGGGAGGCGGAGCTTCGCCGGAGCGCACGCCGGCGGCGAGGTCTCTTGGGGCCAAATGAGAGGGGGGATCGAAGGAGAAGAAGACGGCGCACCTTCCCGTACCTGTAGCGTGGCTAGAGGTGGTCGGACGGCATCGGAAACAACCTCTCTAGCGGAGGCAGAGGGCAGCGGTCGCCGGAGACGAAGACGACAGCGGCTCGGGGTGGCTCCGGGGGCTCCAACAGGGCGGAATGGCTTCACCGAAGAGTGGCGGAGGCCCTGGTAGGGTCTCCCTAGCCTGGGAGGGGTTGGAGCTGCGGGGACGATCCGAAAGGGATCGCCGGCGAGCTCGGGCTTCGGGACGGCAGCCCACGTCCTGCCCGGCCGGGCTGCGGCTTCTAATAGCTTGTAGAGGGTGTGGGAGTAGCTGTGGGTGCTCGAGGAGGCTAGGGGTGGCGGCATTTATAGGCGAGCGGCAAGGGGGGTTCGGGCTCCGCCAGAGGACACCTGTCCATGGCGCCCAGCGATGAACGACGCCAGTGAGAGAGGGGGAAGAGGACGGAGATCACGCGGGAACTATTGGCGGGCGCGGACGAGCACAGGGGCGAGGGGGAAGACGACGAGCACAGTGCGCCGTGCACTGTGTCGTTGGCTGGACCGTGCCCGTGCCCGCTGCAGCGAGCTCCGGCGTCGGCGAGTGCCAGGTGGGAGTTAAGGTCGTGGAGACAGGGTTGGTGGCGAGGTTTGGCATGCTCGGGCAGGCTGGGCAGCGAGCGCGCGCTCAATAGAGCGCGTGTTTTGCATGCCAGCAGGCCTGGACGAACACTATGACATCAGGCCACCCTAAGCGCTAACTTGATGTCTGGCGTGTAGTCCTTGGTAGTTTGGAGTGTTACCACGGCTGGGCTTGGTTCCAGGTGCAGTAGAAATGGATTTGTACTGCAAGCAAGTTTCTAGACAGTAACTTTGGAGGTTTACTATGGTCAAACCACTGGGAGTTAGGGGCTGAGCTTTGGAGGCTAGCTAACACTTACTAAGGTAAATAGGCACAAGAAAAACCAGCTACAATGGAGCTAGTAAAATGGTAGTTGTTGTAGAAACTACCATTTCTGTCCAGAAATGAAATTATTTTCTGTAGCCAAAATATTCCAAAGAGTGATGAAATATTTTTGCTCAAAAAGGTGCCCTAGGGTTCAAAGAATAATTGGGATTTTTCTCAGGATTTTAGGGGCAAGAAAAATTAGGGTTGCTTTGGAGCACAAAGGGCTAGTTAGGGTTTTGGAGGGCAAAATGAATATTTTTCATTTAAGAAAAATATGCAATATTTTGAGATGATCCAGAGGTGAAGTGACGGTTTGAGAAGGAGAAGAAGCACTTGGGTGAAAGTCAAGGGGTACCCAAGTGGTTAAGTCCAAATGAAATGATTCAAAAACTCCGTACTCAGAACCAACACAACTGAAAACCAGGCAAAAAGAAAAGAGGGCAAAAACTAGGCTGTCACAGCCGCCCGCCTCATGCCGCTCGTTGCCGCTGCCGCCCACCGGCCGCGCGCCCAGCTCCCCTCACCCGTGCCCGTTTGGGCGGGCGTCCACGCCCGCCCCATTAACCCGCCCCCGCTAAGACACCCACTAACCAGTGGGGTCCACCCACTGCCATGTTCCAAAAAAAGATAAATAAATAATAAAAATATAATAAATATAAATTAATTAATTAATTAACCCGATTAGTTACCTAATTAACTAGTTAACTAGTTGTAGTCAATGACAGAGGGCCCCACCCCCTGTTGACCAGTCAAACTTTGACTTGTCAACTTGGTCCCCCCAGGCCCACCTGTCAGTCAGTGTGTACACTTTGTGTACAATGTGCTGGGTCTACCTAGAAATTTAGCATTTATTTTCGAATTAAAAATAAATCTAGAAATTCGTTTAAACTTTGAAAACTAATATAAAATGAACTGTAGCTCGGATGAAATAGTTTTACACATGAAAGTTGCTCAGAAAAATATGACAAATCAGAATACGCCTTCTGTTCGTTTGTCACATGTCCCTAGCATAGAGAACATGGAATCGTCCCCCTCTGGTCCGTTTGTCCGAAAATGCCAAACACCAGGAAAACATTACCCGGATGTTTTCCTCCTTCGCCGGTATCGTGCAACACTGCATTAGAACACCCCTAGCTCTGCATGTAGTCATGTCATGCATATGTGTGCTTTGAATTTACTGTTTATTCCCCCTCTTCTTCTCCGGTAGACCCCGAGGCCGCTGCTGATGCCCCTGCGTTCGACTACGTCACTGACGACCCTCCTTCCGTTTTAGCAGAGCTTCCAGGCAAGAAAACAACCCTTGATCATTCCAATATCGCCCAGTTCATTCTCTCTCATGCTTGCATTAGATTTTTCTACTATAATTGATTGCTCCTACCTAATGCATAGCCAGCTTTTGTAACTTGATGTTTTACCTTACCTACTTATCCTAAATTGCTTAGTATAGGTTGGTTAGTGATCCATCAGTGACCCCTCACCTTGTCCTTGTTGTCCTGGCTTGTTGACCAATGACTCGATCAGTATGATCGATGCCTAGAGCCCGACACTTCCCACCTCATCCCGTTTAGTTGTACGACTCTATAGAGCTACTATCGAGTGTCGAGGGTGATACCTCGTAACGCACTCCTGATGGTAACTCTATAGTGTAGCTAATCGGTCATGGTCTGTCGAGGGTGATTCCTCCTTCACCACTCCCGATGATGAATCTGTTGTGCAACACCTTAAGTGTGAACCTCGAGGGTGATTCCTCATATGTTCACCTTGATGGTTACATTGAGTGGAATCCATCGAGGGTGATTCCTTGGGTTTATCCCCCTTGATGTTTTGGACACATGGTTACCTTGACTTTATTTCATACCCTTATTAAAGTCAGGCGGGCCTAGTGAGCACCCGCGAGAGATACCTTTGTGAAAGTCGGGCGGGCCCAGAGAGCACCCTTGAGATGTTACGGTGGCGGTTGGTTGTTTAGCGATATCACCCAGGAGGTGGTGGTAGCTCCGGACTTGTCCCGACAGTCGTCACCTTTAATTGTTAATGCACTAACAGGTTTGGGTATTTGTTCTGAGTTGGCCATTGGCCTATACGCACTAACCACCACGCGGGAACAGATATGGGCACTCGGCGTCGTAGTATCAGCCGAAGCTTTGTCAGACGTCCAGTTCAGCATTGCGGCACGGCCTAGTCGGCGTGCCAGAGGAGGTGGCTTGGATTACCCTGCGCGCAATGACTCGGAGTGCAACGAGCGATGGGCCCAAGACCCCGGAGTGCTTAGGATTTAGACCGGCGGGGACCTCTCAGCTGAGCCTAGGTAGGGTTGCGACGTGTTGATTTTCTGAGGCCGGGCATTGACTTAGGAAAGTGTGCCCGGCCAGAGTAATCAAGTGTGTTGGGAAACGTGGTGCACCCCTACAGGGAAGTTTATCTATTCGAATAGTCGTGTCCACGGTACTCGACGCTCGAAATGGTATCCTGATCTATTACAACTATAAATGGATACTTGAGACATGTGATGGATATGTGGGCTCTGTGATTGCTTTCTCGCACGGAGTCGAGGAAGGATCTCTGGGCGTTAATTCTACAACATGATTGTTAATTATAAAATGCTATTCTATACTCTTTTGAATGTTGCAAGATGCTTGAAGATGCTTAAAGATGCTAGTCTTCGATTTGCTAGACTTTCCCTTCTCCTCTGGCATTCTGAAGTTTAGTCCACAGATACAGCTCATTCCTTTAATACTGATGCATACTTGGAATAGTTCTAATGTAAGTCTTGCGAGTACTTTGGATGAGTACTCACGGTTGCTTTGCTACCTCTTTTCCCCTATACCCCATTGTCGCGATCAGATGGTGGATCCTAGGAGCCAGATGTCACCCCCGTTGTCTAGTACTTCCCCGATGGAGCCTACTACTACGTGGAGACCGTCAACGACCAGGAGTAGTTAGGAGGTCCCAGGCAGGTGGCCTTGCCTCTTTGATCATGCTACTTTTGTTCTAGCCTTCTTAAGGCATCCTTGTTTAACTTATGTCTATACTCAGATATTGTTGCTTTCGCTGACTCGCTTGTGTATCGAGCTTATGTATTCGAGCCCTCAAGTCCCCTGGCTTGTAATATGAAGCTTGTATGACTTTAATTTGTGTCTAGAGTTGTGTTGTGGTATCTTCCCATGAGTCCCAGATCTTGATCGTACACGTTTGCAAGTATGATTAGTGTACGATTGAATGGGGGCGTCACACCCTTGTTGCCCGCAAGACACTAGGGCGCGCCAGCCCCCCTCCCTGGCGCACCCTAGTGGGTGGTGAGCCCCTCGAAGCCTGCCTTGGTATGAAACCAAGGCCAAAAAATATAATAAATACATAAACCCCTAGAAATAACCCTAGATCAGAAGTTCCCCTGCCGCAAGCCTCTATAGCCACGAACACCAATCTAGACCCTGTTCCAGCACCCTGCCGGGGGGAATCATCACCGGATGCCATCTTCATCATCCCTATGGCCAACATGGTGAGGAGGGAGTAGTCCACCCTCGGGGCTGAGGGTTTGTACTAGTAGCTATGTGTTTGATCTCTCTCTCTCTCTCGTGTTCTTGATTTGGCACGATCTTGATGTAACGCGAGCTTTGTTAATATAGTTGGATCATATGGTGTTTCTCCCTCTCTATCTTGTTGTGGTCAATTGAGTTTCCCTTTGAGATCTTGTTCTTATTGTATTGAATACTTTTATGGATTTGAGAGCATTTGATGTATATCTTGCTACGAGTACGCGTGGTGGCAATGGGGTATCATATTGATTCACTTTATATATGTTTTGGCACTCAACTCGCGGATCTCCGAGGTGACATTGGGGTAATCTATGCACAGGGGTTGATGCACGTTTTCGTCCTTGTTTCTCCGGTAGAAATCTTGGGGCACTCTTTGAGGTTCTTTGTGTTGGATTGACTATTATGAATCTGAAATTATTTGATGCATATCGTGTAATCAACCCACGGATACTCGTGGTGACATTGGAGTATGTAGGTGACATTAGAGTTGGTTGATGTGTATCATATGGTGTTATATTAGTACGAACTCTTAGATAGATCGATCGGAAAGGATAACTTGGTGTTATTTTAGTATGAACTCTTGGATAGATCGATCAGAAAGGATAACTTTTTGAGGTGGTTTCGTACCCTACAAACAACTTCTTGTGTTATCCACTAGATAGGAACTTTGGAGTGATTCTTCATCGCACGTTGAGGTATAGTTATATGATCCAATTATATTAGCACTATGGAGAGATTACACTAGCGAAAGTATGAACCCTAGGCCTTGTTTTCAAGCATTGCAATACCGTTTGTGCTCACTTTTTTACTTGCTACCTTCCTATTTTTTATAGTTCCTATTACAAAAACCAATATGTACTATAATTACTACACTTGTCTCACCATCTCTTCGCCGAAGTAGTGCACCTATACAATTTACCATTGTATTTGGTGTGTTGGGGAAGACTCTTTGTTATTTGGTTGCAGGGTTGTTTGAGAGAGAACATCTTCATCCTACGCCTCCCACGGATTGATAAACCTTAGGTCATTTACTTAAGGGAAATTTGCTACTATCCTACAAAACTCTGTGCTTGGAGGCCCAACACGAGTCTACAAGAACAAGTTGTGTAGTAGACATCAAGCTCCTATGGCTAAGTGAAAGCACTAAAGCCACAAAGTCTGATTGCCTTGTTTTCCTTACACACTACTGCCTCCAGGCACCGCGACGTCGGCTAAGGGTTAAAGTGTTCACGAGAAAACACCCTTTGCAGTCTCTGCACAGGGGTTGAAGCCGACGACTGGCAACTTTCTGGTTAAAAATGGCCGCACAGGAGTCAAAATAATCAAACATAGCGCCATATACAAGAGAAGTCGGGCGCATTACAGAGCACAAAAATTTGAACTTCTTCATTAAACGACAATAAGTTCACTCGTAAATTACATCTTTCGAGCACTAGGCCTCTATCGCCCGAGCACCATCCATTACAATGGGAAAGTATTGCTGTAACATCCCAAAATTCTAAATTTTGGAATGTTATACAAATAGATAGATTTGATTGATTGTTTGATTTTTGTGTGATTAATTGAGTGATTCGAAACTTTTGAAAGTTAAATGAGAGGGAATAAAAGGACTTTCCCAAACTTTCATTTTCTTTTCTGATCTTCATGAATTCAAATTCTTTTCAAATACAAAAACCCTGGAGAGAAGATGACATGACTTCTTCCATTTATTTAAATGACAAGGGGTATTGAAAATATTTGAATTTTATTTGAAATTATTTCCAATTCATAAACTTCAAGCAACTCAATGATTTTCATGAGAGAAGATAAAATGACTTCTTCAAAACATATGAAATATGAGTTGGGAGTTTCAAAGAATTAAATTCAAAGTTCTTTTGAATTTATTTTCAATTTGGAGTTATTTGGGTTTTATTCAAATTATTTTTCACCAAAAATAAAATATACAGAAATTAGGGTAACATGATTCCCTACACTAGAAAATTGGAGAGAAATAAATTTGAATTCATTTTGGTATTTTTAAAATGATTTTTATTGGATTTTAGTAGAGCAGGAGCACTGTTTGAATTATTTGAATTTTTGTAGATTTTATTTAAAGCTATAATAATGTTCACGTTGTAGAAAATATTTTTCTGAAAATTTTGATATATAATATGCCTTTATAATATTTTTTAGTTATTTTGTTTTTATTATTTTAGTTCTCTGGAAAAAAAATTCCCTCACCGACTTGGCCGGCCCAGCATCTCGCCAGGCCGCGGCCCAGCTCCCCACCGCCGTCCCTGCCGTATCCAATGGGGATTCCTTCCCCGGAGTCCGCCGCGCCGCCGCCTCCATTGCCCCTCGCCCAAGCCGCCCTCGCCCCCCCCCCTCCTGTATAAATGCGCCGCCCCGCCGCCCTCTTCTCCCCTCTCTCTCCCTCGAGCGCCGTGCCCCTCGCCTCACGCCACCACCAACCACCGCCGCCGCACTTTGCTGTCGCCGTCGCCCCTCGCTGCACGCTGTCGCCGCCCGCCCCACCGCGCCACCGCTCCCCGATGCCGCGCCGCGCCTTGCTGCTGCTCGCCCGCAGCCATCGCCCAGCTCCTCACCGATGCCCGCCGCCGCGGGAAGCCGCCAGAGTTCACCGCCGGTAAAACCCTAGAACGGTTTTATTTCGGTTTTTTTGGTTAGTTAGATCGGTTTTTCTCTTTTAGTTAGATTTAGTTTATGGACGTTCATTAGATAGGATTAGGTAGAGAACGAGTTCGTTCTTTAGCTCTCTGTAGCGAACGTTCACTATTTAGTTTTTTTTCTTTTATTTCTTTAGTTTTCGGCCAGGGACCTATTCATGATAAATTTCTTCACAGATTAGTCCCTGTACTCCAAACACTCACAACTTTTTACTCGTTAGTCCAAATCCAACGAAACCAACGCCCACTTCTTCGTTATGATCCCCTCTATCCAGATAAACAACTTGAACATGTTTTTTAAAGCTTAAAATTTGAATTAGATCAGATTTGAACTTGAACTTAGTTTGATCATAACTTGAGTTTTATAACTCCGTTTGAGTTGATTCTTTTTGCATCTCGAAGCTCTTGACCTAAAATTTCTGATAAGGCCAAATTCACATAATTTTGGTACTGTTAGAAATTGTTTTATGCTGCAAGAGTCATTTGCTTGGTTTTGATGTTTTTTGAATCGTCTTCTTCATTCTTTCTGATCTTTTGAGTGATTGCTTATGTGTGGTTACTATTGATTGCTCATGATAGATTGACCAGAGTGTGACGAATAGAACTACCAAGAGTTTTGAGTGCGAATCATCTTCATCAACATTGTAGGCAAGTAACACTTGATCATACCTTTTCTACTACCCAGTTTTATGCATTAGATCAATCCATCAAACATTGCATGATTAGGATCTAATTAAATTGTGGGATGGGAAGTAGATGAGGTAGTACCTATTACCTGTTTTACTTATGAAACCTTTGGGAGTTACTTCTGCGTTTGCTTATTATGCCATGCTATGCTAGTAGACGTGGATTGGGTGAGTGAATATCCATGACAGATGTGAGTTTGTTAAATTAATGGTTTATCTAAGGTGGCAACTTAAATACACATCTGGGTGGATTGAGGCAGCTGGGGTATCTAGTGATTGCCTGTTTTTTTTGGAAATCCCGGGGGTACCGTGTGATTTTCCTATGGACCGCCACCTAGGCTCAAAGGGATAATAAGATAATTCATGCTAGTAACTTCCGTGTGTAGCCACAAGCCATTATGGGCTCTAGCATAGTTGACTAAGTCGTGCGAACTCTTATAGTGGTGGACTAGAAGATGTAGGGGATGTAGGTGTACGGGTCTACCAATCGTAAGGTGCTAGCGCTTCTGAAAGACTATGTCTCGGTCATCCGTTTCTCAAACACCATGTAGTGCGAGAAACCAAACGGAGGCGATCGAGTCTTGTGGGGAAAAGTGCGCAAACCTCTGTAGAGTGTACAAACTAATCATGATTAGCCGTGTCCCCGGTTATGGACATCTTGAGTATCTAGTACTTGAATATCATGTGTATCTCAACATGTTACTCTAATTTAATATTGTTGGGTTTGTTAATGAGTACTTTTTAATTGGGATTGAGAATGCTGTCAACCATTCTCAATGTTTAACAACCACCATGATAGTTAAATAAATTTATTCCTTTGCAGTAGGGAAAAATTGGCTTCTCGCAAAAACATTATAAACCGTAGAGCTTTTCCACCAGCCATATATGCATGTAGTATAGCTTATTCTTTCATTACTCTCTATGTGTTACATTGCCAGCATATTCCATGTGCTGACCCATTTTCAGGCTGCAACGTTTCATGTTGCAGACTTTTCAGACGACGAGTAAGTGGTACGTTAGGGTTACGATTTCCTATACTCAACTTTGTCGTTGGTGTTGATGGGAATCCACAACCTTGTTGCTTCCGCTATTTTGGATTGAGGTGATAGTATTTACGTTACTTTATACATGTGATTTACCTCTGTTATAAATCCTCGAGTACTATGTGTGTCAGCATACCGATCCAGGGATGACACGTAAGCACAGAGACTTGACCGTCTGAGGTCGGGTCGCTACAAGATGGTATCAGAGCACATGTTGATTGTAGGACGTGACCCTAGAAACTGGCAAGCCCATAGGAAAGATTTTTCTCTACTACTTCATTTTCAAAAAAGATCTTTTACCTCTCTTCTCTTCTGAGCTTATTCAAAAATTCCCTTTAGTGAGACTATACCCCTTTCCCTTTTGACCCCTCGAAGATTCGGCTGATGAGACCTCTTCAAGGAGTACAAGATATCGGACAACTAAGACCATTCGGAATGAAGAGGATTTTACCATACATTATGATAATGGAAACTACAACTGTTGAAGACTAGGAGAATATGAAGAATTTCCAGATTTGGTATGACCAAGGAAGGCTACACTTATGGAACTTGTCATGCTATGGAAACTGTCAATACCCGAGATCAAGGTGTATCGGAGAAAGACCGGAACAAAAGCCCCAAGGCAGGAGATATCAACTATGGAATAAAAGTTCATGTCAATAACCAGGGCAGAAATATGAATATCCAAGAAGTTATCGCTCTCTTATGCTATTATTACCGGGAGGTGTTAAGCATGCATCTTTCAGAAGAAATGGATGGTAGAAGGCTAATGGAGCATCTGTCAGCAAATGATGCAATTTTAACATAGCTGGTGTATCACCAGGATCTGGAGTATTACATCAAGGATTTTTAGATCGACTTTAGGAAGCCATATTTTAACAAGGAAGTATTTTGAGAAGAACTCAGGACCCTGAAGATGAGAGTAGCCAAGCTGGAGGAGCAAAACCTCGAGACACCAGAGAATTGTCAGGAACTGAAGGACATTAGGACCCCGGTTCATGCCTAGGATGTTGAAATCCAGAAGTTGGAACGTAACTACAGAAAAGTTAAAGGATGTCACTAGAGACTTCGTGTCAACAGAGATGATTTGGCAAAAGAGCTTGAGAAGGACAAGCGCGATGGAAGAATCCATCGGAGACATGAACAAGACTTGAAGAGTTTGAGATTTTGGAGATTTATTAACCTTTAGAAGACCAAACCCCTGTTATATACTTACGTTAGATGCGATGATTGTGAGCTGTCATTTGTTTGATGTTTTTCCGACAGCCACAATAAAACCTGTCTTTTCAAAACGATTGTTTGTATTGTGTGCCTCCTTCTCGATCTCTCTTATCCCACCCAAACCCCTGGACCCAATAGAGGATGAATGGAGATGAGCTTATATTTTCTGGACCGATGAGTCAATTGGAGACGGACCAATGGATTCGGAACATGGACGATCATATGGAGAATAACTCTATAGCCAGAAAGGATATGACCCAGTATGCTCTTCATTTCTTTAGAGGTGCTGATACGTGGTGGAGGATGTACCAAAACATCAATGGATGGCAAAGAGTAACCACTTGGGGAGAATTTAAGTTGACTTTGCTAATGTCTCGGTTTGTGTCCCAGAAATTGAAGCCTTCAGAAAAGGATATGAAGAAACCTTGTGCATGCAAGCTCTATGGAGAAATAGGACACACCCATAAGAAACACAAGGATGAATGCCCTAATTGTGAAGGAAGTCACCCAGCTGAAGAATGCCCAACTAAGCAGATTACTTGTTTCTTGTGTGGAGGAACTACCCACTACCCTGCTCAGTGTCACATTTGCCCTATATTACAGAGAACCATCCAGCAGAAGAAAGAAGAAATGAAAGGAGCCCTCAAGGAGATGTTAGAATAACCTGTGACGAAGAACGATGTCGAGGACACACACAAAGGAAACAAAATTAAAGCCCGCACCAAGTCATGCTATTCATGTGGAGAAGAAGGACACATCTCCCAAAATTGTCTGAATGGAGATCTAGTAGAATTCCCGACAGAGGAAGTAGAGTATGACCCACAGGAAATAGAAGCCCTGATTGGAACGGAAAAGTCCAGGAAGAGGAATAGATTGGATTCCAGGAAGGACCTGAGTCATGTCACCTGTTACAAGTGCAAGGAGTCAGGGCACTACATCAACACTTGCCCAAAAAGGAAGCCGAGGACCCAAGGAGGCTATGTGATCATGAGGAAACCTCGAGACTTGTCAGAGGTGTTATGTTTTCATTGTAATGAAGCAGGGCACTTTGCGAGGGATTGTCTCAAGAAGAAGGAGACTTGTGCTAATATGTGAGTTAGCAGCAATGTAAATGTAGTAGTAGTAGTGAGAACATCTCTTCTGTGTTGAGATTTTGAGTTGAGGCATGTAATGGAAATACAGGAGATTGTAGTAATTGGAGAATAAATAAAGTTATCATCGTTGGTACTGTTTTGGATTTTATGAGTTGTTACTCTATGAAGAAAGATTTTGACCATTTTCGAGGATATGAGAAACATGGTCTATGGATGAGATTGGAGCTTTGTATGGGAGAAGGTGCCAAACACCGTTGATGTGGGATGAAGTTGGAATCCGTCAGTTGATTGGACCAGATTTGATCAAGGATTCAGAAGAGAATGTTAAGTTGATTCGAGATAGACTGAAGGTAGCTCAGTCCTGGAAGAAAGGTTATGCAGACTCAAAAACGCAAGGAGGAAGTCTATGAAATTGGAGACAGAGCATGTCTTCGTGTGTCCCCTCTGCGAGGAGTTAAATGATCTGGAGTTAAGGGACAGTTAGCCCCGAGATTTGTAGGACCATACCGAGTTTTGGAGCGTATGGGAGAAGTGGCCAACAAATTGGAGTCACCCGAAGGACTGTCAGAAGTTCATGATGTGTTACACGTTTCCCAGTTGAAGAAGTGCCATGCAGAGATGGCCAATATTCCCCTGTAAGGACGCTTGACCATGGAAAGGATAATGATGTTCCACGAAGTGGAGTATGGACTTCATAATTATAAGTTTTTATCGCGGTATGTGGGATATCCCACGAGGATGAAGAGATGTATTACTATTGGATATAAAGGAGGTATGATGTTGGAAATATGGATCAATGGAAATTCCATGATGAGTGTGAGTAATCACGTCTTGGTTTGGTACAACCGAAGGAAGGGAGACATTACAATTGGATGGATTTTAAGTATGCTAGGAAGCTGAATGTTGGAATAATGATCAGTTGCGCCGAGGATGAGATCAAGGTATACAAGTGATGAGATGGGCCATAACCCACAGGCCCCAGGACCTGCCAAGAAGCAAGCACACTTTTGTTGAAGGAAAACCCTGAAGAAGTTACGATTTTATCGACAGACGACTTTATAGGAGCAACGCAAAACCTGAGAGTTGTTAAGGAACGATAGATGTTTGTTTGGCTTGCAGAATCAATGGATTTATCCAAACTTGGTGTGTCGACAAGAGAAATTATGCAATGCTTGTGAGGATGACCGAGTGTTAGAATGCGAGATTCGCTAAACTATATACAAGGTAATGATTTCGGTGCGGGATGGATTGATCACCATACTGACTTACTCTTATTATTCGCCTTGCTACGTGGGACGGTAAATCCGAGTGACTTACCTATAGTAGAGAGACGACGATCAAAACCTTGTTTAAACCTTAGAATGGTATAAGTATTTTCCCTTGTACACGGCAGTTGTTGCCAACCGTAGGTTATATGGTGAGGTTCAGCCCAGACCCATTTCCTGCAGGAGAAACCATAAATTGTTGACCACCATGAGATATCGATAGTTGTTTAGCATTGGTGCCAGACCCGTCAGCTAAGAAGACCCAGTCTCGGTATAACCTTACTAAGAGGAAAAGGACAGAAGAACTGCGGTAAAAGATATGCCACTACCGGAAGAGCCCAGAGATGGAATTTTCCCAAGATCTGAGAAGACTGCCACTTTCAACAATAAGGATGGAGTATATGAGTTTTGATGGAACCGTAACCATGCTTCTAAGGGTGGTAGCACCCAAGACCCCGGAGATGATCGATGGATTTTGAAGACCCCCAAACCCTAACCTATTTCTTGCTAGCCTCTCCGAATCTCGAGGACGAGATTCATTTTTAAGGGTGGTAGGTTTGTAACATCCCAAAATTCTAAATTTTGGAATGTTATACAAATAGATAGATTTGATTGATTTTTTGATTGTTGTGTTATTAATTGAGTGATTCGAAACTTTTGGAAGTTAAATGAGAGGGAATAAAAGGACTTTCCCAAACTTTCATTTTCTTTTCTGATCTTCATGAATTCAAATTCTTTTCAAATACAAAAACCCTGGAGAGAAGATGACATGACTTCTTCCATTTATTTAAATGACAAGGGGTATTGAAAATATTTGAATTTTATTTGAAATTATTTCCAATTCATAAACTTCAAGCAACTCAATGATTTTCATGAGAGAAGATAAAATGACTTCTTCAAAACATATGAAATATGAGTTGGGAGTTTCAAAGAATTAAATTCAAAGTTCTTTTGAATTTATTTTCAATTTGGAGTTATTTGGGTTTTATTCAAATTATTTTTCTCCAAAAATAAAATATACAGAAATTAGGGTAACATGATTCCCTACACTAGAAAATTGGAGAGAAATAAATTTGAATTCATTTTGGTATTTTTAAAATGATTTTTATTGGATTTTAGTAGAGCAGGAGCACTGTTTGAATTATTTGAATTTTTGTAGATTTTATTTAAAGCTATAATAATGTTCACGTTGTAGAAAATATTTTTCTGAAAATTTTGATATATAATATGCCTTTATAATATTTTTTAGTTATTTTGTTTTTATTATTTTAGTTCTCTGGAAAAAAATTCCCTCGCCGACTGGGCCGGCCCAGCATCTCGCCAGGCCGCGGCCCAGCTCCCCACCGCCGTCCCTGCCGTATCCGATGGGGATTCCTTCCCCGGAGTCCGCCGTGCCGCCGCCTCCATTGCCCCTCGCCCAAGCCGCCCTCGCCCCCCCCCTGCTGTATAAATGCGCCACCCCGCCGCCCTCTTCTCCCCTCTCTCTCCCTCGAGCGCCGCGTCCCTCGCCTCACGCCACCACCAACCACCGCCGCCGCACTTTGCTGCCGCCGTCGCCCCTCGCTGCGCGCTGTCGCCGCCCGCCCCACCGCGCCACCGCTCCCCGATGTCGCGCCGCGCCTTGCTGCTGCTCGCCCGCAGCCATCGCCCCGCTCCTCACCGACGCCCGCCGCCGCGGGAAGCCGCCAGAGTTCGCCGCCGGTTTTCCAACGGAAAACCACCCCAACCGGTAAAACCCTAGAACGGTTTTATTTCGGTTTTTTCGGTTAGTTAGATCGGTTTTTCTCTTTTAGTTGGATTTAGTTTATGGACGTTCATTAGATAGGATTAGGTAGAGAACGAGTTCGTTCTTTATCTCTCTGTAGCGAACGTTCACTATTTAGTTTTTTTTCTTTTATTTCTTTAGTTTTCGGCCAGGGACCTATTCATGATAAATTTCTTCAAAAATTAGTCCCTGTACTCCAAACACTCACAACTTTTTACTCGTTAGTCCAAATCCAACGAAACCAACGCCCACTTCTTCGTTATGATCCCCTCTATCCAGATAAACAACTTGAACATGTTTTTGAAAGCTTAAAATTTGAATTAGATCAGAATTGAACTTGAACTTCATTTGATCATAACTTGAGTTTTATAACTCCGTTTGAGTTGATTCTTTTTGCATCTCGAAGCTCTTGACCTAAACTTTCTGATAAGGCCAAATTCACATAATTTTGGTACTGTTAGAAATTGTTTTATGCTGCAAGAGTCATTTGCTTGGTTTTGATGTTTTCTGAATCGTCTTCTTCGTTCTTTCTGATCTTTTGAGTGATTGCTTATGTGTGGTTACTATTGCTTGCTCACGATAGATTGACCGGAGTGTGACGAATAGAACTACCAAGAGTTTTGAGTGCGAATCATCTTCATCAACATTGCAGGCAAGTAACACTTGATCATACCTTTTCTACTACCCAGTTTTATGCATTAGATCAATCCATCAAACATTGCATGATTAGATCAAATTGTGGGATGGGAAGTAGATGAGGTAGTACCTATTACCTGTTTTACTTATGAAACCTTTGGGAGTTACTTCTGCGTTTGCTTATTATGCCATGCTATGCTAGTAGACGTGGATTGGGTGAGTGAATATCCATGACAGATGTGAGTTTGTTAAATTAATGGTTTACCTAAGGTGGCAACTTAAATACACATCTGGGTGGATTGAGGCACCTGGGGTATCCAGTGATTGCCTGTTTTTTTTTGGAAATCCCGGGGGTACCGTGTGATTTTCCTATGGACCGCCACCCAGGCTCAAAGGGATCATAAGATAATTCATGCTAGTAACTTCCGTGTGCAGCCACAAGCCATTATGGGCTCTGGCATAGTTGACTAAGTCGTGCGAACTCTTATAGTGGTGGACTAGCAGATGTAGGGGATGTAGGTGTACGGGTCTACCCATCGTAAGGTGCTAGCGCTTCTGAAAGACTATGTCTCGGTCATCCGTTTCTCAAACACCATGTAGTGCGAGAAACCAAACGGAGGCGATCGAGTCTTGTGGGGAAAAGTGCGCAAACCTCTGCAGAGTGTACAAACTAATCATGATTAGCCATGTCCCCGGTTATGGACATCTTGAGTATCTAGTACTTGAATATCATGTGTATCTCAACATGTTACTCTAATTTAATATTGTTGGGTTTGTTAATGAGTACTTTTTAATTGGGATTGAGAATGCTGTCAACCATTCTCAATGTTTAACAACCACCATGATAGTTAAATAAATTTATTCCTTTGCAGTAGGGAAAAATTGGCTTTTCGCAAAAACATTATAAACCGTAGAGCTTTTCCACCAGCCATATATGCATGTAGTATAGCTTATTCTTTCATTACTCTCTATGTGTTACATTGCCAGCATATTCCATGTGCTGACCCGTTTTCGGGCTGCAACGTTTCATGTTGCAGACTTTTCAGACGACGAGTAAGTGGTACGTTAGGGTTACGATTTCCTATACTCAACTTTGCCGTTGGTGTTGATGGGAATCCACAACCTTGTTGCTTCCGCTATTTTGGATTGAGGTAATAGTATTTACGTTACTTTATACATGTGATTTACCTCTGTTATAAATCCTAGAGTAATGTGTGTGTCAGCATACCGATCCAGGGATGACACGTAAGCATAGAGACATGACCGTCTGAGGTCGGGTCGCTACAACTGCTCGGGGCGCCTATGCTCCTTCCTAGGGGTCGGGGTCCAGCGACCATATGGTTGGCTTGATCTTCAGCCAGTGCGCACCATGGTCTTTCCGAAGGCCATCCGAGCTCCCTCATTGCACATGGAGCGCTTCCAGGCATCAATCAGGGGTGCGGCATCGTACAGCCTCTAGACCAGGCCAAAGTACCTGCTCGGTAGTGACTCCAAAGGCCACAACTTGATGCATAGGTCCTTCATTGCCGGCTCCGCCATCCGATGCAACTCAATCAGGTGCTTCATTTGGTTGTTGAGGAGGGGAGGGTGCTCGGGGGCTTGAAACTGCACCCAAAACAACCTCTCCTCGACGCGACCCTCATGAGACGTGAAGTACTTAGCCATGCTGGATGCACTCCTCGGTAGGTCCATAAAAGCGCCTGGGGGACGCCATACTCACGTGAGCAAAGGGAACCTGTTACCACCAAAGACACTTTTTAGTAAGTACGACTTACCATCCGCAATAAGCTTGACTTGGCGAAGCTCATCTTGGTGGCCTCGCGCCTCTGTCCACGCTTCCTTGGCCGCCGACCTCAATGAGGTTAGCTTGATGGCCTGATCCTTACTTTCCTGCTCAAGGGCCTTGCATTTCGTGACGGCATACTTGAGCTCTTGCTACACCTCTGCCACCCTGGTCTCGTGCTGCTGGCTGGCGGTCTTCACCGTCGCTAGTTCAGTGGCCATCTGTTCGACCGCCGCCTTCTGCTGCGTAGCTTCCTGCTGAGATCTCCTCAACTCAGCCTTGAGGTTCTCGACCTCCGTGGTGACAGCTACAGTAATGTCAATTGCACCCCGTTCGGATTAACTTTCAAAAACTCCATCAATCAAACGGCTAGAGTAAATAGCTCAGCTCAGACTTACCTTGCACCTCGTCGAACCACTTGTTAATCCAATTGAGCTCGTTGAGGGAGTCCTGGACTAGGGGGTGTCCGGATAGCCGAACTATCATCTTTGGCTGGACTCCTAGACTATGAAGATACAAGATTGAAGACTTCGTCCCATGTCCGGATAGGACTTTCCTTGACGTGGAAGGCAAGCTTGGCGATACGGATATGTAGATCTCCTACCATTGTAACCGATTCTGTGTAACCCTAACCCTATTCGGTGTCTATATAAACCGAAGGGTTTTAGTCTGTAGGACGAACAACAATCATACCATAGGCTAGCTTCTAGGGTTTAGCCTCTCTGATCTCGTGGTAGATCTACTCTTGTACTACCCATATCATCAATATTAATCAAGCAGGAGTAGGGTTTTACCTCCATCGAGAGGGCCCGAACCTGGGTAAAAACATCGTGTCCCTTGTCTCCTGTTACCATCCGCCTAGACGCACAGTTCGGGACCCCCTACCCGAGATCCGCCGGTTTTGACACCAACATTGGTGCTTTCATTGAGAGTTCCTCTGTATCGTCACCTATAGGCTCGATGGCTCCTTCGATCATCAACAACAACATGGTCCAGGGTGAGACTTTTCTCCCCAGACAGATCTTCATATTCGGCGGCTTTGCACTACGGGCCAATTCGCTAGGCCATCTGGAGCAGATCGAAAGCTACGCCCCTGGCCATCAGGTCAGATTCGGGAGTTTGAACTACACGGTCGACATCCGCGGAGACTTGATCTTCGACGGATTCGAGCCACAGCCGAGCGCGCCGCACTGTCTCGATGGGCATGATCTAGCTCTGCCGCCGAACAGTGCCCTGGAGGCCGCATCAGCATCCGCTCTGACCCTTAGTTTGGAGCCGACCTCGCCGATCGAGGATGGGTGGTTGGACACCACCTCGAGGGTTGATATCTCTACGGCGATCGAGTCGAACACCATCCCTGTCCTTTGCAAGGCACGTGACTCCAAGGTGCCGGACTCCTCTCCGGACTCCGAACCTTCCGCGCTCCTACCAGTCGAATCCGATTGGGTACCGGTTATGGAGTTCACCGCCGCGGACATCTTTCAGCACTCGCCCTTCGGCGATATTCTGAACTCACTAAATTCTCTCTCTTTATCAGGAGAGCCCTAGCTGAGCTATGGTCAGGAAGGTTGGGATTCGGACGATGAAGAAATTCAATGCCCACCCACCACCCACTTTGTAGCTACTGTCGATGATTTAATCGACATGCTCGACTTCGACTCCGAAGACATCGACGGTATGGACGACGATGCCGGAAACAATCAAGATCTAGCGCCTACAGGGCACTGGAAGGCCACCTCGTCGTACGACATATACATGGTGGACATCCCAAAAGATGGGAATGGCGATGGAACAGCGGAGGATGACCCCTCCAAGAAACGGCCTAAGCGCCGACGTCAGCGGCGCCGCTCTAAATCCCGCCACAGCAAAAATGGTGATTCCGGCACGGGAGATAATAGCACCCCGGAAAGTGATGAAGACGACCCCCTCCAGCAGGATTCAGCACAGGAGGAGGGAGAAGCAAGCCCGCACGATAGTGCGGCAGAAAGAGAGGTAGAGGACGATAATTATGCGCCTCCCTCCGAAGACGAGGCAAGTCTCGACGACGACGAGTTCGCCGTGCCTGAGGATCCTGTTGAGCAAGAGCGTTTCAAACGCAGGCTTATGGCCACGGCAAGCAGCCTCAAGAAAAAGCAGCAACAGCTTAGAGCTGACCAAGACCTGCTAGCTGACAGATGGACTGAAGTCCTTGCAGCCGAAGAGTACGAGCTCGAACGCCCCTCCAAAAGTTACCCCAAACGCAGGCTGCTACCCCGATCACAGGAGGAAGCACCCACATCACCAGCGCACGATATGGCAGACCGGCCACCTCGTGGCCACGATAGAGAGGCCTTTCGGCCCTCCACTCAAGCCACACCCCGACGCCGCTCAAAAAGTACTAAGGCACGGGAAAATGCGCCTGACCTACGAGACATATTGGAGAAAAAGGCAAGGCAAACAAGATCGATCTACGGATCGCGTGGGCGCCCCACAACGCGGGATGATTACCGTCACGCCGGATACAGCAACCCCGGCCGGGCCGAACACAATAGACAAAGCTCATATGAGCTACGTCGTGATATAGCCCAATACAGCACGCCGCACACCCACTATGCTTCACAGACGAAGTGATGGATCATCAAATCCCTGAGGGTTTCAAACCCGTAAACATCAAATCATACGATGGCACCACAGATCCTGCGGTTTGGATCGAGGACTATCTCCTTCATATCCACATGGCCCGCAGTGATGATCTACATGCCATCAAGTACCTCCCACTCAAGCTTAAAGGACCAGCTCAGCATTGGCTCAACAGCTTGCCAGCAGAGTCAATCGGTTGTTGGGAGGACCTGGAAGCCGCATTCCTCGATAACTTCCAGGGCACATATGTGCGACCACCAGACGCCGATGACCTTAGCCATATAATCCAGCAGCCAGAAGAATCGGCCAGACAATTCTGGACATGGTTCCTAACAAAGAAAAATCAAATCGCTGACTGTCCGGATGCAGAGGCACTAGCAGCCTTCAAACACAACATCCGCGACGAGTGGCTAGCCCGGCACCTAGGACAGGAAAAGCCGAAATCCATGGCAGCCCTCACTACACTCATGACCTGCTTTTGCGCTGGAGAGGACAGCTGGCTAGCTCGTAGCAAGAATTTGGCCAAAAACCCTGGTAGTTCGGATACCAAGGACAGCAATGGGAGGTCGCGTCGCAACAAGCATAAACGCCGCATTAATAGTGATAATGCTGAAGATACGGCAGTAAATGCCGGATTCAGAGGCTCTAAACCCGGTCAGCGGAAGAAGCCATTCAAAAGAAATACCCAGGGCCCGTCCAACTTGGACCGAATACTCGATCGCTCTTGCCAGATACACGGCACCCCCGAAAAACCAGCCAACCACACCAACAGGGATTGTTGGGTGTTCAAGCAGGCAGGCAAGTTAAATGCCGAAAACAATGACAAGGGGTTGCATAGCGATGAAGAGGATGAGCCCCGGCCGCCGAACAATAGAGGACAGAAAGGCTTCCCCCCACAAGTGCGGACGGTGAACATGATATACGCAACCCACATACCCAAAAGGGAGCGGAAGCGTGCACTAAGGGACGTATATGCGATGGAGCCAGTCGCCCCAAAGTTCAACCCGTGGTCTTCCTGCCCGATCACTTTCGATCGAAGCGACCACCCCACTAGCATCCGTCACGGCGGTTTTGCTGCATTGGTTCTTGACCCAATAATCGACGGATTTCACCTCACCAGAGTCCTGATGGACGGTGGCAGTAGCCTGAACCTGCTTTATCAGGATATAGTGTGCAAAATGGGCATAGACCCCTCAAGGATTAAACCCACAAAGACGACCTTTAAAGGCGTCATACCAGGTGTAGAGGCCAACTGCACAGGCTTAGTTACACTTGAAGTGGTCTTCAGATCCCCGGATAATTTCCGGGGCGAGGAGTTAATCTTCGACATAGTCCCGTTCCGCAACGGCTATCATGCACTGCTCGGACGAACCGCATTCGCAAAATTCAATGCGGTGCCGCACTACGCGGACATCAAGCTCAAGATGCCAGGCCCTCGTGGAGTAATTACGGTCAATGGAAACACCGAACGCTCTCTCCGAACGGAGGAGCATATGGCGGCCCTTGCGGCAGAAGTGCAAAGCAGCCTCTCAAGGCAACTCTCCAGTCCGGCCAATAAACGGCCGGACACCGTCAAGCACGCCCAGAGTAACCTACAACAAGACCGCCTGGCACGTTCCGAACACGCGTAGCAATGCGGCCCCAACCCCAACGCTCGCGAAATTGCAAAACCAGTACTACGCGTACATAACTACGCTCTGGAAATACCATGGGCATAAGGGGAGGGGAACGACCACGGCATCCCAGCATGCGGCTCAACCGCACTAGGGGCTCCCGATTGTGTCATTTCTTTTTTTTTTCTCTTACTTTCAGGACTCCGTTCTCGAGAAGCCCTGTCCGGCATTAGAATCGCCGAACTCACGATGCAACAGTTAGGGAAGTAGAAAGCTACGCCGAATGCCCAGGTGGTCTCTATTGCGAGCAGTATACCTGTTTTACATAAAATCCCGCAAGCTTACCCTTGGAGGGGGACATGTCAAAAGTCCCGTTCCTTGCTTATCGCACTATTTGTATCGTTTTGCTTTTATTGCAGTTTCTTTTGAATAAAACAATATATAGCTTTTGCCTATTATTGCATTACCTTTTTATATATGTTCAGTTATAACATTTGTGCAACCGTACAGTTTGGTACGGCCAATACACCAGGGGCTTATGTACCCCAAAATATGGTGTCATAAGTCCGAACACTTTCACAAGTGCGGCACCCCGAACTTATAGCATTATATGCATTGGCTCCGAATCATGTCTTGGGTCAATAGTTGGGTTTGCCCGGCTCCCATGTTTTGGTACCTTACGTTCCGTTATATCGGCTAAGGTAGCGCTGGGAGAACCACTGCGATTTTGCCCCGATTGAGCTGGGTTGAGCACCTTAGTGGAGAAAGCTAAAACTGACCGTCATGATAGGGCGAGAGCTGGTCGTTGTTCAATAGGTTTTTCGAGTCCCTAAAGACTTATGCCGCTTAGAGCGAGGAGTCGGCATTGTCCGGCCTAGGCGTGGATAGCGCCCCAAACTCGGTCTTCCGAATACTAGGGGCTTCGCCAAAATTTAAAATTATAGAATTCTATGGCTAAGTGAGAGTGTTCAAGCATTATAGTCTGGTTGCCTGGTTTGTTGTGTTGAGCGCCTCCCTCGACGGACCCAAGAATGGGAACAAGAGCGCTCATGTTTATCCCGAACACCCCAGCACTCGTGGCATGGGGGCTGAAGCCAACGACTTGCCATCTCTCAAATTTGATAAACGGGCACACAAAAGGTAATATTTTAAATTCAAAAGCGTTGCTTAGTGCACATGAACAAGTTTTCAGTGTACAGGATAACAATAGCGAGTCTACTCAAAAATTACATCTTTGGAGTATTCACCCGCTATAAGGCGGGCACCCTTCAGGACGCCCTCATAATACAACTCGGGCTTGCGATGATCTTTGCCCGGCGGTGGCCCGTCCGTCACCAGCTTCTTAGCGTCCAGCTTGCCCCAGTGCACCTTAGCACGGGCAAGGGCCCTACGGGCACCTTCAATGCAGACGGAGCGCTTGATGACTTCGATCCATGGACAGACATCCACCAGCCGCCGCACTAGCCCGAAGTAGCTCCCAGGCATGGCCTCCTTCGGCCACAACCGAGCTATAAGGCCCGTCATGGCCTGTTCGGCGACCTTGTGGAGCTCGACCAGCTGCTTCAGCTGGTCGCTCAAAGGCACCGGGTGTCCGGCCTCAGCATACTGAGACCAGAACACTTTCTCCATCGAGCTCCCTTCTTCGGCTCGATAGAAAGCGGCGGCATCGGACACACTGCGGGGCAGATCTGCGAATGCTCCTGGAGAGCTCCGGATTCGGGTAAGTAATAGATAATTGACTTTTACATTCTTGCATTGCATAAAGAATGCCTTACCCACCGCTATCTTCTTCATCGCCTCAATCTCCTGGAGGGCTTTTTGGGCTTCGGCCTTAGCGGCTTTGGCACTCTCAAGAGTCGAGGCAAGCTCGGACTCTCGAGTCTTCGAGTCACGCTCCAAACTCTCGTGTTTTTCCACGAAAGCCTGGAGCTCTTGCCGTACCTCCGCCAGCCACGCCTCCCCCTTCTCTCGCTCGGTGCGCTCCACGGGTGCTTTGTTTTCGGCCACGGACACTGCCTCCTTCAGGGTCGCCACCTCGTTCATGGTCCCTGTGATACCCACGTTATCCTGTTATTTTTTGCAACCGCATTTCTTATATACATAATCTCATAAGGTATTACTTACCTTCATTGTCCTCGAGCTGCTTCTTGGCTCGGCCGAGCTCGTTCTCGGACCGCTCGTGGCTCTCCTTCAAAGTATTGACCTCTGCAGTCAGTGCGGCAGAGGTCAGCAGCGCAGCCTGCATTCCCATATTGACATAATTATGTTAGACTCCTGCGTATATCTTTTTAGATCCTCAGTTCGGCTTTTCTTTCCGAACACCGAACTAAGCATCAGGGGCTACTATCTATGCGGTAATCTTCTTACATATTTTAAAAAACTTACCTCAAAGCCTGTTAGAAGGCTGTTGCAGGCTTCAGTCAGCCCGCTCTTGGCGGACTGAACTTTCTGGATCACCACACTCATAACAGTGTGGTGCTCCTCCTTGATGGAGGCGCTGTTAAGAGCCTCCAGCAAGCTTTCCAGTGCCTCCGGTTGGACGGAGGGCACCATCGTCTTGCCCTTCTTACGAAGGGGCCGCCTGCCGGACTTTGGAACCACTGAAGGTTCCGGTATGGAGTCCGGACCTGGGTCGGACTTAGAGCCCTTAGGGGTCTCATTCCCCTCGCGCCCGGAGTTCAGGAGGTTGCCTTGCGGCACCTCCTGCGCCACCTCCTCCTGACCGGGCTCCCCTTGGGGTCCCACCTCGGCGTCGTTGGCGGCGCGCGGAGAGGAGGCGGGCAGAAGTGAAGTGCTCTCCACGTCCGACGAATCCAGGGATCCGCTCGACGAAGCGGCCAGCTCGTCCTTGGCCGGGCTGCATAGTTGTTCGGCCTTAGAGGACACTATGCGATAAATGAAAAAGGCATGAGCTATTTGTAATCCGTACACTTACGATCTCGCAAGGGGCTTGGCCCTTGAGGGCCACTCCTCCTCGTCGTCGGCGGCATTGGTGGAGACGTTCGAAGGAAGGGTCCTTCCCTTCTTGGACCCTCCGGCCTCCCCAGTCGGGGCGGCCTTCCTTTTCTTCTCTCCCCCCGCTGGGGGAGAGGCTTATTTTTCCTCCTTCTCGTTTTCACGAGAGGATTCCGCCTCAGAGTCGTTGGATGATGATTCCGACAGCACCGGGTGCCGGGCACTCCTTCGAGTCCCCGTGGCCTTCTTCTTCTTGGCCTTCTTCTCCGGCACCATGTATGGTGCCGGAACCAGCAGCCCTGCCAAGCGGGTGTCTACTGGGTCTTCTGGCAAAGGAGCCGAACAGTTAGCCTGCCCGGACGTGTTCTGCCAGTCCTGTCAAAGGCAAGGCAGTTTAGATCCCGCATAGAGTCAAACTACGAAAAACAAAGAGTCCCCTAAAGGGAAAAATAGCTTACCTCGAAAGCCTGACGCTTCGAGCGGAATCCGCGATCTTCGGTAGCGGATGAGGGAGCTTCGGTGCCCTTGAACAGCGCCTTCCAGGCGTCTTCGTACGTAGTGTCGAAGAGCCTTTTCAGAGTCTGATGCCGCTCTGGATCAAACTCCCACAACTTGAAAGCCCGTTGTTGGCATGGGAGGATCCGGCGGATGAGCATAACCTGGATCACGTTGACAAGCCTGAGATTATTGTTCACCAAGGTTTGCATGCAGGTTTGGAGTCCGGTCAGCTCCTCCGAATTACCCCACGCCAGGTCGGTCTCCTTCCAAGAGGTGAGCCGCGTGGGAATGCCAGACCGAAATTCGGGGGCCGCCGCCCACTTAGGGTCGCGCGGCTCGGTGATGTAGAACCACCCCGATTGCCACCCCTTCACGGTCTCCACAAAGGAGCCCTCGAGCCATAAGACGTTGGCTATCTTGCCAACCATGGCGCCTCCGCACTCCGCTTGGCGGCCGCCCACAACCTTCGGCTTAATGTTGAAGGTCTTCAGCCATAGGCCGAAGTGGGGCTGGATGCAGAGGAAGGCCTCGCACACGACGATGAACGCCGAGATGTTGAGGATGAAATTCGGGGCCAGATCGTGGAAATCTAGGCCGTAGTAGAACAGAAGCCCCCAGACAAAGGGGTGAAGTGGAAAACCCAGTCCACGGAGGAAGTGGGCGAGAAACACGACCCTCTCATGGGGCCTGGGGGTGGGGATGAGCTGCCCCGCGTCGGGCAGCCGATGCGTGATGTCTCCGGACAGATATCCGGCCTTCCGCGGTCTTTTCACTTGACCCTCCGTGACGGAGGAGATCATCCACTTGCCTCCCGCTCCGGACATGGCTGGAGAAGGTTGAGGAGGGATGTGCGGACTTGGGCGCTGGAGCTCGAGTGCGCGGAAATGGATAGGCAAAGGAGGAAGAAGGCGTAGGTGAAAAGGTGGATCCTTATCCCCTTATATGGACGGACGAAGCTATGCGTCCCCCACCAGCCTGGTAAAACTCGCTTGTCTCCCAAGCGCCATAATCAATGGCGCGGTTGGGTTACCCACGCCCGTATTGATGAGAATCCCGGAATAAGAGGGCACGATCTCCGCTTTGATAAGACGGGCCAAGGAAACTGCCTAGCTAAACGCGCTGAGGTGGAACAGTTAAAACGGTTCGAATAAAGGTCTGGCCGTGGTGTGATGTCACGCCGCGGAATACGTCAGCAGATCTGTGCAAAAATTATTCTCTCTACGGTGGTATGTGGAACTTGTTTTGCAGAGCCGGACACTATCCTTGTGTTCAAAACCTTCTATGAAGAATTCAGAGGAGGAACCCGCCTTGCAATGCCGAAGACAATATGCGCGCCGAACTCGTCGTCATTGAAGCCTGGTTCAGGGGCTACTAAGGGAGTCCTGGACTAGGGGTAGCCGAACTATCATCTTTGGCCGGACTCCTAGACTATGAAGATACAAGATTGAAGACTTTGTCCCGTGTCCGGATAGGACTTTCCTTGGCGTGGAAGGCAAGCTTGGCGATACGGATATGTAGATCTCCTACCATTGTAACCGACTCTGTGTAACCCTAACCCTATTCGGTGTCTATATAAACTGAAGGGTTTTAGTCCGTAGGACGAACAACAATCATACCATAGGCTAGCTTCTAGGGTTTAGCCTCTCTGATCTCGTGGTAGATCTACTCTTGTACTACCCATATCATCAATATTAATCAAGCAGGAGTAGGGTTTTACCTCCATCGAGAGGGCCCGAACCTGGGTAAAAACATCATGTCCCTTGTCTCCTGTTACCATCCGCCTAGACGCACAGTTCGGGACCCCCTACCCGAGATCCGCCAGTTTTGACACCGACACTCGTCATTGGAGCTCTTGACCTTCCGATTGAGCTCGGCCCATTCCTCAGACCGGGAAGCCACGGCCGAAGACGATACCTACATATTGCACTTAACATATCAGGTCCCCTTATATTCGATTTCTGATCATCCGCCGGCATTTTCTAAATCCAACTAGAGTCTCGGGAGCTTCAGCTCAATATGTCTAAAGATCTATATCTATAAGCTATTCGACCCCTGCATGAGTTTTTCAAACTCACTCGGGGCTCGGGGGCTACTGTATACGAGATTACATGATCATATAAGAGAATTTTTTTAAGAAAAAGGGCATTACATGGCTTACTGATAACCCACAAGTATAGGGGATCACAACAGTTTTCGAGGGTAGAGTATTCATCCCAAATTTATTGATTCGACACAAGGGGAGCCAAAGAATATTCTCAAGTATTAGCAGCTGAGTTGTCAATTCAACACACCTAAAAACTTAATATCTGCAACAAGGTATTTAGTAGCAAAGTAAAATGATAGTAGTGATAACGGTAGCAAAAGTAATATTTTTGGGTTTTGTAGTGATTGTAACAGTAGCAGCGGAAAAGTAAATAAGCGAAGAACAATATGAAAAACTCGTAGGCATTGGATCGGTGATGGAAAATTATGCCGGATGCGATTATTCATGCAATAGTTATAACATAGGGTGACGCAGAACTAGCTCCAATTCATCAATGTAATGTAGGCACGTATTCCGAATATAGTCATAGTGCTTATGGAAAAGAACTTGCATGACATCTTTTGTCCTACCCTCCCGTGGCAGCGGGGTCCTATTGGAAACTAAGGGATATTAAGGCCTCCTTTTAATAGAGTACCAGACCAAAGCATTAACACATAGTGAATACATGGACTCCTCAAACTATAGTCATCACCGGGAGTGGTCCCGATTATTGTCACTTCGGGGTTGTCGGATCATAACACATAGTAGGTGACAATAGACTTGCAAGATAGGATCAAGAACTCACATATATTCATGAAAACATAATAGGTTCAGATCTGAAATCATGGCACTCGGGCCCTAGTGACAAGCATTAAGCATAGCAAAGTCATAGCAACATCAATATCAGAACATAGTGGATACTAGGGATCAAACTCTAACAAAACTAACTCGATTACATGATAAATCTCATCCAACCCATCACCGTCTAGCAAGCCTACGATGGAATTACTCACACACGGCGGTGAGCATCATGAAATTGGTGATGGAGGATGGTTGATGATAACGATGGCGATGGATTCCCCTCTCCAGAGCCCCGAACGGACTCCAGATCAGCCCTCCCGAGAGAGTTTAGGGCTTGGCGGCGGCTCCGTATCGTAAGACGCGATGAATCCTTCTCTCTGATTTTTTTCTCCCCGAACGTGAATATATAGAGTTGGAGTTGAGGTCGGTGGAGCACAAGGGGGCCACGAGGCAGGGGGGCGCACCCAGGGGGCAGGCGCACCTCCCAACCTCGTGGACAGGGTGTGGGCCCCTGGCCTTGATTCTTTCGCCAGTATTTTTATTATTTTCAAAAATAATCCCCTTCAAGTGTTAGGTCATTCCGAGAACTTTTGTTTCTGCACAAAAATAACACCATGGCAATTCTGCTGAAAACAGCGTCAGTACGGGTTAGTTCCATTCAAATCATGCAAGTTAGAGTCCAAAACAAGGGCAAAAGTGTTTGTAAAAGTAGATACGACGGAGACGTATCAACTCCCCCAAGCTTAAACCTTTGCTTGTCCTCAAGCAATTCAGTTGATAAACTGAAAGTGATAAAGAAAAACTTTTACAAACTCTGTTTGCTCTTGTTGTTGTAAATATGTAAGGCCAGCATTCATGTTTTCAGCAAAGATTATGAACTAACCATATTCACAATAACACTTAGGTCTCATGTTTACTCATGTCAATGGCATAATCAACTAGCGAGCAATAATAATAAATCTCGGGTGACAACACTTTCTCAAAACAATCATAATATGATATAACAAAATGGTATCTCGCTAGCCCTTTCTGAGACCGCAAAACATAAATGCAGAGCACCTTTAAATATCAAGGACTGACTAGACATTCTAATTCATGGTAAAAGAGATCCAGTCAGAGTCATACTCAACATAAATTAATAGTAATGGATGCAAATGACAGCAGTGCTCTCCAGCTGGTGCTTTTTAATAAGAGGATTGTCGGTGTCAAAACCGGCGGATCTCGGGTAGGGGGTCCCGAACTGTGCGTCTAGGCGGATGGTAACAGGAGGCAAGGGACACGATGTTTTTACCCAGGTTCGGGCCCTCTCGATGGAGGTAAAACCCTACTCCTGCTTGATTGATATTGATGATATGGGTAGTACAAGAGTGGATCTACCACGAGATCAAGGAGGCTAAACTCTAGAAGCTAGCCTATGGTATGATTGTTGTAATGGTTGTTCGTCCTACGGACTAAAACCCTCCGGTTTATATAGACACTAGAGAGGGCTAGGGTTACACAGAGTCGGTTACAATGGTAGGAGATCTACATATCCGTATCGCCAAGCTTGCCTTCCACGCCAAGGAAAGTCCCATCCGGACACGGGACGAAGTCTTCAATCTTGTATCTTCATAGTCTTGGAGTCCGGCTGACGATGATAGTCCGGCTGTCCGGACACCCCCTAGTCCAGGACTCCCTCAATAGCCCCTGAACCAGGCTTCAATGACGATGAGTCCGGCGCGCATATTGTTCGGCATTGCAAGGCGGGTTCCTCCTCCGAATAATTCATAGAAGATTGTGAACACCAGGATAGTGTCCGGCTCTGCAAAATAAATTCCACATTCCACCGTAGAGAGAATAATATGTTCACAAGTTCAATTTGCTGACGTATTTTGTGGCATGACGTCACGCCACTACCAAGCCTTCACTTGAATCGTATTTTATTATACCACCTCAGCTCGTTTAGCGAAGCGGTTTCCTTGGCACGTCTTGTCGAAGCAGAGATCGTGTTCCCCTTATTCCGGGATTCCCATCAATACGGACGTGGGTAACCCAACCGTGCCCGTTGCCACGCCCCCTCTATCGGAGGTGAGTCCCGAACGGTCATGGGGACGGCTCTTGGTATTCTCCCTCTTTATAACGGGACCAAGGCTTGTTTCTTTTCTTCAATCCTCAATTGAATCTATCTCTTGCCCCGAGTTCCAACACCCAGAGCCCCAGATTCGAGCGCTTCAGACCTTCAACAATGTCCCGCTCTGACCTACAGGTCCGGTGGATGCCCTCCTCCGTCATGGAGGAAGACGTGCTAAAGCTGCGAGAGGCCAAGTACCTGACTTACGAGATTTCGCATAGATTGCCCGCCGAAGGGCAAGTCATCCCCACCCCCGAGCCCGGCGAGTATGTCGTGTTTGTATCCCACCTCCGTCGGGGTTTAGGCTTCCCGATGGATCCTTTTGTGAGAGGGCTCATGTTTTACTATGGGTTGGAATTCCACGACTTGGCTCCGGAGTCCATCCTCCATATCTCTTCATTTATTGTCGTCTGCGAAGCCTTCCTCCGCGTTACCCCTCACTTCGGCTTGTGGCTTAAGACCTTCGACGTGGAGCCGAAGATGATCGAGAGGCGTCTAGCAGAGTGCGGCGGGGCGGTTGTAAGCAAAAGGGCCGACGCTCCATGGCCCGAGGGCTCTTTTCAGGAGGAGCTCGGCTTGTGGCAGCAGGAGTGGTTTTACATAACCGCTCCCCGGGGCAGCAGGCAGAAGCCGCCGCCCATCTTCCGCTCGGGCCCTCCATAGCGGCTGATGTCATGGGTCAGCCAAGGGCTCAACTGGGGACTGTCAAAGGACGTGCCCCTACTGCAGGGCCGGATTCAAGACCTCCACGCGAGGGAGATCGATCTGGTCGTGGTGATGCAGGTCATGCTGATTAGGCGTCTCCTACCCTACAAACGCCATCCTCTCTGGCTGTGGGAGTTTAATCCGGAGGGACCGCGAATTCTTCAACACTTCATGGGTACGACACACGTGGAGATGTACAGACTGTTCTTCAGATCACGAGAGGCGTGTCCGGAATTGACCGAGGATGCCGGCCTAAGCTGCAATCGCCCGGATACACAAGTAAGTAGCTCCGTGTCCGGACATACCGTTTGTTTGCCTTTCCATGATTCGCCTTTTGACCAATTGTCCTCTAAATAGGAGTGGATAGCGCAGGCAAAACTGATACAGTGTCCGGCCCCCCTCCCGGAGACCGCGCCGGATCCCGTGCTGGTCAGGATGCTGGAGGTTGCGCCTTCAGAGGAAGGCGAAGGGGAGAACAGAGGAACTACCGCCTCAACCAAGGAGGCTTTTGAGGAAGGGGGGATCGAGAATCCCTCCTTCCAAGGGGAGAAGAGGACCGTCTCCGAAAACCCGGATGCCAAAGCCCCGAAGCGGGGGAAGAGATATTCACCAGAGGGTCCTACGTCTGGAGAGGCTCCGGCCGCACAGTCTCCCCTAAAGAATCAGCCCTCCAGCGAGCCGTAAGTAGAAAAAAGGGAGTTTTGTAATAAGGGACATCCCTATTTGTGCTTCTGAGGATAACTTAAGTTTTTACCTTGTAGTTCGGATCTCCGTCCTTCTCAGATGAGCTCGTCTTTGGGGGAACTCCATCCGGAGATGATGGAGAGCGAGACGCCTCCATCTGCCGCACCATCGGATAGGGCGGACGAGCCTGAAGTGTCATCGCGGAGGGTATCTCCGAGTCCGGCAGGGCCGAATAGTTCGGCACCAACTGGTGTGCGGCCGGGGGAGCTGAAGGATCTGCTTGAGAGGGCGTCCATCTCAGAAGGTCACCGTACATTGATGAATACGTTGATTGAAATAATTTCATCCACCAAAGGTGGATTGCGTGATGCCGTCAGGAGTTTGCTGGCGGGGTTTGAGGTACGCAAAAAATGACATACCCTTTTACAGTTTTACACATAAAATGCGCCCTGTATAGATAGTAGCCCCTGAGACTCGGTAGGGTGTCGAGAACGACAGCGTGCCGAGGATCAAAATCCCAGGTATTGATTTTCGCCTTTCCTGTGTAGGTGGCAGATAGTTCGGTGGCTAGCCGGACTGATGGAGTTGCCGAACTAAAGCGGCAGCTCGACATTGCGGATGCGGACATCGCGCTGGTCAATAAACGACTTGACGAGTCGCAAGGTAGGTTTTTTCTCCGTGGTCACCTAGTAAGGGAGCCGAAGCCCACTCCTTACAACATGTGTGCTAAATGCAGATGGTGTCGCTGCAGTGGAGAGCCTTCGGGCAGAACTTGCTCAAGCCAAGGAGCAAGCCAGAAGGAGTGATGCAGCTGCCTCGAGGGCGGCCGAAGAGCTAAAGGCCGAAAGTGCTGCACACTGCCGAAGCAGGGAGAAGATGGCCGAAATGGCCGTGAAGTTAAAAGATGCTACCGACCGCAATGAGGTTCTTGAAAAGGAGCGCCTAGCGGAGCGAGAGGACCTGGGGAAGGCCACCTCCGAAGCCAAGGATGCCCGTTCTGCAATGCGGGCTATAAAGGAGGAGCTGCGCCAGGCCGGAGACATTGTGGCTGGCAAGCCCTTACTGCTGCGCCGAAAGTTTACAGATCCAAAGTATGTGAAAGTGCGTTATATCGACTAGAGGGGGGGTGAATAGGCGATTTTTATGAATTCTTCACTGAGGAATTTGCTGGTGAGGAAATTCCTTAGCGAAGAACTACTTGCAGCGGAATAAGTACTCAGAAGTAAGCATAACAGAATACAAGCATGGTCATCATGATGAAATGAAGACTAACACAGAGTACAGAAAGCGTAAACACAGGATAACACAAGATGAAGACAAACAGACTGAAGAAATTGAACTGAGGAATTTGAGAAAGTCTTCAGTCAAAGTCTTCAAGCACAGATATGAACAAACACTCAACACAGTAATGAGGAAATGAAAGGGTTGAGGAAATAGAACCAGTTAGTTGGTGAAGACAATGATTTGGTAAACCAGTTCCAACTGTTGTCTCAGTTGTACGTCTAGTTGGAGCGGCTGAGTATTTAAACTCGAGGACACGCAGTACCGGACACCCAGTCACTGAGCACGCAGCTCAAGACACCTAGTCCTCACCGTATTCTACTTGAACTAAGGCCACGCATACCTCGTCCAATCACTCGTGGTAAGTCTTCAGGTGACTTGCAAACCTTCACAGACTCGGTCACTCAGCGATCCACAATTCCTCTTGGATGCTCTAGACCATGACGCCTAACGGTCTGGAAGAAGCACAGTCTTCAAAGGTAACAAGCGTCGGATCCACGCAGGATCAATTTCTTCAGTGATGCTCAATCACTTTGGGTTTGTAGGGGTTTGGTTTTGGGTTTTCCTCACTTGATGATTTTCGCTCAAAGTCCTCGGAGGATGGGTTGCTCTCAAATGACAAGTGTCAAGTTCTCTTGGAGCAGCCAACCAGCTAGTGGTTGTAGGGGGCGGCTATTTATAGCCTAGGGAGCAGCCCGACATGATAAGACATAAATGCCCTTCAATGATATGACCGTTAGGTGGATAAGATATTTTGGTACAGCTGGCACACAGCACAGCAACGGTCGGAAATTTGGCTCTCAAATTCCTCAGGGCTATCATGTTCCTCACTGTGTAGGCAATTCGCACTGGCGAATTCCTAACTCCTCAGTCAGAACAAATTCATCAGCGACCAGAAGAACTGCGTCTCTGTCACTGAAGAAATTGACTGAACTGTATGAGATTTCCAAAGGCTTCACTCGAAGGGATTGTAGGTGTAGGATTTTGAGTTGAGCATCACATGGAAATTTTTCCTTAGTATTTCCTCGACCCCCTTTAACAGTACGGTGTTTCCTATGACTCAAGAAAGAGAAAATGAAACTACGAAAACAAAAGTCTTCACGCTTCATGTTCCTCAAATGAATACCAAGTCTTCAAGGTCACACCAATTTCTTCACTTTCAAAGTCTTCAGAAAGTCTTCAGAATATCAAAGTCTTCAGTCGAAGAACTTCTTTTTTAGGGGTCAACTTTTTCTGTAAATATCAAACTCCTCATAGACTTATAGACCTGTGTATACTCACAAACGCATTAGTCCCTTAACCTATAAGTCTTCAATACACCAAAATCACTAAGGGGCACTAGATGCACTTACAATCTCCCCCTTTTTGGTGATTGATGACAATATAGGTTAAGTTTTCAACGGGGATAAACATATGAAGTGTAAATACTAATATTGAGGAATTTGATTGCAAGATATAGAAGAACTCCCCCTGAAGATGTGCATAGTGAGGAATTTGCGTTTGAGGCAGTGCACATTTGAAGAGTTGAATCATGGAGATCTCCCCCTATATCTTGTAATTCATACACGCATTTGATATATAATATGAAGAATATGAAATGCATGATGAAATATGGTGCCTGTGAAATTCAGCATGCGTGCAATAATATTAACAAGGAATAAGCATGCTGAAAGTTTCAGAGCATAAGGCAACAAAAGTATCAGCGCACCATCGGATTTAAGATTACAACTCGATCCAAATAAAAGTTTGAGAAGAACGAGAGTTGTAACTTAAAAAAATGCCCTTAATATAGACCCGCTTGAAGACTAACTCAGATTTCTCCCCCTTTGTCATCAAATGACCAAAAGGATCGAAACTGAGGACTAACGCCCCTGAAGAATTTCAAGTTGATGGAGGAGTGCCAGTGTTGTCGGGGTTGTTTGTTGTAGCAGGGCCTGCCGCAGTGTCGTCCAAATCTTCATACTCATCAGTGTCGCGCGATGAAGAATAAGAGCTGGCCACCAGTGGAGGAACTTTGACCCTCTTGAATTTCTTCGGAGGAGGTGCAGACCAGTCAAATTCTTCCTTGAGACCCATAGTCTTCAGTTCTTCAGCGCTATAGACATGAGTGAGGACAGCCCAGGTGCGGTTGAGGGTTTCATGAAGGTTGTAATGGTTCTTCTTCACTGCATTGTGTGTTGAGGTCATATTGTGAAGAATTGCACCAAACTGACGCTTTACCCATTTGTGATTGCGATCAACCTTCTGATGAAGACTGAGGAGTAACTCACGGTCAGTCATCACCCTGGGTGCTGTGGCTTGAGGATTTTGCTTAGCTGAGGTATTTGCGGTAGTGTCATGTGTAGCAGAGTCATCATTGGTGGAGTAAGATGTAGCCAGGCGAAATTGACCATCCAATGGATGAATGCCTTCATCGATCACAGCAGCTGCCTTGCCTTTATCATCAGATGAAGAAACTGGCCGTTTGAGGACTTCAATGGGAGGCAAGTAGCTACCGTGGTTCAGAGTGTCAGCTTTGTAATTCAGTGAAGATCTTGCCCTTATGAATCTCATAATCCAAGGCGCATAGGGCTTCAGCTCAAATGGTGACATAGCAACATTTGCCAGAGTCCTCATGAAGAAATCATGGAAGTTGACGGGAACGCCATGAATGATGTTGAAAAGCATATTCTTCATGATGCCAATGACTTCTTCATCATTTGAGTCGTGGCCTTTGATAGGACTCATTGTCTTCGTCAGAATGCGATAGACAGTCCGAGGCACATAGAGTAATTCCTTGACGAGGAATTTGGTACGAGGGGCCTGCCCAGGCTTCAAAGGCTTCATAAGCACTTGCATATAGTGATTTTCAGTTCAGGGTCATTGTAGATGCAATGTGCACTGTCATGGGGAGGATCGAGAGGAAGGACACGAAGCAATTCAGTTGCTGGTGCCTTGTAGTGAGTGTTTTCAGTCATCCAATCCAACACCCATGAATTGACATCTTCAGCGTCTCCAGTGATATGCAGCATAGCGTAGAACTGAAGAACGAGTTCTTCATTCCAATCACAGATGTCAGTGCAGAAATTGAGTAATCCTGCATCGTGAAGAACACTGAGGACTGGCTCGAAGCATGGCAGAGATTCCATATCCACGTGAGGAATGTGTTCATGATCGAAGATTTTGTCTTTGTCAAACAGCACTGAGGAATAGAAGTTGGCTTGACTAGCAGTCCAGAAATGCCTCTTCCTTATGCGAGCAGAGTCATAGGGGTTGTAGTCAGTGAAGAATACATGCTCGGAAAAGAAGTCTTCAGCCTTGAACTTTTGTTTGCTTGAGAACGGATTCTTCGGCTTTGGCAGAGGGGTGTCAGTGAGTTGCAGTACCACCTCAGGAATCGCGAGCTCAGGTTCTTTAGGCTAAGGAATTTCTGGTTCCTCTTCTTGTGCAACCTGATGATCACCAGCAGCAGGTTCTTCAGCACTAGTGGCTGGAGTTTCTTCATGAACAGAGGGAGTGGGATGAGTTTCTTCAGAGCCCATTTGAACTGTTGTTGCCGGGGACTGAGGAATCTATTGGATAGGTGTGAATAGAGGAGTATTGGGATGCTGACTTTCCCAAAAGTCATCATTCATCATAGGTGTGGTGCATCCTATATCCACATCTTCATCTTCAATTTCCTCAACACTAGCCTCTTCAGCTGTGAACTGAGGCATAGGTGAGGAAATGACTGGCGTTGAAGGGATTGTATCCACTTCAATTTCTTCATCAATCTGCTCTGACGAAGCAGCAGAATGATTTTCTTCATCAGATCCGCTTGGGATCTTATAGTCTTCTCCAAAAGGAACAATTTCCTTTGATGACATGGAGGAAATTGGAACAGCATCAATTGGATGTTCAAGTGAGCTGGTCATTGGCTTCATTTTCTTTGCAGCCGAAGAATTTGACGCAGCTGATGCCTTTCTTTTCTTCACTGCAGCTCGCTCTGCAGCCTTCGTCTTCTTCACCTCATAGGCAGATGGAAGAATTGGAGTTGGTGTAGGTGCGGGAGGAGCTGAGGAATCTGGTTGATTTTCTTTAGACGCAACTGATGCAGTTGCCCTGATCTCTTCAGTTTCTTTAGGCACACCACTAGTGGATGCCCTGGCAATTTCTTCAGCGGCTGGAATTTCTTCAGCATCCCTGGAACTAGCATTTTCTTCAGCAGGCTGAAAGTCATCAGCGGTGCTAGCATGTTCTTCAGCAGGCTGAGCAGAGTCTGCAGCCTGAGGGTTTTCTTGTTGCGATGGAGCTGCAACAGTTGTCATTTTCTTCGTCAGGTTGACGAATCTCACTTTGGCTCCTTGCCAATCAGCATAGTAGGCATCAAAGTCTTTGCTGAGGGCTTGAATTTCAGACTGAGCCTTGAGAAGTTCCTCAGGTGTCATTCTGACAACATTTTTCTTCAGGACCTTCTCCTTTCTGTATTGAGCTTTCTTGATATCTCTTGCCTTTTCAAATTTCCATTTCTCTTGAGTGATGAAATGGGTCAACATGTGACTTTGACCAGGAGTCAGATGAAAATCAGGCATTGGGGTGTTTGGGTCCTTGTGCCAGAGGTCAATGTAGTCGAGGATTTTCCTCGGATCCAAAAGCAGTGGCACAGATGTGCCTTTGGCTCTAGCGGCCTTCACCTGTCTGTCTCTGATGATTTCTGCAAGTTCATCATCAGAAGCTTCATCATCAGAGGGCACATGGAATGCGACCTGTTTCTTCCTTGGACTTGGCCGAGGACCGCGTCCAGCTGTTGCTTTAGTCTTCAACAGTGTAGGGCCTGATGAGGACATTGGTGCAGCTGAGGAACTTGCTGAGACACCAGAGGCAATTGAGAAACTCGTAGTCCTTTGACATGTAGCCAGATGCACAGGAGCTGAGGACTTTGACGGAGCTGCTGAGGACTTTGGTGGAGCAGTAGCAGTCTGAGGAATTTGCTGTGAGGGCATAGTTGAGGAACTTGGCCGTGAGGGCGCTGTTGGTGAAGCACTTGGCTTACGAGCAGGCTTCTTTGGCATAGATTTCCTCGGTCTGACCGAGGCCTCAGTAGCAGCAGCAGCAGCAGAATCCTCATTGAATTTCTTCACTGCCTCCTTGGCTTGTCTTGCCAATTTGGCTTGGCACTTAGCCCATTCTTCAGGAAAGTCCTCACCACTCTTGATGCTGGTGGGATCAGCTACTTGGCCAGGTGCCAATGGAGCTCTTGGGCATGGAGGATTTAAAGCAAATTTCTTCATATACTTTGGAGTCACATATCTGTACTCCCTCCATTCTCTTGCCCATCTCCGTTCAATCTTCTGTATGCGCACCTTGCGCTGATTTTTGGTTTCTTTGCCAAATTTTGATTCATCAGGTGTGCAATGCCAGCATAGATTTCATCAGGGATCTCGAAAGCAGTCATGACCTCAGGCTTCTTTCCTCCTTTCTGCGGTCTCTTACCTTCAGCCATATTCTTCAGATGAGGAATTTGAACAATTGAACACTCTGAAGAAGTATGCAGTTTTTCTTTGAGGAACGCTGCAAATGAGTTAAGTTGATGAGAACCTAGCGATTCAGCAGCGGACATGAGTACATGTGAACAGAGTGTAGGTGCGAGGAATTTGGAGAGGTCATATGCATTCTCAGAAGATTTTTCGAAAAGACAAGTTTTGAGGAATTTGACCAGATGAGCCTTGAGGAATTTCACTAAGCGTTCTTTGTCTTAGGTTCCAGAGTTGTACAGATCGAAGATCCACACAATTGAGGAATCTTGAAGAAAATGATTGCTTAGAGAAATGGATCAAGAACATACAATGTGTGAGGTGTTTATATGTGTGATGATTTGAAGAATAAAACACCTTTGAAGATTTTCAGGAAAGTTTGAGAATCAAAGTGAGTAATAAAAGTAACTTTTAATTACCCGAAGTGAAGAACACGACGAACTGAGATGAACAGTTGTGAAGTTCGTCAGGTTAGATCTCCCATGCCCTAACTTGGCAGAGGGAAACAGCTACGGCGGTGGTGGAGTGAAGATTTCCGCAACCGGCGCGAGTACGACAGCGACAAGGTTGAGGCAGCGAAGCTCTTCCTCACCGGCGACGATGGAGTAGCGGCGGCGCTAGGGTTTGAGGAGCTCGAGCGAGAGAGAGCGGTCGAGCGGAGTAAATGAAGTGAGGAAGGGGAGAGGGGTATTTATAGTCACGGTGAAAAACTGTTCGCCCGAAGATTTTGGGACGAACATGCCCCTGCCCTTTCTCCTTCAGCGACATGTGTCACCCACTACTGTGTAGTTGAGATCATGTAAGATTGTGGGTGAATATAATAATGCATCCTGGGATGCGGAACGGTTTGAGCGGCAAAACCGAAAAACTGGATAAGATTTGTTTTAAAGTTTCGTTCGCAATTTCTTCAGGTGACAAGGACACAGTGAAGATTTTGAACGAGTTTCAATTAGAACGCACATGAAGAATTTGTGAATAGATTGGATTGAGTATAGCATAGAGGGGGAAGGGTCCGATCACATTCACTTAGCAGAAAACGCAACTTGAAGAAATAGCCATAAGTGAATGCTGTAGAGGACATAAACTCATATATATATATATATATATATATATATATATATATATATATATATATATATAGCCAATGAAGAAAAACGACGGAAACAGTGAAGATTTTGCAAAGTTGAAGAATTTGAAAAACTGAAGAATTTCAAAACTGAGGAAAAACTCAAATTGAAGATTTTCAACTTTTTGTGGTGGCGTGACCCACTGTATAAGAATGATGATTTCAGACACCGCGTACAATTGTCGTAGGGTTCTGAGAATCAAATTCTTCATTACTTTCTTCACACTTAGAGTGTTATTCTTCATTGATTGAAGAAAAATGTTTCTTCATGTGTTGCACATCTAAGTCATCAATTTTGCATAAGTGTTAGGATGTGTGTCCTTTTCAAAGAACATTCGAAGATTCTAAGATATTTAGCTCACACCGCGACTTGCTAAATCTCTTCTCATCCAAGGGCTTAGTGAAGATATCAGCTAGCTGTTCTTCAGTCTTCACATGCTCGATGGAGATGTCGCCTTTCAACACATGATCACGAAGAAAATGATGACGAATCTGAATGTGCTTTGTCTTCGAGTGCTGAACTGGGTTGTGAGCAATCTTGATGGCACTCTCATTGTCGCAGAGGAGAGGCACATTCTTCACGTTGACGCCGTAGTCCTTGAGGGTTTGCTTCATCCAAAGCAGTTGAGCACAGCAAGAGCCAGCAGCAATGTATTCAGCTTCCGCAGTAGACAGTGATACGCAGTTCTGTTTCTTCGAGGACCAACAGACCAAAGATCGTCCGAGGAAATGACAAGTGCCAGATGTTGACTTGCGGTCCACACGATCACCAGCATAGTCAGAGTCAGAATATCCAATGAGATCAAACGCAGAGCCCTTGGGGTACCATAATCCTAGTGTTGTTGTGTGAGCTAGATATCGAAGAATATGATTCACATCCTTATGGTGTGATTCCTTCGGTGCAGCTTGAAATCGGGCACACATGCAAACACTAAGCATTATATCTGGCCTAGATGCACATAAGTACAATAAAGAACCAATCATGGAGCGGTATACCTTGTGATCGAAGTCAACACCATTTTCATCAGTGCATACATGGCCATTTGTGGGCATAGGAATTTTGACGCCTTTGCAATCTTGCATGCCGAATTTCCTCAGTACATCTTTGAGGTATTTCTCCTGAGATATGAATATGCCATTGCGCTGCTGACGAATTTGAAGACCTAAGAAGAATTTCAACTCTCCCATCATAGACATTTGATATTCTTCACTCGTCATATAGGCAAATTCATCACTATAATGTTGGTCAGTACAGCCAAAGATAATATCATCAACATATATTTGGCACACAAACAGTTCACCATCATAAGATTTAGTAAAGAGAGTAGGGTCGAGTGAACCGGGTGTGAAGCCATTCTTCACGAAGAATTCCTTCAATATATCATACCACGCCCGAGGGGCTTGCTTGAGGCCATAGAGGGCCTTATTAAGTCTGAAGACTTTGTCATGATTCTTTGGATCTTCAAAACCTGGGGGTTGAGCAACATATACTTCTTCCTCAAGCTTACCATTGAGGAATGCACTTTTCACATCCATTTGATATAAGATGATATCATGATGGTTAGCATAAGCAAGTAATATGCGAATAGCCTCAAGTATAGCAATAGGTGCAAAAGTTTCATCGAAATCAATTCCTTCAACCTGTGTGTAGCCTTGAGCTACTAGTCGTGCCTTATTCCTCACCACAAGGCCATTTTCATCTTGCTTGTTGCGGTAGATCCACTTTGTGCCAATGATATTATGCTTGCGAGGATCTGGAAGATTGACCAGTTTCCAAACATTGTTAAGCTCGAACTGATGTAATTCTTCTTGCATAGCCTGAATCCACTCTGGCTCCATAAACGCTTCATCTACCTTAGTGGGCTCTGTGATAGAGACAAAAGCATAGTGCCCACAAAAGTTAGATAAATGTGAAGCTTTTGAGCATGTGAGAGGACCTGGTGCACTAATGTCATCGATGATCTTCTCCACTTGCACTTCTTTTGCAAAGCGAGGATGAGCTGGTTGTCGCTGAGGAATTTGATCAGCATTTTCTTCAGCACCATTTTCCTCAGCATTTTCTTCAGGTGCATCAGCTCGACGTTCTTCATGAACTGGAATGAATTCTTCAGCAGATTCTTTAGTAGGAATGACATCCTCAGTTGCCTTGAACTTGATGGAATCCTCAGGTGCTGGTTCATCTAACACAGAAGGTAGGTGCTCTCTTTGCGAGCCATTAGTTTCATCTAACCGCACATCTACAGTGTCAACAATCTTGTGAAGAACAATGTTGAAGACTCTGTAGGTGTGCGAGTCCTTTCCGTAACCAAGCATAAAACCTTCATGTGCTTTCGGTGCAAATTTAGAATTGTGGTGAGGATTTCTAATCCAACATTTAGCACCGAAGACTTTGAAATAACTCACATTGGGTTTCTTGTCAGTGAGGAGTTCATAGGCCGTCTTCTTGAAGAATTTGTGAAGATATACTCTGTTGATGATGTGGCACGCAGTATCAATTGCATCGATCCAAAAATGCTGGGGCATTTTGTATTCATCAAGCATAGTGCGAGCCATCTCAACAAGAGTTCTGTTCTTGCGCTCCATGACGCCATTTTGCTGAGGAGTATAGGGAGCAGATAACTCATGAGTAATACCAAGTTCATCAAGATAGTCATCAAGACCGGAATTCTTGAACTCAGTTCCATTGTCACTTCTGATGTGCTTGATCTTCACACCAAAGTTGGTTGAAGCCCTCGAGGAAAATCGTTTGAAGACTTCCTGCACTTCATGTTTGTAAGTAACAATGTGTACCCATGTATATCGAGAGTAATCATCAAGAATGACAAAACCATATAGAGATGCATCATTAGTGACTGCTGAGTAATGATTAGGTCTGAAGAGGTCCATATGAAGCAATTCGAATGGACGGGTAGTGGTCATGATAGTCTTCGCTGGATGCTTGGCCTTGGTCATTTTTCCAGCTTCACAGGCTCCGCCTAAGTGATCCTTGAGGAATTTGACATTCTCAATGCCAATGACATGCTTCTTCTTCGCAAGCGTGTGCAAATTCCTCATGCCCGCGTGACCAAGTCGTTGATGCCATAGCCAGCCTTCTGAAGCTTTTGCAAGTAGACACACGGCTGGTTGTGGTCCTGTAGAGAAATCAACAATATACAGATCTCCTCTCCTAAAGCCTTCGAAGACTTTGGAATTGTCAGCTTCCATAATCACAACACAGCGATACTTGCCAAAGACAACAACCATATCAAGATCACAAAGCATTGAGACTGACATGAGGTTGTATCCTAAGGACTCAACAAGCATGACTTTGTCCATGTGTTTATCCTTAGAGATTGCAACCTTACCAAGACCCAATACCTGACTTTTGCCTTTCTCAGCAAAGATGATATGCTTCAGATGTGACGGTGATAAGGGAGCATCCATCAATAGATTCTTGTCACCAGTCATGTGATTTGTACATCCACTATCGAGGACCCATTCAGTAGTTTTGGGTTGATCATCCTGCAGATGAATTAGTGTAGCTTACAATCTCATATGCTTCATCAGTGAAGAATATGATATCAAGTTCATCAGATGAATTTCATCAAGCAGTAAATAGGTATAGCAGTATGAGGACGTGTGAAATGAAGGTTCATTTCATCATGATTCGCCTGCATCCTTTCAGGCAATTTCGTTAGGTCCCCAGCAAATTCTTCAGACGTTAAAGCACATCTGGAGACCTGACCCTGCAGAAGAGATTAGTTCTTTTTCTTCACCACCCACATTTGGAGGGGTGGCAAAGAATTCATCACTCTGCGAGCACCATATGAGAAAAGTGGCAAAGATGCCAAACCATTTCGTTTCACATAAGAGGGGTTAGGGTAAGCATATGAATAAGTAGAGAAATTCTTCGAGGACTTATGAACATAATGGTTTGAAGAATAATGCACATATTCATAACCCTTTGCTCTACCCTGCGAGACAGAGTTGTTAGCACGATGATAATCATATGAGGACTTTGATCCTTTTGAGGAATTTGATCCACGTGAGGAATTTGGTCCGTATGAGGACTTGGATCCATATGAAGAATTTGGTCCATATGAAGAATTTGTTCTGGGGTTCCTGTTCTTCACAGGTGGTGTCATGAGGACATTCACCTGATCAACATAACTTTTGGGAACCCAGATTTTCTTCATAGGGGAACCGTTCCTGCAGTTAGTGCCAACATATCTAGCAAATACTTCACCATTCTGATTTTTGAACAGTTTATAGTTGGAGTCAAATGACTCATCAGAAGAATGAGGAGATTCACATGTAAATCCAGATAAGTTAGATGGATCAACTGGAGGTCCCTTTGTAGCAACCCATGAGGTTTTGGGGTACTGCTCAGGCTTCCAATATGTTCCATCAGCATTAAGTTTCCTCTCAAAGGCAATACCCTCTTTCCTAGGGTTTCTGTTGAGGATCTGCTTTTTAAGCACATCACAAAGAGTCTGATGCCCTTTGAGGCTTTTGTACATGCCTGTCATGTACAATTCCTTCAGCCCTGCATTGTCAGTGATACTAGCAATGTCCTCAGATGAGGAATTAGTGATAGCAGAGGCAGGTGAAGAATTTGTAACAGTTGAAGCATTTGAACATTCAAGTGAAGAATTAGCAGATTCACGTTCAATGCACTTTAAGCATAGAGGGACAAATTCTTCCTGAGAAGTGCTGATTTGTTGAGCTAGTAATGAATCGCGCTCCTTCAGAAGATCTTCATAACACACTCTTAGCTTTTCAAGATCTTCCTTTCTTTGAAGAGATTCAGAAGAAAGCTTCTCGTGATCTTGCTTTCCTTGAAGAAATTCACAAGAAAGTTTCTCATGATAAGATAAGAGAGTGTAATGATGACTTTGAAGGTTATCAAACCTAGACTGAAGTCTCTGAAGATTTTTAGTCAGGGCTTTAGTGCGATCCATGTCTTCACCCAACATATCATCACTTTTGTCTAGCATATTTTGAACCTTCTCAAAAGCCCGTTGTTGTTTTACAACAATCTTAGCAAGTTTAGAGTAGCTGGGCTTGAGATCCTCATCAGATTCATTCTCACTAGATTCAGAGGAGTTGTATTTGAGTACCTTTGCACCTTTCTCCATGAAGCAATAGGTGGGAGCGTAGCCATCATTATCTTCATCAGCCTTGTCGGTGGGGTCAGTTTCTTCAGTGTTGAAGATGGACTTGCTGACGAAAGCAGTAGCGAAGGCCAGACTCACCACACCAGTTTCGGATTCTTCAGACGTCTCCTCTTCCTCATTTTCCTCAGATTTAGCTTCAGAGTCCATTTCCTTGCCAATGAATGCCCGAGCCTTCTTGGAGTTGCTCTTCTTGTGAGATGAAGACTTCGAGGATTTTGATGATGAAGATTTTGACGATTTCTTCTTCTTCTTTGCATCATCAGAACTGTAATCCTTGTATTTATTCTTCTTCATTTCCTTTTCCCACTGAGGACAATCTTGAATATAGTGACCAGGTTTCTTGCATTTGTGGCACAGCCTTCTCTTATAGTCACTGGATGAGGAATCACTGCTTCTTGAGGATTTTCCAAAGCGACCACGTCTTGAGAACTTCTGGAATTTCTTCACGAGCAGTGCTAGCTCCTGGCTCAATTCTTCAGGATCACCAAGGCTACTACCAGAATCCTCACATTCAGAGTCAGACACAGCCTTGGCCTTCAGGGCACGTGGTTTGCCTTAGTTTGAACCATAGAGATGTCTCTTTTCAGCAAGCTGGAACTCGTGAGTATTTAGCCTTTCGAGGATATCGGCGGGATCAAGAGACTTGTAGTCAGCATGTTCTTGTACCATCAGTCCCAGAGTATCAAATGAGGAATCAAGCGATCTCGACAGTTTCTTCACTACTTCATGATCAATGATGTCAGTGGCACCGAGGGTTGAAGCTCATTTGAGATGTCAGTGAGGTGATCAAAGGTTTGTTGGACATTTTCATTGTCGAGTCTTTTGAAGCGGTTGAAGAGATACTGAAGAACATCAACTCGAGAGTCACGCTGAGTTGAGACTCCTTCATTCACTTTGGACAGCCTATCCCAGATAAGCTTAGCAGTTTCCAAAGCACTCACTCTTCCATATTGTCCTTTGCTCAGATGGCCACATATGATATTCTTCGCTTGAGAATCGAGTTGCTTGAATCTCTTCACATCGGTAGCGTTCAGTGAGGGTGAGACAGAGGGAACACCATTTTCCACAACATACCAGAGATCGTTATCAATTGCCTCAAGATGCATTCGCATCTTGTTCTTACAGTAGGGGTAGTCTGTCCCATCAAAGGTAGGACACCCAGCCGAGACCTTGATCATACCTGCGGTCGACATAACTAAAACTCCAGGCGGTTAAACCAAAATCACACAGAACAAGGGAGTACCTGGCTCTGATACCAATTGAAAGTGCGTTATATCGACTAGAGGGGGGTGAATAGGCGATTTTTATGAATTCTTCACTGAGGAATTTGCTGGTGAGGAAATTCCTTAGCGAAGAACTACTTGCAGCGGAATAAGTACTCAGAAGTAAGCATAACAGAATACAAGCATGGTCATCATGATGAAATGAAGACTAACACAGAGTATAGAAAGCGTAAACACAGGATAACACAAGATGAAGACAAACAGACTGAAGAAATTGAACTGAGGAATTTGAGAAAGTCTTCAGTCAAAGTCTTCAAGCACAGATATGAACAAACACTCAACACGGTAATGAGGAAATGAAAGGGTTGAGGAAATAGAACCAGTTAGTTGGTGAAGACAATGATTTGGTAAACCAGTTCCAACTGTTGTCTCAGTTGTACGTCTGGTTGGAGCGGCTGAGTATTTAAACTCGAGGACACGCAGTCCCGGACACCCAGTCACTGAGCACGCAGCTCAGGACACCCAGTCCTCACCGTATTCTCCTTGAACTAAGGCCACGCAGACCTCGTCCAATCACTCGTGGTAAGTCTTCAGGTGACTTCCAAACCTTCACAGACTCGGTCACTCGGCGATCCACAATTCCTCTTGGATGCTCTAGACCATGACGCCTAACCGTCTGGAAGAAGCACAGTCTTCAAAGGTAACAAGCGTCGGATCCATGCAGGATCAATTTCTTCAGTGATGCTCAATCACTTTGGGTTTGTAGGGGTTTGGTTTTGGGTTTTCCTCACTTGATGATTTTCGCTCAAAGTCCTCGGAGGATGGGTTGCTCTCAAATGACAAGTGTCAAGTTCTCTCGGAGTAGCCAACCAGCTAGTGGTTGTAGGGGGCAGCTATTTATAGCCTAGGGAGCAGCCCGACATGATAAGACATAAATGCCCTTCAATGATATGACCGTTAGGTGGATAAGATATTTTGGTACAGCTGGCGCGCAGCACAGCAACGGTCAGAAATTTGGCTCTCAAATTCCTCAGGGTTATCATGTTCCTCACTGTGTAGGCAATTCGCACTGGCGAATTCCTAACTCCTCAGTCAGAACAAATTCATCAGCGACCAGAAGAACTGCGTCTCTATCACTGAAGAAATTGACCGAACTGTATGAGATTTCCAAAGGCTTCACTCGAAGGGATTGGTAGGTGTAGGATTCTGAGTTGAGCATCACATGGAAATTTTTCCTTAGTATTTCCTCGACCCCCTTTAACAGTACGGTGTTTCCTATGACTCAAGAAAGAGAAAATGAAACTACGAAAACAAAAGTCTTCACGCTTCATGTTCCTCAAATGAATACCAAGTCTTCAAGGTCACACCAATTTCTTCACTTTCAAAGTCTTCAGAAAGTCTTCAGAATATCAAAGTCTTCAGTCGAAGAACTTCATTTTTAGGGGTCGACTTTTTTTGTAAATATCAAACTCCTCATAGACTTATAGACCTGTGTACACTCACAAAGGCATTAGTCCCTTAACCTATAAGTCTTCAATACACCAAAATCACTAAGGGGCACTAGATGCACTTACAGTATGCTCAGCTTGGCCAGCTGTGGGGTCCGGAGGATCCTTATATGGACTTAGCAGCGAGTGCGGCAGATGCCGTTGTGCACTTCCGAAGTCGGAAGGATCACAAGACGGAAGAGCTGTTTTGGTCTCAATTCCATAGTCCGGAGCGTTCACTTCCGCTGACCGGTCGGTTGGCCGAGTGGGCTGAGCTGAATAGATTGTCCGGACTTGCCATGACGGATATCGTGACTCATGTCTGGCCGGATAGGCCCAAGCCGAAGAGTTATTTTGGCTTATTGCAGCAATTTCTTGGGGCGGTGCCGCATATCAAGGCGATGAAGCGGTTGGCCTGCATAGAGGGTGCACGGATGGCCCTCGCCCGTGTGAAGACACATTGGACAGAGATGGATGCCACCGCTGTTGCGACCCAGGGTTCGGACGAGAGCCGGTTACCCGCCGAGCACTATTTTGGGGAAGTTCTGCGTGGTGCTCGTGTAATAGAGTCGCAGTGCTCAAAAAATGTCACGTTCAAATGAACGTTTTGGTTTGTAAAACAATGTTTATGATGTAAGCGCTTTTTTTGTACTTGTGCATTCAAGTATTAAAATATCTCCTCTGCGGTCGTTTATGTATACGTGTGTATAACCTAAAAGATGGCAGTCGTCGGCTTCAGCCCCCACGCACAAGGTGCGGGGGTGTTCGCAAAAATAGCGCATTTTCACACTTAATCCGATGTCTCGGTCCTGTGAAGGAGGTGGTAGCGTAGCAAACGAGGCAACCGGACTATAATGCTTTATCACTTTCACTTAGCCATAGGAGTTCAAGGGTGGGGCTACGATATAGCCCCTAGGGGCACCGCGCTCTCCGAATTCGGGGCGCGTATGTGCCTGACCGAGAAGCGGTCCTTCGTCAAAGCGGAGGAATTCTAAACATTCCGGTAGTCGATTGAGTGGTTGACCAGTCTCTCGATGTATCATGACAGTCAGTTTTTGGCTTTCTCTACTGAGGTGCTCGCCCGGCCGAACCGGGGCACAATCGCAGTAGTTCTCGTGGTGCCGCGTTAGCCGATGATACGGAACGTAAGGCAGCAAAACACAGGAGCCGGGCAAACCCAACATTTGACCAAAGACATGATTCGGAGCTGATGCATATAAGTCCTAACTCGAGACGCCGAACACTCCCTAAGGTATTCGGTCTTTATGCTAGCGGGCAGAACAATGCCCTAAGCCCCTAGTGTCCAGGTACACGCAAGGTCCTCTGACGCGGCCGATGCCAAAACGTCAGTCTCCTCTCTGGTTGTAATGAGAAACCAGGGGATATATAGCAACAAGAGACAGTAAAAAAGGTTTACGCAGGGTCTTAATCTGAAAAGAATCCTTGCAACGGGTCCCTACTGCACGTCTGCAACTGTGTCTCCGTTGTGCTGTATCCTGGACGGGTGTAACACGCTGTTCATCTGTAAAAGAGAGGAACTTAGTTTGAAAAGTAATCGTGCAAAAAATGAATTAAAAATCGAAATATGAATGAATGAATAAAGCTGAACTTATATTAGCTCATACGTACAGCCCCTTGTAAAGGGGTGTGCGGCTAGGGAGCCCCTAGCTTATTTATGCCGGACTCGTCTAGCCGTGTACGGGGTCTTGAACGACCTTTTAATGAGATGATGCCGCGTGGACCGGACATTTTAAGTGTAAGAGACGCGTAGTGTGGTATTGCATTAAAGCGGACAAAAGCTTCACGTCCCAATAGTGCTTGATGGCTACTTTTGAATGGGGCGACATGAAAGATTAGCTTTTCACGTCGGAAGTTGTCGAGTGACCCGAACACAACTTCTAGTAGTAAGGAGCCCGTGCACTTGGCGTAAGGGCCTGGCGTCACTCCTTTGAAGGAAGTGCGGCTATGTCGGATGTTGGTAAGGTCTATCCCCAACTTGCGGCTTGTGTCCGGATATAGCAGGTTTAAATCACTGCCGCCGTCCATCAGGACTTTTGTAAATTGTAGTCCATCAATTATAGGATCCAATATCAGGGCAGTCCATCCTGCGTTTCGAATACTACTGGAATAGTCCAGGTGGTCGAAAGTAATTGGTTTTGACATCCAATCTCGAGGTTCCGCTGGGGTGGACCGTGCGACACCTGCTTTGGCGAGTGACGCACTGCTGTTCCGTATTATCACATGAAGTGAGTTTACTGTTTTGACTTCTTGTGGGAAAGTCTTTTGTTTTCCGGTGCTCTGCTGGTGGGGTTCGTCGTCGTCCTCGTTTGGCGTGTCGAGCCCCTTGTGTTCGGCATTGAGTCGGCCGGACTGTTTGAAGACCCAACAATCTCGGTGGGTGTGGTTTGCAAGCCTTCCGGAGGTGCTGTGGATTTGACATATCCGTTCCAAAATTTTGTTTAAGTTGGATAGCTCGTCACTGTTGTCCTTAAGAGGCAGTGTTTTGCTGTTCGGCCATGAGCTTTTGAATCCGGCGTTGACCGCCGTGTTCTTTGGGCTTTTTTCTTTGTTTCGGTGTTGGTCCTTTCTGCGTCGTGATTTTCCGTTTCCATCTCTGATATCGGACGTACTCGGGTCGCTGGTGCTGCATCTTGCTAGCCAGCTGTCTTCCCCTGCGCAAAAGCGGGTCATGAGGCTTGTTAGCGCGGCCATAGTTCTCCACTTCTCCTGGCCGAGGTGTCTGGCGAGCCATTCGTCTTGGACATTATGTTTGAAAGCTGCTAGGGCTTCGGCGTCCGGACAGTCGACTATTTGGTTCTTTTTGGTAAGAAACCTGCTCCAAAATTTACGTGCTGACTCTCCGGGCTATTGAGTTATGTGACTTAAATCGTCTGCATCCGGAGGTCGGACATAAGTCCCTTGAAAATTTGCTCTAAACGTGTCCTCAAGCTCTTCCCAACTTCCAACAGTATTTTCTGGAGGCTTTTAAGCCAATGCCGAGCTGGCCCTTTGAGCTTGAGGGGTAGATATTTTATGGCGTGGAGATCATCTCCTCTAGCCATGTGTATGTGTAGTATGTAATCCTCAATCCAGACTCCGGGGTCTGTTGTTCCGTCGTATGCCTCTATGTTTACGGGTTTGAATCCCGCTAGAAATTCATGATCCAGCACCTCATCAGTGAAACATAGTGGGTGTGCGGCGCCCCTGTATTTAGGCGTGCCGTTATCTTCGAACATGCGGCGTGTTGTGTTGCTTCCTGGGGCCCTCTTTTTTGGCCCATAAATGGACCTGACCGGGCCATCTATTTTACGAGGATCGTGTGTCGTCTTGTGTTCGGCACTGCTTGTCGCTTTCAGCCTGTCATCTGGTCGTCTATCCGGCCAGGCGGCCTCTTCGCTTTTTGACTGTGGGGGCTTTATGGCCTCCTCGTCAAATTCTGGCAGCAGCTTGCGCTTCGGGTAGCTCTTTGTTTGGTGGCTATTGCCGTATTTGTCCGCGGTCTTGAGTACTTTGCTCCACCTCATTCTGAGTATGTCTTCCGCTGTTTTGAGCTTCCGTTTTTCTTTTTGCAGACTTCTTGCAGTGGCGACAAGTCTTTTGTGAAGGTTCTTATGCTCTGGTGGTGTGTTCGGCGTGAGATCGTCTGGACTGTTGTTTTCGCCGGGCATGGATTGATTATGCAATTCGTCCTATTCGGACGTTTGCTTGGTTGCATGTTCGTCGTCCACTGGTTTGCCCTGCTTTATTGCTGGGTCATTAGGAGTGATGTTTTTGTCGAGGCGGGACTTAGGGCGGCATCTGCGTCGCCGTTTTGGTTGTTTGTCGGCGGAATTATCCTTTGCCGCGTCCCGTTGTTCCTCGTTATCGCTTCCTTTTGGGGTGTCCACCATATATACATCATGGGTTGGGGTGGCCTTCCAGTGCTCGATGGGCGCTGATTCTTGGTAGTCTCCGGCATCATCGTCCATACTGTCGATGTCTTCGAAGCTGTAGTCTAGTATGTCGGTTAGATCGTCGACAGTGGCTACAAAGTGGGTGGTGGGTGGGCTTTGAATTTCTTCGTCGTCCGCATCCCAACCATCCTGACCGCAATCCGGCCAGGGTTCTCCTGATAACGAGAGATGCTTTAGCGAATTTAGTATGTCGCCAAAGGGTGAGTGCTGAAAGATGTCTGCGGCGCTGAACTCCATGATCGGCGCCCGATCGGATTCGATTGGCAGGGGCGCGGGAGGTTCGGAGTCCGGCAAGGAATCCGGTGCCTCGGAGTCACGAGCTTCATAAGGGACAAGGTCAGTATTCGGCTCCATCGCCGTATAAGTTGCAGCTCCCGAGGCGGTGTCCAGCCACCTGTCCTCGATCTGCGCGGTCTGCTCCGAACTATGAGTCAGAGCGGACTCGTGTGCGGCCTCCAGGGCACTCTCCGGTGGCAGAGCTAAATCATGTCCGTCGTGACAGTGCGGCATGCTCGGTGGTGGCTCGAATCTGTCGAAGATCAAGTCTCCGCGGACGTCAGCCGTGAAGTTTAGGTTTCCAAACCTGACCTGATGGCCAGGGGCGTAGCTTTCGATCTGCTCCAGATGGCCAAGTGAATTGGCCCGTAGTGCAAAGCCGCCGAACACGAAGATCTGTCCGGGGAGAAAATGCTCACCCAGGATTGCGTTGTTGTTGATTGAAGAATCCATCAAGCCTATCGGTGACGACACAGAGGAACTCTCAATGAAAGCACCAATGTCAATGTCAAAACCGGCGGATCTCGGGTAGGGGGTCCCGAACTATGCGTCTAGGCGGATGGTAACAAGAGACAAGGGACACGATGTTTTTACCCAGGTTCGGGCCCTCTCGATGGAGGTAAAACCCTACTCCTGCTTGATTGATATTGATGATATGGGTAGTACAAGAGTGGATCTACCACGAGATCAAGGAGGCTAAACCCTAGAAGCTAGCCTATGGTATGATTGTTGTAATGGTTGTTCGTCCTACGGACTAAAACCCTCTGGTTTATATAGACACCGGAGAGGGCTAGGGTTACACAGAGTCGGTTACAATGGTAGGAGATCTACATATCCGTATCGCCAAGCTTGCCTTCCACGCCAAGGAAAGTCCCATCCAGACACGGGACGAAGTCTTCAATCTTGTATCTTCATAGTCTTGGAGTCCGGCTGATGATGATAGTCCGGCTGTACGGACACCCCCTAGTCCAGGACTCCCTCAAGGATGATGACTCAACATAAAAATAGATGGATAGGCCCTTCGCAGAGGGAAGCAGAGATTTGTAGAGGTGCCAGAGCTCGATTTTGAAATAGAGATAAATAATATTTTTGAGTGGCATACTTTCATTCTCAACATAACAACCGAGAGATCTTGATATCTTCCATGCTACACACATTATAGGCAGTTCCCAAACAGAATGGTAAAGTTTATACTCCCCCTCCACCAACAAACATCAGTCCATGGCTTGTCCGAAACAATGGGTGCCTCCAACTAACAACAATCCTGGGGGAGTTTTGTTTGCAATTATTTTGATTTGATTTGCTTAGAGCATGGGATTGGGCATCCCAGTGACCAGCCATTTTCTCGTGAGTGAGGAGCGGAGTCCACTCCTCTTGAGAATAACCCGCCTAGCATGGAAGATACAGACAGCCCTAGTTGATACATGAGCTATTCGAGCATACAAAACAGAATTTCATTTGAAGGTTTAGAGTTTGGCACATACAAATTTACTTGGAACGGTAGGTAGATACCGCATATAGGAAGGTATAGTGGACTCATATGGAATAACTTTGGGGTTTAAGGGATTGGATGCACAAGCAGTATTCCCGCTTAGTACAAGTGAAGGCTAGAAAAAGACTGAGAAGCGACCAACTAGAGAGTGACAACCGTCATGAACAAGCATTAAAATTAATAAACATTGAGTTCAAGCCTGAGTAGGATATAATCCACCATGAACATAAATATCGTGAAGGCTATGTTGATTTGTTTCAACTACATGTGTGAACATGTGCCAAGTCGATTCACTCGAATCATTCAAAGGAGGATACCACCCTACTATACCACATCACAATCATTTTAATAGCATGTTGGCACGCAAGATAAACCATTATAAACTCCTAGATAATTAAGCATGGCATAAGCAACTATAATCTCTAATTGTCATTGCAAACATGTTTATTCATAATAGGCTAAATCAGGAAGGATGAACTAATCATATTTACAAAAACAAGAGAGGTCGAGTTCAGACCATCTTCTCTCATCTCAAGCAGTTCATCATATATCGTCATAATTGCCTTTCACTTGCATGACCGAACGATGATGATAATAATAATGCACGGGCATTGGACTAAGCTGGAATCTGCAGGCATTCAATACAAAGGAGAAGACAAGATAATATGGGCTCTTGGTTAAATCAACAATAATGCATATAAGAGCCACTTCAACATTTTCATTATGGTCTTCTCCTCTCGACTCCCAAAGAAAAGAAAAGAAATAAAATTATTTACACGGGAAAGCTCCCAACAAGCAAAAGAAGACCAATAAATCTTTTTGGGGTTTTCTTTTACTACTACAAGCATGGAAAGTAAACTAGCTAAAAGCTTCAACTAATTTTTTTTTGTTTTTCTTAAGGTTTATCAAACACACAAGAAGAAAGCATAAAAAGGAAAATAAACTAGCATGGATAGTACAATGAAAAAGTATGAGCACCGACAACTAGCAATGAGTGTGCGAACATGAATGTAATGTCGGTGAGAAATACGTACTCCCCCAAGCTTTGGCTCTTGGCCTAAGTTGGTCTATTGCCACGGCTGGCCTGGCGGATATCCGAAGTTGTAACTGGGGTCGTACTAAGATGCAGCGGCTATTGCATTGTGGGCTGCAGCTTGGAGGCGAGCTGCCCTCGTCCTCCTCTCGTACTCATTTGCCTCCTCCCTGGTTATGACATATCCCCCCTTTGCCTGAAAGTCAAAGAAAGTAGGAGCAGGGAGAGCGACGTGATAGGTGCATCGTCTGTCAAAGATTAGTCGGTACTGGAGGAACTAATCGTTCCTCTCAAAAAACTGATGACGAACCATAGCCTCATAATCTAAATAAACAGGAGGCAACTCAATATCATACTCTCGTATGGGTATACCAAGAAAATCAGCTAGACGGGTTGCATAAATTCCACCAAAGAAATATCCATTAATTCTATTATTATACAACCTACGTGCAACAATGGCTCCCAAATTATAATGTTTATCTCCTAATACAGCACTTTTGAGAACATTGAGATCAGGGACACACATGTGACATGCTTCATCCTTACCATTGATGCACCTACCTATGAAGAGAGCAAAATAATGTATAGCAGGAAAATGAATGCTCCCTATGGTAGCTTGTGTTATATCTCTAGATTCCCCCCAGTTATACTAGCAAGAAAATCCCTAAATTCAGATTTGCGAGGTTCACTAGGACTACCCCATTGTGGAAGTTTGCAAGCAGTATTAAAATCCTCTAAGTCTGTAGTTTGAGAATTGCGTGATGATGAAAATTCAAACCTTCTCACAGAGGAATCAGTGAGATAGTGGTCTTGACGGCACTTATCTGCCTCGAAGCTCTCAAGATCAGCATTACGCACATATGCGTTAAATTCTTCCTTGATTCCTGCTCGATCCATAAAGTCCTCTGAAGGCCATTCACAAGCCCGCACTTGAGCTCCCTCGGTGGTTCATCGTCCGCATCGCGTATTGCGGGCCTGGGCCCTTGCTTCCTTGAAGGACCACCTTGGTACATTTTCCTAAACATATTTCTTCCTCTGAAAAATTCCTGAAAATTTTAGTAACTTCAAATAGAAGTCAACCAAACTCAACAAAATTGATAGTAACTACTCCCACAAGTGCCTAGAGGCCATATCATGCATTAGAACTACTTGGGACCATATAAATTTGACATGCAAGCTCAAGAATAGGGTCATCTAGGCAGCAAAAATTTGCAACGAATAAAGTGCTAGAACAAAAACTAATTGGACCATTGGAGGAATCACATACCGAAGAACAATCCCCCAAAGCAGTTTTGTGAGTGGAGCTTTGAGCAAGGAGATCGAAAATGGCAGCAAGATGAGCAAGAACTCGTGCTGGAGCTAGTGGGTGATTTTTTTTGGGAGGAAGAAGAAGTGTGTGGGTGCAGGAATAAGTGGAGGGGAGCCACCATGGGCCCACGAGGCAGGGGGCACGCCCAGGGGGTGGGCGCGCCCTGGACCCTCGTGGCCAGGTGTCAGCTCCCCCTGATGTGTTCTCAGTGCCAGATATTCTCAAATATTCCAGAAAAAATCATATTTCAATTTCGGGGCATTTGGAGAACTTTTATTTTCGAGGTATTTTTTATTGCACGGATAATTCAGAAAACAGACAGAAAATACTATTTTTACTTTATTAAATCTAAATAATAGAAAGTAAAAGGAGGGTACAGAAGGTTGTGCTTTCTAACTTCATCCATCTCATTCTCATCAAAAGGAATCCACTAACAAGGTTAATCAAGTCTTGTTAACAAACTCTTTTCGAATAACATGGAACTAGAGAAATTTCAAATAACACTAGGTTACCTCAACGGGGATATGCACATCCCCAATAATGAGAATATCATATTTCTTCTTGACAGTAGGTAGAGGAAATTCAAAACCTCCAAACATAATCGATAGAATTTTTCCAATAGAGTTTATACTATGAACTTGAGGTTGTTTCCTCGGAAAGTGTATCATATGCTCATTACCATTAACATGAAAAGTGACATTGCCTTTGTTGCAATCAATAACAGCCCCTGCAGTATTCAAAAAGGGTCTTCCAAGAATAATATACATACTATCGTCCTCGGGAATATCAAGAATAACAAAGTCCGTTAAAATAGTAACGTTTGCAACCACAACAGGCACATCCTCACAAATACCGACAGGTATAGTAGTTGATTTATCGGCCATTTGCAAATATATTTCAGTAGGTGTCAACTTATTCAAATCAAGTCTACGATATAAAGAGAGATGCATAACACTAACACCGGCTCCAAGATCACATAAAGCAGTTCTAACATAGTTTCTTTTAATGGAGCATGGTATAGTTGGTACCCCTGGATCTCCAAGTTTCTTAGGTATTCCACCCTTAAAAGTATAATTAGCAAGCATGGTGGAAATTTCAGCTTCTGGTATCTTTCTTTTATTTGTAACAATTTCTTTCATATACTTAGCATAAGGATTCATTTTGAGCATATCAGTCAAACGCATATGCAAAAAGATAGGTCTAATCATTTCAGCAAAGCGCTCAAAATCCTCATCATCCTTTTTCTTGGATGGTTTACAAGGAAAAGGCATGGGTTTTTGAACCCATGGCTCTCTTTCTTTACCGTGCTTCCTAGCAACAAAGTCTCTCTTATCATAACGTTGATTCTTTGATTGTGGGTTATCAAGATCAACAGCAGGTTCAATTTCTACATTATCATTGCTAGGTTGAGCATCAAAATTAACATCATCATTAATATTATCACTAGGTTCATGTTCATTACCTGATTGTGTTTCAGCATCAGAAATAGAAATATCATTGGGATTATTAGGTGCGTCAATAACAGGTTTGCTAGAAGCATGCAATGTCCTACCATTTTTATTTTTCTTCCTTTTAGAAGGACTAGGCGCATCTACATTAGTTCTCTGAGAATCTTTCTCAATTCTCTTAGGGTGGCCCTCAGGATACAAAGGTTTCTAAGTCATTCTAGTCACAACTCCAATAGCATTATCATACTTCTTATTATTTAATTCATTGAGCAAGTCATTCTGAGCTTTAAGTACTTGTTCTACTTGAGTGGTAACCATGGAAGAATGTTTACTAATGAGTTTAAGTTCACCTTTAACTCTAGACATATAATCACTCAAGTGTTCAATCATATAAGCATTGCACTTTAATTCTATACCAAAATAAGCATTGAAATTTTCTTGCTTAACCATAAAATTATCAAACTCATCTAAGCATTGGCTAGCAAACTTAGTAGGAGGGATTTCAGCTTTATCATATCTATAGAGAGAATTTACCTTTACTACATGTGTTGGGTTATCAAGACCATGAATCTCTTCAACATGCGGTAAATTAAGACCATGTATTTCTTTAGTAGGAGGTAAATTCTTAACATCTTCAGCTTTGATACCTTTTTCTTTCATAGATTTCTTTGCCTCTTGCATATCTTCAGGACTGAGAAATAGAATACCCCTTTTCTTTGGAGTTGTCTTAGGAGTTGGTTCAGGAAGTGTCCAATTATTTTCATTGGTCAACACATTATTCAACAGAATTTCAGCTTCATCAACAATTCTTTCCCTGAAAACACAACTAGCACAACTATCTAGGTGGTCTCTGGAAGCATCGGTTAGTCCATTATTAAAGATATCAAGTATTTCATTTTTCTTGAGAGGATGATCAGGCAAAGCATTAATTAATTGGAGAAGCCTCCCCCAAGCTTGTGGGAGACTCTCTTCTTCAATTTGCACAAAATAATATATGTCCCTTAAAGCAGCTTGTTACTTATGAGCAGGGAAAAATTTAGCAGAGAAGTAATAAATCATATCCTGGGGACTACGCACACAACCAGGATCAAGAGAATTAAACCATATCTTAGCATCACCCTTTAATGAGAACGGAAATAATTTAAGGATATAATAGTAGCGACTTTTCTCATCATTAGTGAATAGGGTGGCTATATCATTTAATTTAGTAAGATGTGCCACAACAGTTTCAGATTCATAGCCATAAAAAGGATCAGATTCAACCAAAGTAATTATCTTAGGATCAACAGAGAAATCATAATCCTTATCAGTAATAAAGATAGGTGAAGTAGCATAAGCAGGATCATATTTCATTCTAGCATTCAAAGACTTTTCTTTAAGCTTAGCTAATAATTTCTTAAGATCACTCCTATCATTGCAAGCAAGAAAATCTCTAGCAGTTTCTTCATCCATAACATAGCCCTCAGGCACAACAGGCAATTCATATCTAGGAGGAGAATCTTCATCATCACTTTCATCAATATTATCGGTTTCATTACTTTCATTCTCTCTAGCCCTAGCAAGTTCTTCATCAAGAAATTCACCAAGTGGCACAGTAGTATCAAACATAGAAGTAGTTTCATCATAAGTATCATGCATAGCAGAAGTGGCATCATCAATAACATGCGACATATCAGAATTAATAGCAGAAGCAGGTTTAGGTGTCGCAAGTTTACTCAAAACAGAAGGTGAATCAAGTGCAGAGCTAGATGGCAGTTCCTTACCTCCCCTCGTAGTTGAGGGATAAATTTTGGTTTTCGCGTCTTTCAAGTTCCTCATAGTGACCAGCAGATATAAATCCCAAGTGACTCAAAGAATAGAGCTATGCTCCCCAGCAACGGCGCTAGAAAATAGTCTTGATAACCCACAAGTATAGGGGATCGCAACAGTTTTTGAGGGTAGAGTATTCAACCCAAATTTATTGATTCGACACAAGGGGAGCCAAAGAATATTCTCAAGTATTAGCAGCTGAGTTGTCAATTCAACCACACCTGGAAACTTAATATCTGCAGCTCAACATGGCAATGGGTACCTGCAACCCACGAACCCGGTGGGTAAAAACCCTATTAGGGTAAGGGTTTGGGACAAATAAATACTCATGGGTTTATAAATGGGAAAAAATTGTACCCATCGGGTAAGCCAGGTATGAGTATGGGAATGCACCTGCGTACCCGCATACCCATATACTAATTTCTTCTAAAGTAGGCTCCATATGTCATTCACTAAAGGAAACTTGCCATTATATCCTAGGCTAACGCAACCGCTAACCTCGACCCAAAATCCTCTCCCCTAACACATGTGCATGACCTTGTTTAAATGCATTGATCTTGTTTTGTGAAATCACGGTTTTGTTGATCTTATTGTATAATCTCCTTCCATTGATTATTTCAAAGTAGTGGATGTAGAAGTACCTTCAATAAAAGAAAATTAGAGAAAATTGTGTCCGTCTTGTTTGTCTTGTAACTGAAAAAATAGAATAGGTGTGAATGTTCCTCTAAAGTTCACGTACAGGCTACTCACCCATGTATATTACTGGACATTGTTCGGAGGCATCTATTTCGTGCTTATTGCTATCCATTTCTCAGAATTAATATCATTCATTTTATTCCATCGCCCAAAAAATCATCATATATATGTGCTCAAATGATAAAATGTGGTATATATGTACTGAAATGTTGAAGTATACATGCCGAAATGTTGGGTATATATGTGTAGATGTTGAAAAATGCATGATGAAGTGTGAATTGGGTAAGCTGATCGACATGGGTATTTTAACCCGTGGGTATTATCCGCACCCAACCGGGTACGGGTATGGGAACAGTTTGAAACCCGAGGTGTGGGTACAAGTACGGGTATGGGCAAAAATAATGAGACAGGTAAGGGTTTGGGCAGCCATTACATGCACCCGAACCCGATGGGTGCCATGTTGATCTGCAGCAAGGTATTTAGTAGCAAAGTAATATGATAGTAGTGATAACAGTAGCAAAAGTAATATTTTTGGGTTTTGTAGTGATTGTAACAGTAGCAGCGGAAAAGTAAATAAGCGAAGAACAATATGAAAAACTCATAGGCATTGGATCGGTGATGGAGAATTATGCCGGATGTGATTATTCATGCAACAGTTATAACATAGGGTGACACAGAACTATCTCCAATTCATCAATGTAATGTAGGCATGTATTCTGAATATAGTCATACGTGCTTATGAAAAAGAACTTGCATGACATCTTTTGTCCTACCCTCCCATGGCAGCAGGGTCCTCTTGGAAACTAAGGGATATTAAGGCCTCCTTTTAATAGAGTACCGGACAAAAGCAATAACACATACTGAATACATGGACTCCTCAAACTATAGTCATCACCGGGAGTGGTCCCGATTATTGTCACTTCGGGGTTGCCGGATCATAACACATAGTAGGTGACTATAGACTTGCAAGATAGGATCAGTAACTCACATATATTCATGAAAACATAATAGGTTCATATCTGAAATCATGGCACTCGGGCCCTAGTGACAAGCATTAAGCATAGCAAAGTCATAGCAACATCAATATCAGAACATAGTGGATACTAGGGATCAAACCCTAACAAAACTAACTCGATTACATGATAAATCTCATCCAACCCATCACCGTTCAGCAAGCCTACGATGGAATTACTCACGCATGGCGGTGAGCATCATGAAATTGGTGATGGAGGATGGTTGATGATGACGATGGCGATGGATTCCCCTCTCCGGAGCCCCAAACGGACTCTAGATCAGCCCTCCCGAGAGAGTTTAGGGCTTGGTGGCGGCTCCGTACCATAAGACGCGATGAATCCTTCTCTCTGATTTTTTTCTCCCGAACGTGAATATATAGAGTTGGAGTTGAGGTCGGTGGAGCACCAGGGGGGCCACGAGGCAGGGGGCGCGCCTCCCACCCTCGTGGACAGGGTGTGGGCCCCCAGGCCTTGATTCTTTCGCCAGTATTTTTATTATTTCCAAAAATAATCCCCGTGAAGTTCAGGTCATTCCGAGAACTTTTGTTTCTGCACAAAAATAACACCATGGCAATTCTGCTGAAAACAGCGTCACTCCGAGTTAGTTCCATTCAAATCATGCAAGTTAGAGTCCAAAACAAGGGCAAAAGTGTTTGGAAAAGTAGATACGACGGAGACGTATCACTTACCTTAAAGCCCGTCAGAAGGCCGCTGAAAGCCTCTTACAGTCCGTTGTCCACAGACCAAATACTTCGCAAAACCATGCCCATAAGGGCATGGTGTTCCTCGGTGATGGAGGAGCCGTTCAACGCCTCCTCCATCATGTTAGGCCACGCAGTCAATACCTGCTCTAAAGCAGGCTGGGGTGGCGGAGTTACCCCGGCTCCCCCCTCGATGGTCGCCGGAATAGTCGGCTCCTGGTGCCTTAGCGACTCCGGAACCATTTTTGGGGATGGCTCGGACCGATTGGGCTCCCCATCTTTGTTACCCAAAAGGGTCCTATCCTCCTGGTCTTCGGCAGCCGAGGTACGCGCCTCGGCCATAGAAGTGTCGCTCCCTCCCCCTGTGTTCGGTGGGGGAGGGGTTCTCTGATACGTCCATTTTGCATCATGCTTTTATATCAATATTTATTGCATTATGGGCTGTTATTACACATTATGTCACAATACTTATGCCTTTTCTCTCTTATTTTACAAGGTTTACATGAAGAGGGAGAATGCCGGCAGTTGGAATTTTGGGCTGGAAAAGGAGCAAATATTAGAGACCTCTTCTGCACAACTCCAAAAGTCCTGAAACTTCATGAAAGTCAGTTTTGGAATATATAAAAAATATTGGGCGAAGAAAGTACCAGAGGGGGCCACCCACCATCCACGAGGGTGGGGGGGCGCCCCCTGCCGCCCTGGCAGGCCTTCAGTGCCCATCTTCTGCTATATAAAGTCTTCTACCCTAAAAAATCAGAAGGAAGCTTTCGGGACAAAGCACCGCCGCCACGAGGCAGAACCTGGCGAAACCAATCTAGGGCTCCGGCGGAGCTGTTCTGCCGGGGAAACATCCCTCCGGGAGGGGGAAATCATCACCATCGATCCTCTCATCGGGCGGGGGTAAATCTCCATCAACATCTTCACCAACACCATCTCCTCTAAAACCCTATCTAGTTCATCGCTTGTATCCAATCTTTGTCCCAAAACCTCAGATTGGTACCTGTGGGTTGCTAGTAGTGTTGATTACTCCTTGTAGTTGATGCTAGTTGGTTTATTTGGTGGAAGATCATATGTTCAGATCCTTTATGCATATTAATACCCCTCTCAATATGAACATGAATATGATTTGTGAGTAGTTACGTTTGTTCCTGAGGACATGGGAGAAGTCTTGCTATAAGTAGTCATGTGAATTTGGTATTCATTCGATATTTTGATGAGATGTATGTTGTCTATCCTCTAGTGGTGTTATGTGAACGTCGACTACATGACACTTCACCATTGTTTCGGCCTAGAGGAAGGCACTGGGAAGTAGTAAGGAGATGATGGGTTGCTAGAGTGACAGAAGCTTAAACCCTAGTTTATGCGTTGCTTCGTAAGGGGCTGATTTGGATCCAGATGTTTCATGCTATGGTTAGGTTTACCTTAATACTTCTTTTGTAGTTGCGGATGCTTGCAATAGGGGTTAATCATAAGTGGGATGCTTGTCCAAGGAAGGGCAGTACCCAAGCACCGGTCCACCCACATATCAAATTATGAAAGTAACGCATATGAGCGTGATGAAAACTAGCTTGACGATAATTCCCATGTGTCCTCGGGAGCATTTTCCTATATATAAGAGTTTGTCTAGGATTCTCCTTTGCTACAAAAAGGATTGGTCCATCTTGCTGCACCTTATTTACTTTTATTACTTGTTACTCGTTACAAATTACCTTATCACAAAACTATCTATTACCGATAATTTCAGTGCTTGCAGAGAATACCTTACTGAAAACCGCTTGTCATTTCCTTCTGCTCCTCGTTGGGTTCGACACTCTTACTTATCGGAAGGACTACAATAGATCCCCTATACTTTTGGTTCATCAAGACTCTTTTCTGGCGCTGTTACCGGGGAGTGAAGCGCCTTTGGTAGGTGGAATTTGGTACGGAAAAATTTATATAGTGTGCCGAAATTTACTGTCACTTGTTACTATGGAACATAATCCTTTGAGGGGCTTGTTCGGGGTATCTTCACCCCGACCAGTAGAGCAAAGAGTTCCTCCTCAACCTACTGAAAATGTTTACTTTGAAATTCCTTCGGGTATGATAGAGAAACTGCTAGCTAATCCTTTTACAGGAGATGGAACATTGCATCCCGATTTGCACCTAATCTATGTGGATGAAGTTTGTGGATTATTTAAGCTTGCAGGTATGCCCAAGGATGTTATCAAGAAGAAGGTCTTCCCTTTATCTTTGAAGTGAAAGGCATTGACATGGTTTAGGCTATGTGATGATATTGGATCATGGAACTACAACCGATTGAAATTGGAATTTCATCAGAAGTTTTATCCTATGCATCTGGCTCATCGTGATCATAATTATATATATAATTTTTGGCCTCGTGAAGGAGAAAGTATCGCTCAAGCTTGGGGGAGGCTTAAGTCAATGTTATATTCGTGCCCCAATCATGAGCTCTCAAGAGAAATTATTATTCAAAAAATTTATGCTCGGCTTTCTCTCAATAATCGCTCCATGCTTGATACTTCTTGTACTGGTTCTTTTATGATGAAGACTATTGAATTCAGATGGGATTTATTGGAAAGAATTAAACGCAAATCCGAAGATTGGGAACTCGACAAAGGTAAGGAGACAGGTATAACACCTAAGTTTGATCGTGTTAAATCTTTTATGGGTACCGATGTTTTTCGTGAATTTAGCACTAAATATGGACTTGACTCTGAGATAGTAGCTTCTTTCTGTGAATCATTTGCTACTCATGTTGATCTCCCTAAGGAGAAGTGGTTAAAATATCATCCCCATTGAAGTAAAAGCAGTTGAACCAATTAAAGTTGAAGAAAAGACTATCACTTATAATGTTGATCCTATTGTTCCTACCGCTTATATTGATAAACCACATTTCCCTATTATAATAAAGGACCATGCTAAAGCTTCAGCTGTGGTTCATAAGAGTAATACTAGAACACCAACACCCCCTGAGCAAATTAGAGTTGAACCTAGTATTGCTATGGTTAAAGATCTCTTGGTCGAAAATATTGATGGGCATGTTATTTACTTCTGTGATGAAGCTGCTAGGATTGCTAGACCCGATACTAAAAATAAACATAGACCTGTTGTAGGCATGCCTGTTATTTCTGTTAAAATAGGAGATCATTGCTATCATGGTTTATGTGATATGGGTGCTAGTGCGAGCGCAATACCTCATTCTTTATACGAAGAAATTATGCATGATATTGCCCCTGCTGAGTTAGAAGGTATTGATGTTACAATTAAACTTGCCAATAGAGATACTATTTCACCAGTTGGGATTGTTAGAGATGTTGAAGTCTTGTGTGGGAAAGTTAAATATCCTATTGATTTCCTTTTTCTTGGTTCCCCACAAGATGACTTTTGTCCCATTATATTATTTTTTTGACCTTGTGTCCCATTATATTTGGTAGACCCTTCTTGAATACTGTTAATGCTAAGATAGATTTCAAAAAGGATGTTGTTACTATTGGATTAGGGGATATGTCTCATGATTTTAATTTTGCTAAATTTCGTAGGCAACCCCATGATAAAGAATTTCCTAGTAAAGATGAAATTATTGGTCTTGCTTCTATTGTCGTGCCTCCTAATGGTCCTTAAGAACAATATTTGCTAGAACATGAAAATGATATGTTTATGAATGAAAGAAGGGAAATAGATGAAGTATTCTCTAAACAGGGACCTATTCTGAAACACAACTTACCTATTGAAATTCTAGGGGATCCTCCTCCACCCAAGGGTGATCCCGTGTTTGAGCTTAAACCATTACCTGATACTCTTAAGTATGCTTATCTTGATGAAAAGAAGATATATCATGTTATTATTAGTGCTAACCTTTCAGAGCAAGAAGTAGAAAAATTATTGAAAACTCTGAAGAAGCACCGTGCTGCTATTGGATATACTCTGGATGATCTTAAGGGCATTAGTCCCAAACATGAATTGATCCCACAAAGGATTGTTACAGGTTATAGAATGGTAATTGATTTCCGCAAATTGAATAAAGCTACTAAAAAGGAACATTACCCTTTACCTTTTATTGATCAAATGCTAGAAAGATTATCCAAACATACACATTTTTGCTTTCTAGACGGTTATTCTGGTTTCTCTCAAATACTTGTGTCAAAAGAGGATCAGGAAAAGACCACTTTTACTTGCTCTTTCGGTACCTTTGCTTATATATGTATGCCTTTTGGTTTATGCAATGCACCTGCCACCTTTCAAAGTTGTATGACTGCTATATTCTCTGACTTTTGTGAAAAGATTGTTGAGGTTTTCATGGATGATTTCTCCGTTTATGGAACTTCTTTTGATGATTGCTTAAGCAACCTTAACCGAGTTTTGTTGAGATGTGAAGAAACTAATCTTGTCTTGAATTGGAGAAGTGCCACTTTATGGTTAATGAATGTATTGTCTTGGGGCATAAAATTTATGAAAGAGGTATTGAAGTTGATAAAGCTAAAGTTGATGCTATTGAAAAGATGTCATGTCCTAAGGACATTAAAGGTATAAGAAGTTTCCTTGGTCATGCCGGTTTTCATAGGAGGTTCATTAAAGACTTCTCAAAAATTTCTAGGCCTCTGACTAATCTCTTACAAAAAGATGTTCCTTTTGTCTTTGATGATGATTGTGTAGAAGCATTTGAAATACTTAAGAAAGCCTTGATTTCTGCACCTATAGTTCAGCCACCTGATTGGAATTTACCCTTTGAAATTATGTGTGATGCTAGTGATTATGTTGTAGGTGCTGTTCTAGGACAAAGAGTTGATAAGAAATTAAATTTTACCCAATATGCTAGTAAAACTCTAGACAGTGCCCAGAGAAATTATGCTACTACTAAAAAGAATTTTTAGCAGTTGTATTTGCTTGTGATAAGTTCAGACCATATATTGCTGATTCTAAAGTAACTGTTCACACTAATCATGCTGCTATTAAATATCTTATGGAAAATAAAGATGCTAAACCTAGACTTATTAGATGGGTTCTCTTGCTACAAGAATTTGATTTGCATATTATTGATAGAAAGGGAGCTGAGAACCCCGTCGCAAACAACTTGTCTAGGTTAGAGAATGTTCTTGATGACCCACTACCTATTGATGATAGCTTTCCGGATGAACAATTAGCTGTCATAAATACTTCTCGTACTGCTCCACGGTATGCTGATTATGCTAATTACATTGTTGCTAAATTGATACCACCTAGTTTCACATACCAGCAAAAGAAAAGGTTTTCTATGATTTAAGACATTACTTCTGGGATGACCCACACCTTTATAAAGAAGGAGTACATGGTGTTATTAGACGTTGTGTACCTGAGCATGAACAGGAACATATCCTACGCAAGTGTTACTCTGAAGCTTATGGAGGACACCATGCTGGAGATAGAACTGTGCATAAGGTATTGCAATCCAGTTTTTATTGGCCTACTCTTTTTAAAGATGCCTGTAAGTTTGTCTTGTCTTGTGATGAATGTCAAAGAATTGGTAATATTAGTAGACGTCAAGAAATGCCTATGAACTATTCACTTGTTATTGAACCATTTGATGTTTGGGGCATTGATTATATGGAACCGTTTCCCTCCTCTAATGGGTATACACATATTTTAGTTGTTGTTGATTACGTTACTAAGTGGTTAGAAGCTATTCCAACTAGTAGTGCTTGTTGGGGAACGTAGTAATTTCAAAAAAATTCCTACGCACACGCAAGATCATGGTGATGCATAGCAACGAGAGGGAAGAGTGTTGTCCACGTACCCTCGTAGACTGATGGCGGAAGCGTTATGATAACGCGGTTGATGTAGTCGTACGTCTTCACGATCCGACCGATCCAAGTACCGAATGTACGGCACCTCCGAGTTCAGCACACGTTCAGCTTGATGACGATCCCCGGACTCCGATCCAGCAAAGTGTCGGGGATGAGTTCCGTCAGCACGACAGCGTGGTGACGATGATGATGTTCTACCGACGCAGGGCTTCGCCTAAACTCCGTGACGATATGACCGAGGTGGAATATGGTGGAGGGGGGCACCGCACACGGCTAAGGAACAATCACGAAGATTAACTTGTGTGTCTTTGGGGTGTCCCCCTGCCCCCGTATATAAAGGAGCAAGGGAGGGGGAGGCTGGCCCTAGGAGGGGGCGCGCCAAGTGTGGAGTCCTACTAGGACTCCCTAGTCCTAGTAGGATTCCACCTCCCATATGGAATAGGAAAAGAGGAAGGGAAAAGGAGAAGGAAGGAAGGGGGCGCCCCCCTTCCCTAGTCCAATTCGGACCAGACCAAGGGGAGGGGTGCGGCCACCCTTGAGGCCCTTTCCCTTCTTTCCCGTATGGCCCAATAAGGCCCAATACGTATTCCCGTAACTCTCCGGTACTCCGAAAAATACCCGAATCACTCGGAACCTTTCCGATGTCCGAATATAGTCGTCCAATATATCGATCTTTACGTCTCGACCATTTCGAGACTCCTCGTCATGTCGCCGATCTCATCCGGGACTTCGCACTCCTTCGGTACATCAAAACTCATAAACTCATAATATAACTGTCATCGAAACCTTAAGCGTGCGGACCCTACGGGTTCGAGAACCATGTAGACATGACCGAGACTCGTTTCCGGTCAATAACCAATAGCGGAACCTAGATGCTCCTACATATTCTACGAAGATCTTTATCGGTCAAACCGCATAACAACATACGTTGTTCCCTTTGTCATCGGTATGTTACTTCCCCGAGATTCGATCGTCGGTATCCAATACCTAGTTCAATCTCGTTACCGGCAAGTCTCTTTACTCGTTACGTAATGCATCATTCCGTAACTAACTCATTAGCTACATTGCTTGCAAGGCTTATAGTGATGTGCATTACCGAGAGGGCCCAGAGATACCTCTCCGACAATCGGAGTGACAAAACCTAATCTCAAAATACGCCAACCCAACATGTACCTTTGGAGACACCTGTAGAGCTCCTTTATAATCACTCAGTTACGTTGTGACGTTTGGTAGCACACAAAGTGTTCCTCCGGTAAACGGGAGTTGCATAATCTCATAGTTATAGGAACTTGTATAAGTCATGAAGAAAGCAATAGCAATATACTAAACGATCAAGTGCTAAGCTAACAGAATGGGTCAAGTCAATCACATCATTCTCCTAATGATGTGATCTCATTAATCAAATGACAACACATGTCTATGGTTAGGAAACATAACCATCTTTGATCAATGAGCTAGTCAAGTAGAGGCATACTAGTGACACTATGTTTGTCTATGTATTCACACATGTATTATGTTTCCGGTTAATACAATTCTAGCATGAATAATAAACATTTATCATGAAATAAGGAAATAAATAATAACTTTATTATTGCCTCTAGGGCATATTTCCTTCAGTATCCCACTTGCACTAGAGTCAATAATCTAGTTCACATCGCCATGTGATTTAACACCGACATTCATATCTGTATATGATTAAAACCCATAGTTCACATCGTCATGTGACCAACACCCAAAGGGTTTACTAGAGTCAATAACCTAGCTCACATCGGTATGTGATTAACACCCAAAGAGTACAAAGGTATGATCATGTTTTGTTCGTGAGAGAAATTTAGTCAACGGATATGTCACATACAGAGTCGTATGTATTTTGCAAAATATTCTATGTCTACAATGCTCTGTACGGAGCTACTCTTGCTAATTGCTCCCACTTTCAATATGTATCCAGATTGAGACTTAGAGTCATCTGGATCAGTGTAAAAGTTTGCATCGATGTAACTTTTACAACGAACTCTTTTATCACCTCCATAATCGAGAAACAATTCTTTAGTCCTCACTAAGGATATTCTTGACCAATGTCCAGTGATCTACTCCTAGATCACTATTGTACTCCCTTGCCAAATTCCGAGCAAGGTATACAATAGGTCTGGTACATAGCATAGCATACTTTATAGAACCTATGATTGAGGCATAGGGAATGACTTTCATTCTCTTTTCTATTTTCTGCCGTGGTCGGGATTTGAGTCTTACTCAATTTCACACCTTTGCAACACAGGCAAGAACTTTTCTTCTTTGACTGTTCCATTTTGAACTATTTCAAAAAAATTATCAAGGTATGTACTCATTGAAAAATCTTATCAAGCGTCTTGATCTATCTATATAGATCTTGATGCTCAATGTGTAAGCAACTTCACCGAGGTCTTGCTTTGAAAAACTCTTATCCAAGTATCCTTTCATGCTATCTAGAATTTCTATATCATTTCCAATCAACAATATGTCATCCACATATAATATTAGAAATACAGAGCTCCCACTCACTTTCTTGTAAATACAGGCTTCTCAAAAAGTCTGTATAAAACCATATGCTTTGATCAACTCATCAAAGCGTATATTCCAACTCCGAGAGGCTTGCACCAGTCCATAAATGGGTCGCTGGAGCTTGCACACTTTGTTAGCACCTTTAGGATTGACAAAACCTTCTGGTTGCATCATATACAACTCTTCTTTAATAAATCCATTAAGGAATGCAGTTTTGACATCCTTTTGCCAGATTTCATAAAATGTGGCAATTGCTAACATGATTCGGATAGACTTAAGCATCGATACGAGTGAGAAAATCTCATCGTATTCAACACCTTGAACTTGTCGAAAAACCTTTTACAACAAGTCGAGCTTTGTAGATAGTAACACTACTATCAGTGTTCGTCTTCCTCTTGAAGATCCATTTATTCTCTATGGCTTGCCGATCATCGGGCAAGTCAACCAAAGTCCATACTTTGTTCTCATACATGGATCCCATCTCAGATTTCATGGCTTCAAGCCATTTTGCGGAATCTGGGCTCATCATCGCTTCATCATAGTTCGCGGGTTCGCCATGGTCAAGTAACATGACTTCCAGAATAGGATTACCGTACCACTCTGGTGCGGATCTTACTCTGGTAGACCTACGAAGTTTGGTAGTAACTTGATCTGAAGTTTCATGATCAGTATCATTAGCTTCCTCACTGATTGGTGTAGTTGTCACAGGAACCGGTTCTTGTAATGAACTACTTTCCAATAAGGGAGCAGGTACAGTTACCTAATCAAGTTCTACTTTCCTCCCACTCACTTCTTTCGAGAGAAACTCCTTCTCTAGAAAGGATCCGAATTTAGCAACAAAAAATCTTGCCCTCAGATCTGTGATAGAAGGTGTACCCAATAGTCTCTTTTGGGTATCCTATGAAGACACATTTCTCCGATTTGGGTTCGAGCTTATCTGGTTGAAGTTTCTTCCCATAAGCATCGCAGCCCCAAACTTTAAGAAACGACAACTTGGGTTTCTTGCTAAACCATAGTTCATATGGTGTCGTCTCAATGGATTTAGATGGTGCCCTTTTAACGTGAATGCAACTGTCTCTAATGCATAACCCCAAAACAATAGTGGCAAATCAGTAAGAGACATCATAGATCGCACCATAACCAATAAAGTGCGGTTACGACGTTCGGACACACCATAACGTTGTGGTGTTCCAGGTGGTGTGAGCTGTGAAACTATTCCACATTGTTTTAATTAAAGACCAAACTCGTAACTCAAATATTCATCTCCGCGATCAGATCGCGGAAATTTATTTTCTTGTTACGATGATTTTTCCACTTCACTCTGAATTTCTTTGAACCTTTCAACTATTTCAGACTTATGTTTCATCAAGTAGATATACCCATATCTGCTCAAATCATCTTGTGAAGGTCAGAAAATAACGATACTTGCCACGAGCATCAACACTCATTGGATCGCATACATCGGTAAGCATGGTGCACTAAACTATCAAGTAGTCATCATATTGAGCTAGCCAAACGTTCATAACGTCTGCATCTGCTCCTGCAATAGGTCTGTCACCTAGCAGTGCATTAAGGACATAATTCTTCTGTGCAGCAATGAGGATAAACCTCAAATCACGGATCCAATCCGCATCATTGCTACTAACATATTTCAACACAGTTTTCTCTAGGAACATATCAAAATAAATATATGAAAGCAACAACACGAGCTATTGATCTACAACATAATTTGCAAAATACTACCAGGAGTAAGTTCATGATAAATTTAAGTTCAATTAATCATATTACTTAAGAACTCCCACTTAGACAGACATCTCTCTAGTCATCTAAGTGATCACGTGATCCAAATCAACTAAACCATGTCCGATCATCACGTGAGATGGAGTAGTTTCAATGGTGAACATCACTATGTTGATCATATCTATTATATGATTCACGCTCGACCTTTCGGTCTCCGTGTTTCGAGGCCATATCTGTATATGCTAGGCTCGTCAAGTTTAACCTGAGTATTCTGCGTGTGCAACTGTTTTGCACCCGTTGTATTTGAACGTAGAGCCTATCACACCCGATCATCACGTGGTGTCTCAGCACGAAGAACTTTCGCAATGGTGCATACTCAGGGAGAACACTTCTTGATAATTAGTGAGAGATCATCTTAAAATGCTACCGTCAAACTAAGCAAAATAAGATGTATAAAAGATAAACATCATATGCAATCAAAATATGTGACATGATATGGCCATGATCATCTTGCACCTTTGATCTCCATCTCCAAAGTACTGTCATGATCTCTATCATCACCGGCACGACACCATGATCTTCATCATCTTGATCTATATCAATGTGTCGTCACATGGTCATCTCGCCAACTATTGCTCTTGCAACTATTGCTATCGCATAGCGATAAAGTAAAGCAATTATTTGGCACTTGCATCTTATGCAACAAAGAGACAACCATAGGGCTTCTGCCAGTTGTCGGTAACTTCAACAAAACATGATCATCTCATACAACAACTTATATCTCATCACGTCTTGACCATATCACATCACAAAATGCCCTGCAAAAACAAGTTAGACGTCCTCTACTTTGTTGTTGCAAGTTTTACGTGGCTGCTACGGGCTGAGCAAGAACCGTTCTTACCTACGCATCAAAACCACAAAGATAGTTCGTCAAGTTGGTGTTGTTTTAACCTTCGCAAGGACCGGGCGTAGCCACACTCGGTTCAACTAAAGTTGGAGAAACAGACACCCACCAGCCACCTGTGTGCAAAGCACGTCGGTAGAACCAGTCTTGCGTAAGCGTACGCGTAATGTCGGTCCGGGCCGCTTCATCCAACAATACCGCCGAACCAAAGTATGACATGCTGGTAAGCAGTATGACTTGTATCGCCCACAACTCACTTGTGTTCTACTCGTGCATATAACATCAACACATAAAACCTAGGCTCGGATGCCACTGTTGGGGAACGTAGTAATTTCATAAAATTTCCTACGCACACGCAAGATCATGGTGATGCATAGCAACGCGAGGGAAGAGTGTTGTCCATGTACCCTCGTAGACCGATAGCGGAAGTGTTATGATAACGCGGTTGATGTAGTCGTATGTCTTCACGATCCGACCGACCCAAGTACCGAACGTACGGCACCTCCGAGTTCAGCACACGTTCAGCTCGATGACGATCCCCGGACTCCGATCCAGCAAAGTGTTGGGGATGAGTTCCGTCAGCACGATGGCGTGGTGACGATGATGATGTTCTACCGACGCAGGGCTTCGCCTAAACTCCGTGACGATATGACCGAGGTGGAATATGGTGGAGGGGGGCACCGCACACGGCTAAGGAACGATCACGAAGATCAACTTGTGTGTCTTTGGGGTGCCCCCTGCCCCCGTATATAAAGGAGCAAGGGAGGAGGAGGCCGGCCCTAGGAGGGGGCGCGCCAAGTGTGGAGTCCTACTAGGACTCCCTAGTCCTAGTAGGATTCCACCTCCCATATGGAATAGGAAAAGAGGAAGGGAAAAGGAGAAGGAAGGAAGGGGGCGCCCCCCTTCCCTAGTCCAATTCGGACCAGACCAAGGGGAGGGGTGCGGCCACCCTTGAGGCCCTTTTCCTTCTTTCCCGTGTGGCCCAATAAGGCCCAATACGTATTGCCGTAACTCTCCGGTACTCCGAAAAATACCCGAATCACTCGGAACCTTTCTGATGTCCGAATATAGTCGTCCAATATATCGATCTTTACGTCTCGACCATTTCGAGACTCCTCGTCATGTCCCCGATCTCATCCGGGACTTCAAACTCCTTCGGTACATCAAAACTCATAAACTCATAATATAACTGTCATCGAAACCTTAAGCGTGCAGACCCTACGGGTTCGAGAACTATGTAGACATGACCGAGACTCGTTTCCGGTCAATAACCAATAGTGGAACCTGGATGCTCATATTGGCTCCTACATATTCTACGAAGATCTTTATCGGTCAAATCGCATAACAACATACGTTGTTCCCTTTGTCATCGATATGTTACTTGCCCGAGATTCGATCGTCGGTATCCAATACCTAGTTCAATCTCATTACCGGCAAGTCTCTTTACTCGTTACGTAATGCATCATTCTGTAACTAACTCATTAGCTACATTGCTTGCAAGGCTTATAGTGATGTGCATTACCGAGAGGGCCAGAGATACCTCTTCGACAATCGGAGTGACAAAACCTAATCTCAAAATACGCCAACTCAACATGTACCTTTGGAGACACCTGTAGAGCTCCTTTATAATCACCCAGTTACGTTGTGACGTTTGGTAGCACACAAAGTGTTCCTCGGGTAAACGGGAGTTGCATAATCTCATAGTTATAGGAACTTGTATAAGTCATGAAGAAAGCAATAACAATATACTAAGCGATCAAGTGCTAAGCTAACGGAATGGGTCAAGTCAATCACATCATTCTCCTAATGATGTGATCTCATTAATCAAATGACAACACATGTCTATGGTTAGGAAACATAACCATCTTTGATCAATGAGCTAGTCAAGTAGAGGCATACTAGTGACACTATGTTTGTCTATGTATTCACACATGTATTATGTTTCCGGTTAATACAATTCTAGCATGAATAATAAACATTTATCATGAAATAAGGAAATAAATAATAACTTTATTATTGCCTCTAGGGCATATTTCCTTCAGTGCTGATCATAACACCTCTATTAAGATGCTTAAAGAAGTTATTTTTCTGAGGTTTGGAGTCCCTAGATATTTAATGACTGATGGTGGTTCACATTTTATTCATGGTGCTTTTCGTAAAATGCTTGCTAAGTATGATGTTAATCACAGAATTGCATCTCCGTACCACCCAGAGTCTAGAGGTCAAGTAGAATTGAGTAATAGAGAGATTAAATTAATTTTGCAAAAGATTGTTAATAGATCTAGAAAGAATTGGTCCAAAAAACTTGATGATGTATTATGGGCCTATAGAACTGCATATAAAAATCCTATGGGTATGTCTCCGTATAAAATGGTTTATGGTAAAGCATGTCACTTACTTCTCGAACTAGAACATAAGGCATATTGGGCCATTAAAGAGCTCAATTATGATTTCAAACTTGCCGGTGAGAAGAGGCTATTTGACAGTAGCTCACTTGATGAATGGAGAACCCAGGCCTATGAGAATGCCAAATTGTTTAAAGAAAAAGTTAAAACATGGCATGACAAAAGGATACAAAAGCGTGAGTTTAATGTAGGTGATTATGTTCTGCTATACAACTCTCGTTTAAGGTTTTTTGCAGGAAAACTTCTCTCTAAATGGGAAGGTCCTTACGTTATCGAGGAGGTATATCATTCCGGTGCCATAAAAATCAACAACTTCAAGGGCACAAATCCAAAGGTGGTGAACGATCAAAGAATCAAACATTATATCTCAGGTAATCCCATAAATGTTGAAACCAATGTTATTGAAACCTTAACCCCTGAGGAACATATAAGGGACACTTTCCAGAACGTTTCAGACTCCGAAAAGGAATAGGTATGTGGTACAGTAAGTAAACCGACTCCAAAACAGTTCTAATAGCATTTTTTCTCCGTTTTGGAATATTTAAGAAAATAGGAAAATACGAAGTAGTCCGGGAAGGACACGAGGCATCCACGAGGGTGGAGGGCGCGCCCTACCCCCCTGGGTGCGCCCCCTGCCTCATGGGCACCTCGTGTGCTCTCCGGACTCCCTTTTCTTGCACGATACTTCTTTTGGTCGGTAAAATTTCAATATATAATCTCCCGAAGGTCTTGACCACCATACCACGCAATTATCCTCTGTTTTTGTTTCGAGCTGTTTTTCTGACAGATCTAGATCACCATGACGTCTCCAAGCGCCCCCCAAGGACAAGTTCTTCGAGAAGGTCATCAACCCCTACCTCGCGGAGGTGCTGCAACACCCTCAAACCATTGAGATGCGTGAGGGGTTGCTGCACATCCGCGATGTTGAGGGACCAAGGAGGACCGGAAGCGTGGAGACAAGACTCGAAGCAATGGAGCAACAAGTTTTCAAGTGTCAGGAGATGGTGGAACATGGACTCGACGCCAACCACATATTGATCACGGAGTTCACCAACAACCACAAGCTAGATGCCAAGAACGTTGGGGAGATAAACAACAGGGTGAACTCGCGGTGAGAAACCCAGTAATTTGATACCACATAATAAGGATCAACGTGATGATCCTACTATTTTTGCCCAATCTTTCACCGCAAGACAACCGGATAGCAAACCTTCTAATCACGGGATCAATCCACGCAACCTGAAGATGAAGAAACGAATCTAGCAAGCAACATGGAGATAAACAACACGCCTCTAACCTTGTCACAATAATCCTTGATCATACAAGAACCTTCACACAATCATCACTTTATTTGATAAACAGCAGCGCCGTCCCCGGAGGGATGATTCACCACGTGGACACAATGTTCAAAACTCAATCTAAAATTTTGACCCCCTCTAAACCTAGCCACTCGCCACCTTATATAGGCATCTAAAAAACTAGTCGGTTGGACAAGCCCACACCGAAACACACAAAATAAAAGATCCTAAGTGGCCCATAACATGACCTGGTAATAAAAATAGATCAAACTGCAACCGACCAAGTACATGATTCAGTCACCCCCTTTGGGACACCTCTAACCTGGTGGAGTCCTGAAGTTGGGCTTCACATCCTCCTTCATGGGAACAATATGAGGTACTGGGATGCCCACATCAGATCAACTTTGTATTTGTCATACAAACACATCAATATCAAGCAGGACTTACGGTTTTACCTCTTTGAGATGGCCCGAACCTGGGTAAACATTGTCTCTGTGCTCCCTGTTACTCATCGATCTAAGATCCACAGCTTGGGACCCCCTACCCGAGATCTGTCGATTTTGACATAGACACCATATGGAAGATGCTACAAGTATCACTGTGCCAAGTTAATAGTGTCTCATTATAAGTGCATTTAAACAAATGTGAATATGTACAAGCAATAAATCATATGCAGGATGCAAACAACACCACACTACCAAGTTAAAGGTGTCTCTTCATAAGTGATTGATGCGGGATAGACACGAAGAGTACTTTGATGTTAGAACATGTAATAGACAGATGTAGTATATGCAAAAAAATGGAAGACATGTCATATTCACATGTATAATGTGTAAACTAAGAAGATGCAATTTAATAAAATTAGAAGCAATACAAGCTAGACACCGTATGCAACATGCAAGCAAATATCACACTGCAAAATTAGAGAAAGCACCTGGGATGCTAGAGTAGAATTGTTGGGCCCATCATATTTACTTGGAACTTCTACTGCACTAGCAATAGTAGTACTATGTCTAGAGCGTCTCCTCACCGGTTCCGCCAGAAGACCGCCATCAACCTCTACCTTACTTTTTTCCTTCCTCTTTCTTATTTTTATTGCCTTGTCAAGTCAAACCCACAAGAAAATGAATAAAGTATGCTTTTCAGAACTCATTGATGCATGATGCAGACGAACACTACTTTTGTGTAAGGCGACCGCATGATAGAAGGATTGAATATTTAAGAAAAAAATGACAGCATTGCATATTCACATCTATGATGTGTAAACTAGGAAGAAGGCATTTCAACAAATTAGAAGCATTGAAAGCTAGACATCATATGAAAGATGCAACGAATATCACTCTACCAAGTTACAACTGTCTCGTTGTGGCAATTTTTTTTTGTTTTGACCCTTTTAGCAAAGAAAATCGATATCTAACCCTAGTTCAAAAAAAACAGGATCTGGCCCTTTTGCTACCGCTAGGGGCCACGGCGGTAGGTATATGCAGGCTACCACCACCAGGAGCGGCGGTAGGTTAACGGCATCCGCCGTCAGCCAACTGTTGTGAGTCAACGTGGCGTAATGGTCCTACCACCATAGGTCACGGTAGTAGGATAGCTAAGGCTACCGCCACTGTCCACGGCGGTAGGGTCGCGCAACACCATCGGGTGCTGTGACGAAAAATTCATTTCCCCTGGTGGTAGGGTACCACACCCTACTACCGTGGGGCTCGGCAGTACGGTCGCCCCCATGGTACTCCTTGCTGTGACGAGGAATGCGTTCCCCCTGGCGGGTAGGGTACCATAACCCACCGCCATTGTGCTTGGCGGTAGGATGTCCGAACCTACCGCCAAGCTTCCTGGCGGTAGGATGTCTGCCACTTATTTCCTACATAATTCTTTGGTCCTTTCAGTCACAAAAATATAAACAACACAACATTGTAGATAGCAAATTATGATGGTCCCACACATTGTAGATAGCACATTGTATATAGAAAATTATGATGGTCTCACACATTGTAGATAGCAAAAAAGTTCAACATAATTTGAAAGTAGCAAAACGACATCGCCAACAAAGCTTAAAGGTACCAAATAGATATCACTAACATAGCATACAAGTTCTTTCTCTAAACGACATCACCAAGATGACCTATCACTTGCTCCTCCCCCTTTTAGCGGTATGCTCCTCGTTTCTCTTCGAGCGGGCTTTGTCCGGCTTCTTCGTGCGATGACGAGGAACCGGTTTCTGAAACGGGGATGGGCTGTAAACATCCAGGTGTGGATGAGATCCCCTCTTCCCCTGGCTTGTGGTGGTAGGGGGGACGGAGGGGGACGGCGGCCATCTAGGGCTGCTGACGTGGATTAGCACCTTACCGTCAGGGTGCCTTGCGGTAGGATGTTTAGGGTTACCGCCGTGGCCCCTGGCGGTAAGAAAAGGGGCCAGGTCTCCAAAAAAATTTGAACTAGCGTCATATCTCAATTTTCTTTGCTAAAAGGGTCAAAACACGAAATTTGCCTCTCGTCGTAGGTGGCATTTTAATAAATTAGAAGTTGTACAAGCCAGACAAGAATGCAAGATGCAACCTATGTCACACTCCCAAGTTAAATATGTCTTACGATAAGTGGCTGTTGTAGGTTACACAACAGTAGTACTTTGATGTCAGAATATGATGTGATAGACAGATATTGTATGTTCAAGAAACAAGAACATGTGTCTTATTCACAAATATAATGTGTAAACTGAGCAGATTTGTGACGCCCCCGATTCAATCATACACTAATCATGCACGCAAATGTGTATGATCAAGATCAGGGACTCACGGGAAGATATCACAACACAACTCTAAAACATAAATAAGTCATACAAGTATCATAATACAAGCCAGGGGCCTCAAGGGGTCGAATACAAGTGCTCAATCATAGACGAGTCAGCGGAAGCAACAATATCTGAGTACAGACATAAGTTAAACAAGATTGCCTTAAGAAGGCTAGCACAAACTGGGATACAAATCGAAAGAGGCGCAGGCCTCCTGCCTGGGATCCTCCTAAACTACTCCTGGTCGTCGTCAGCGGGCTGCACGTAGTAGTAGGCACCTCCGGTGTAGTAGGAGTCGTCGTCGACGGTGGCGTCTGGCTCCTGGGCTCCAACATCTGGTTGCGACAACCAGGTAGAAAGGAAAGGGGAAAAAAGGGGGGAGAAAAGCAACCGTGAGTACTCATCCAAAGTACTCGCAAGCAAGGAGCTACACTACATATGCATGGGTATATGTGTAAAGGGCCATATCGGTGGACTGAACTGCAGAATGCCAGAATAAGAGGGGGATAACTAATTCTGTTGAAGACTACGCTTCTGGCAGCCTCCGTCTTGCATCATGTAGAAGAGAGTAGACTGAAGTCCTCCAAGTAGCATCGCATAGCATAATCCTACCCGGCGATCCTCTCCTCGTAGCCCTGTTAGAGAGCGACCACAGGGTTGTATCTGGCACTTGGAAGGGTGTGTTTTATTAAGTATCCGGTTCTAGTTGTCATAAGGTCAAGGTACAACTCTAAGTCGTCCTGTTACCGAAGATCACGGCTATTCGAATAGATTAACTTCCCTGCAGGGGTGCACCACATAACCCAACACGCTTGATCCCATTTGGCCGGACACACTTTTCTGGGTCATGCCCGGCCGAGGAAGATCAACACGTCGCAGCCCCGCCTAGGCATAATAGAGAGGTCAGCACGCCGGTCTAAAACCTAAGCGCACAGGGGTCTGGGCCCATCGCCCTTAGCACACCTGCACGTTGCAAGGGCGGCCGAAAGCAGACCTAGCCTAGCAGGCGTTCTAGTCCAATCCAGCGCGCGCCGCTCAGTCGCTGCCGTCACGAAATGCTTCGGCTGATACCACGACGCCGAGTGCCCATAATTGTTCCCGCGTAGTTGGTTAGTGCGTATAGGCCGGTAGCCAGACTCAGATCAAATACCAAGATCTCGTTAAGCGTGTTAAGTATCCGCGAACGCCGAACAGGGCCAGGCCCACCTCTCACCCAGGTAGTCTCAACCTGCCCTGTCGCTTCGCCTCAAAGTAACAATCGGGGGCCGTCGGGAACCCAGGCCCACCTCTACCGGGACGGAGCCACCTGCCCCTTCAGCCCCCATCTCCGAACAATATCACAAGTAATGTAACAGTATAAAGTGTATAGTATATGCCCATGACCACTTCCCGAAGTGATCACGACCCAGTAGATAGCATGGCAGACGGACAAGAGTGTAGGGCCACTGATGGAACACTAGCATCCTATACTAAGCATTAGGATAGCAGGTAAAGGTAACAACAGTAGTAGCAAGGGCAGGCTATGCATCAGATTAGGATTAATGGAAAGCAGTAACATGCTACACTACTCTAGTGCAAGCAGTATAGAGAAGAGTAGGCGATATCTGGTGATCAAGGGGGGGGGGCTTGCCTGGTTGCTCTGGCAAGGAGGGGTCATCAACTCTGTAGTCGTACTCAGTGGCATCAGCAACGGTCTCGGGGTCTACCGGAGAAGAGGAGGGGGAAGAAACAGTAAATACGGAGCAAACAAAGCAACACAAAACATAACGAGGTAATACGCGGTGCTAGGTGTGCCCTAACGCGGTAGGAGGTCATTCCGGCGAAGGGGGGAAACATCCGGGAAAGTATTCCCGGTGTTTCGTGTTTTTGGACAGATGAACTAGAGGGGGAAAGTTGTGTGTTCGCTATGCTAGGGATGTGTGGCGGACGAACGGACCGCGCATTCGGATTCGTCTCGTTGTTCTGAGCAACTTTCATGTATAAAGTTTTTCCATCCGAGCTACGGTTTATTTTCTATTAATTTTAAAAGATTTAATCATTTTTAGAATTTATTCAATTATTATAATTCAACATTATCCAGAATAGTGCACGCTGACATCAGCATGACGTCAGCAATCAATAGTGGTGTTGACTGGTCAAACTGACCTGTGGGTCCAGTGGGACCCACCTGTCATACTCTGTTTACATTAATTAGGCTTTAATTAAACTAATTACTGTTTAATTAAACTAATAGTTAATCAGATTAATTCATTAGGATTAATTAATTTAACTAATTAATTAATTATTAATCTTAATAATTAATTTTTGTTTTAATAAAAACGTTCTGGGGCTGGTGGGCCCCACTAGCAGTGACTTGGGGTGCACAGTCAACATGTTGACCTGAGTCAACGCGGTCAAATGGGCCCCTGGGTCCTACCGGGCAGTGACCCAGGGGGTGGCCTTGGGCCAGGCCAGGTCAGCGTGGTCGGCTCTCGCCGCCGGCGACCAAATACACGGCGCCGACCCGCCGGAGTTCACCGGAAAACGTGCACAGGGCACGGATCCGTGCGCGCTTGGGTTCGTCCGAACGAGCGCGAAGAGGCGCATCTAGTGGTGTGAGCGGTTCGTCCCGATGTGGCCGGAGATGTCGCCGGCGTCGAGCTGCCCGTGCGGGCGAAACTAACGGCGGCGGTGGGCTCAGCCATGGCGGGAGCAGCAGCACGGGGGAAAGGGGAGGAGAGGGGA
>NC_041383.1:96043239-96093987 GCF_002162155.2 Triticum dicoccoides
AGGTTGCAATTTAGCCCACCGTGACAATATATTTTGGTATTTAAAATATTTAGTTTGCATTTTTAAATTTCAAAAGGGCATTTATAATAGGTTAGCTGCTGTTTTATTTATTTTAGTGCATTTGAATACTTTACAGAAGTGTGGTTTCTTCTCCATAATTACGTACGCATTATTTGGCACAACCCAAACATTTTAGTTTTAAAGTTTGAAAACTTTTGTTGTTTGCCTTTAATTCAATTTTAAATTTGAATTGGTTTTTGAACTAACGCGGGATTAACTACAATGACAGAGATGACGTGGCATCAATAGCAGGGAATTAATGTAGTTTAATTATCCGGGCGTCACAAGATTCAATCAACAAAAATAGAAGCAATACAAGTTAGACATCATACGTAACATGCAACCACATATAAAAGTGCCAAGTTAGGGGGACCCTATGATGATGAAGTAGGAGAGATGTGCTCACGTTGAGTGTCTATGCATGTGTTGTTTTATAAATCTTGTTGGAAGGATGATGGAGTAGAATCTATACTATGACTCGTGATTAGCATGTAGAGATATTTTTAGAAAAACTACCAAAGCATGGACATTCTTTCGCGATTGGCGCGTTGATTCGATCCAATAGCCATCGTGTTATTCTTAATTACTGTTTATCTCTCTCTCTCTAGCTCGGCTAGCAGCGGGTCAAATCAGATCGATTTGCTAGTGCAGCCGTAGCTACAGCACTGTATCCACGCCATGTTTTATTCGAGGCTAGCTCTGCGTGTGAATGAACTATATGGTGAACAATACTTTTAAAGTATAGTGATCTAAATGCTCTTATATTTATTTACAGATGAAGTAACTACGTACGCATATGTTGGTACAATAGAAAGCAGTTGGTCCACCAGAGCAAGAAACAACAGATAACATTAATCGATGCTACACGCACGATGAAAATAGTACAATCCTTGTAAAACACATGACATGAGTTGTTGGTTTCCTTGTGTTTCACTCTGAATGGTCCATGTTAGTTAGTGTCGTACAAGGATCATATGGAAAACTATCGCATGCACATCGTTTTCGTCTTTTTCTTTTGGCGAAGGAGATAAAAATATTTTGTTTAACCCACCCGCCCACACACGCAAACAGTGGGTTATCGGCCACGCATTAATTCCGCTAGATTATGTGTAAGTACTACAATGTACTGTAAGTATCTGCCACGAAAAGCCAGGCAACAAGTAACGTTAGCACCCCATATGTATTCTTGCATTGTTTTGTTTGTGTATATATATACGAATCTATCTACGGAGGCAGGAGCGGTGTTGGTGTACGACGACTTTAGGAAGCTTCGTAGCAGGTGCGCGCGCAGGAGGCGACGACCGGAGACGGTGGAGTCATGGGCACGTAGTGCTACGTACGCGCGTATGATAAGCGCTAGCTTAGCTTGAAATGGCCAGGGAGCTGGGACGCAGGACGTTTTGGAACTTGTCGCACGCATGCAGGCCGGAGCGGGAGCGGGGGCGGTGCGGCCCGGCCCGGGCGGGTGCGCGCGTGGAATGGGAGGGAGGGGTGGGCGCGCGCCGCTGTGCGAGTTCGTTGGAGGAGTCCTGTGGGCGTCCGTTCACGGTCCACAGCTAGGTGAAACCACGTGTAGTGCAGGGCGAAAGTTTTTTTTTCAAGACTACGTCAATGGCGTACCATATTTTTATAGAAGAAAGAGAGTTAATTATAAAAGATCCGTCCCTGATGCGAACAATCTGGGGCGGGGGACACACACCCACACCTAGCTCCACACTCGCTAAGTTAACTCCTTACAAATCGTTGTAGACCTCCTACACCAAGCCCAAGGTTAGGGACGAGGAGTGCCGGCTTCTGTTGATCTTGTCCATTGAAGACCCTGGCGTTGCTTTGCTCCCATAGTGTCCAAGCCACCGCGGTCATCAGAGTATCGAAGCCTCTCCTATCCGCTCCCCTGAACTTCTTCCTCTCCCTCAGCCACCAAAACCGAGAAAGTGTCATTTTGCGTCGTCCCTTGCACGTTGAGCCTGAGCAGGTCAAACACGCGGTGCCATACTTCCTGAGCAAAGGTGCACTTGGCCAGATATGGTCGACATTGTCCTCCGCTTGCGGGCACGTGAAGCAGGGCGATGCTTGGTCCTGAAGCCCATGACGTGCCCGTCGATCCGACATCCACAACTTGTTCTGCAAAGCCAACCAGACAAACAATTTGCACTTAAGCGGCGCCCAACTCCTTCAAATACATGCCGCCGTCGGAGATCTCGAGAGGTTCGATCAAAGGTAGTCATAGACCGACTTGGCCGAGTAGCTCGTAGTAGTAGACGCCGGCCAACTGTATGTGTCTGCCTCATTCAAGTCTCTATGCACCAATGCAATCGCATGACAAAGATGCATGCACTGTATTTTGGGCGGTGAAAGAAGCAGTGGCATCACAGTCCTCCAACCATCTATCATCCGCTAGCGCTTGATTGACGGTCCGGCTGTTGATGATTCTAGTCGGCACTGTCGCCATTAGGAGCGGCGGAAAAAATGTGCAGGGCGAAAGTTAACTCGCTCGGATTGAAACAAATGCCCTGTGACCTAGTTGTCTATCCATTGTACTGTCCTTTGTTTTTCTCGATATTAATCAAATTTAAGATACGCTTTGAGTGTCTTTATTAAAACAAGACTTATCTAACTTTCCAAAAAAGAAAAAAGAAAACCTAACCTTATCTAGCCGTCCGACCTCTCTGGACGACCATAATCTTGTTGTGCATGATCAGACATGCAATTATCACCTCTCACAATGTCTCAGGATCCCACATATTTGCATGTCCACAAACAATAGCTCAACGAACAGTTATCCTCTGGGTGTGAAAACCCCTAAAGTTGACATAATGCTCCTCTTTCTTCTCCATTTCTCTGAGGAGATCGTCATCATCATCAACTTGTAGCCGCCATCACAATCGTCAGATGACAGCGAATCGAATAACTTGTTGTAAATAAACTCATCATCCGAGTCCATTGTGTATCCTTACAAATGTGCATAAAACAAGGTAGAACATATGTCCGAAAATTTTGTCTCATAATAATTGATGATTATTCTATATTCATTTCGGTATTTTTTGGGATGATAAAGGTAAAACCCAAGGCACATTCAAGACTTTTGTAAGAAAAGGTCAAAGCCATACTATTTAGGTCAAGATCAAGAAAGTCTGAAGTGATAATGGGACGAAGTTCAAGATCACCAATATTTACGTCTTCCTCGATGAAAAAGGGATCAACCACAAGCTTTCCACCGCCTGTACCCCTCGACAAAATGGAGTTATGGAGAGGAAAATGAAACATTGACCGTGATGGTACACTATGCTCGACGAGTATAATGCGCACATATGCTTTTGGCCGATGCCATCAACACCATGCGCACCGCCATCAATCAACTATACCTCCACGAGCTCCTCAAGAAGGTGGCATATGAACTTCGTAGTAGAAAGCCCCAAGTTGGATATTTTAGAGTTTTCGCGTCCAAACGGTTTGTTCTTGACAAGCACCGTAGAACTGGATTTTCTCCTAAAGCTCACGAGGGATTTGTTCTTGGTTATGGCCTCAAACTCTCACACACATCACGTATTCAACAATTTCCCCGGAATATTCATATTCCAATTGTTTTACTATTAAAGTTAAAAAATGAATGTATGATATGCTGGTGCAAAAATTCATATTCCAATTGTTAACAATTAAAGTTAAAATGGAACTTGTATGATACGTTGGTGCAAATATTCATATTCCAACTGTGAACGGTTAAAGTTAAAAGTGCTAAAACTGAGACTGGAATATTAGCCATTTGAAAATGGAACTTGTATGATATGTTGAAAGTGGCGTGGGAACAAAAAATGTTCCGTCGCCGGGACTTGAACCCGGGTCTCTCGGGTGAGAGCCGAGTATCCTAACCACCTAGACTACGACGGACGGTGATGAATATTTGCAAATCTTACTTGTAGTTACTGAGCACAATGTTTGCGGCGAGTGACCTCATCTGCTACGTTTGACCCTCCGCCGGTTAGTGCTCTATAATTTCCTTCCGCTCTCCCTTTGGTTGAGAGAAATAGGAGGATTCTGAGAAGCAAACCGAGTGGGACTCCTCGAATCAAGTCCGCGCCTTCATCCGCAAAAGAATCCCCGAGTGCCAAATCCAATCCACTTCTTCGCGTATTCGAATCAGGTGTGTTCTCGGTTTGTGGTCTATAAGTAAGTTACCCAAGAACTCCAAGTTCACTGAAGAAAATTCTGCAAGCATCCTGCACTGATCAAGAAGACTATGGAGGGCGCATCGCGTGATCTCCCTCAGGACATCTTGACGGACATATTTGACATCTCGTCCGCGCCGGCTCGGTCTGCTCCTCCTGGCGCTCCGCCTACTCCAGGCTGCTCCTCCCTGGGCACTACAGGCGCCCCCAGATGCCGTGCCTCCTCTACACATCTGAATCTGCCGGCGAGAGCGTTGCTTGCCTCTACAGCCTCGCGGAGAAGCGGACGTACAAGCTAACTCTTCCAGGGCCACCTATCAGCAGCAGGCATCTGATTGGGTCCTCGCAAGGCTTGCTCATTACAGTTGATGACAGATCTGAGATGCACCTTGTCAATCCCATCACCGGTGAACAGGTTGATCTCCCTTCGGTGATCACCATTGAGCAAGTGAAGCCCGTCTATAGTGACTCTGGTGCTCTTCACAAGTACGAGTTCTCATGGCACTCCGCAGCAAGGGTTTACGGTCCGCCATCGGTCTCGGCTCCGGAAGAGCTGAGGAGCAAGCTTCACCATAAAGCCTTTGTGTTTTCTGACGATACGTGCAATGGATACATTGTGGTGCTCATACACAATCCATTTTGCCAGCTCTCGTTTGCAAGGGCAGGGGGTGACAGTTGGATATGGCTGCCACCACACACCCACTATGACGATTGCATTTACAGGAACGGCCTGCTGTATGCGGTCACTTCATTTGGAGAGATCCACGCGTTCGATCTAAGTAGCCCTGTTGTTACGGTAAGGATGATTACATGGGAGCCCGAGCTTGAGGACCGGTTTCTGAATGCTTACATTGTGCAAGCTCCATGGGGCAATCTTCTTCAAGTGTGGAGACTATATGAGCACTGCGATTTAGAACCCGAGCCTGGGGCATCTGTGTTTTGGAACACCGGAGAGCTTATAATATATGAAGTCGGTGCTTCGTCAGGAGAGAGAACTAAGAAAACCAGTTGCTTGCGCGACCATGTGTTGTTTCTTGGGCACAATCAATCACTTTGTCTTGCTGCTCAAGACTATCCGGCTCTCAAGGGAAACCATGCCTACTTTACCGATGACAGTGTGCTTTGGACAAAGGGATTCAAGAACAATCCCCGTGATATCGGAATTCTCGACTTGGGTAATAACAGCAGGGAGGAACTTTTGTCTTCCCAGCTTTGGTCCAACTGCCCGGCTCCCGTGTGGATTACACCCAATCTTAGAAAGATAAATTTGGCTTTCAATGAATAGGTTCTATTTTCCTTTATCTATAATCATATGTAATATAATTATTTAGTTTGGTAGGTGATGGTCCTGTGTTGATCTACACCTTTTTGTGTGTGTTTTAGTACTCTATTCGTACACTAGAACAAATTTTTAAGAAGTTTTATGGTAAGTTTATGCCAAAATATGAGAAAAAAAGTAGAATTGTCCAAAAGTATCATCATGCATCATATAAAAAGACAAGATTGTACTTATATATTACAAAACATGAGTGCAGTCTTTTTTCACAACTTTTCTGTTTACTCATATTTTTGCACAACTTTTCTAATTACAATATACATGGATCATATTTTTGCACAACTTTTCTATTTACTCATATTTATCATGTACTAGTGCCATGCTTCTTTTTTCTTTGATCTTTTTGAGTTGTATACAGAATATAGAGTATAATTTCTCATGTAGTTCTCTACACAATAAGATGTGTCAAATCAAATGTAAAAGTTGAGGGATTTGGATGAACTTGCGATGTGTACTCTACTGTAACATTCAATCTTGTATGTTGCTGGATTTGGATAATAATAGGGAGTGGCATGCTATTTTCATTCAACTGCACGTTAGAAATATAGGAAACATATAGTCTCTTTGCTGATGTAGAAGATAAGTGCTAACATTTGTGGTAGATAAGCATGAAAGTGTGCATGATTATTCTTTCAAAATGCACCTGTGACTTGTTTAAGTATACTGTACAGTGGTGATCTGCTTTGGCAGCTATATATACAATTACAAACCTGCATCATTTGAGTAGCTCATCCCGGGGGCTGAAAGACATCTGTCAGCATGTGTGTTGGCTTAGCTGCAGCTAGTTGGGCATCGACTAAGCTGAAATAGCTTGTCTTTCGACAATAACAAACTATCTGATCAATATATTGTTTCGAAATAAAACAAGATGTGTCTCCTTCCGTCCATCTTTGAGCAGGGCTCTAATTCAGTCCTTGTTGCCAGCTTATGTGCCCCATCTGACTCGGTATGTTTCAGCATACAGATCCAGCATCTGTGAGCCGCTTACATTTGATTTTATATCCATCTTGGCCTAGCTGATCTGTAGGAGCACTATGTTGTGAATCTGTTTGCTTGTGCATCCCTGAATAGTACGAGTACAAGATACATAGGCTATTTTTCACTTGGCGCAAAATAGGAAAGTTGCATTATGACCTCCTTGGTGCTGTATTTTTTTAATTATAATTTGGCCGCCCGTGTGTCTCAGACATGAACCGATTCCAGTACTACTTTTGTCAAGTTTTAGTCTTGGCTCTGGTATATCTGTCCCTGTCTTTGGCCTTCATTTCTGCTAAATTTCAGTTGACTGATTTTGATTTCTTGCTTAGTCGAAATTTTTGTCCTTCAGATTTCTTTAAGCGTGAATCTCAGAGCATGGTCCGATCTCTTTTCTGGTTTTGTGTCTTGCACATGCCGCCGGCAGGGTATGTACGCCGTGTGCCGCCTTTTATTTTCCCCTTGTTTAGTCTGTTCTGTTTTTGCCATCCGAGTTACGTCGCCGACGGGCAGTGAGGATTTTTTACCCCTGTAGCTCTGCGCGCTGTAGGCTGCAATGATTTCAGCAGTCCTGCATCTATGCTTATGGATTGTACACTGCTAAAATTTGTGTGGAGGGATGCACAGTGGATTGGTAGGCAGTTCCCTTTGTTTGGTTTTTGATTTCAGCACCATGTTCTGTACTTCTTCAGTTCAATTTTCAGATGGTTGTTTTCCAGAGTTTTTCTCCTTCTGTAGTGAGATCTAATATGAAGAATAAGTATGCAAAACCGAATGGGGGTCCAACTTGTGGACCATCTGCTTGGTTACATTTATATTCTGAGATGACATAGTTGATGTGCTTTTTTTTAGTAACCATGTCCTGCTTCTTCAGTTCAGTGCTCGGAGCTAGCTCTATAAGCCTACGATATTTCATGTTTCTCAGTCTTTATGCTTGCATAGTTCTATACGGCTACAATATTGAAACTTCCATTTTTATGTCTTATGAGAGAGAATGCACTAAGCATGAAAGCAGATAAGCCATCAGATCAGTACTGGGACTCTCATTTTTCAGTTTTTGAAATGCTCTCTTTCTGTCATGCCCTAGGGAGATTAGAGCTTGCGGATAGGCACGTCAGAGGTGCCGTGCCTTGAAACAGCGCACCGAGCCAACATCTATAGGGTTACTAAGCTCCCTTGAATTTAAGCTCTTCTGGTGAATCGAGGTGTGTGAAGAGTGCATGGGCCCTAGGTGATAGTGGGTGGGACATGTTGTGTGGACAGCTTGATTTTATGTATGTCTATTTTTCTTGTATACGTGGGCAGCTGGGTTTTCATGCTCCTATGATTGTTCGGTGAAGAAAAAAAAGTCTATTACCACACCCAACCAATTAAAAACCCTCACTAATCATTTTAAAATTTCGTGAATCTTTTTTAAAAACATGAGCACTTTTTAATAGATACATGAATATTTTTAAAACTTTATGCATTTATAAACGTGTGAACACGTTTGAAGTAATACATGAACATGGTTTGTAATTATATTAACATTTCTCAAAGGGTGTGTCTAGAACTCAGTCGACTGAGACTTAACGAAGTCTTAGTCGAGTGACGTCAGCGTTTTTTTTTTTTTTTTTGCTACAAGCGGCATGACTGGATGCTATAAACGGCGGCGAAAATTGTTGTGACGGTATTGCAAGCAACACGAATAAATGCTACAACCGTTCTAACTGAAATGCTACAACCATCAATGAAAGATGTTGCAACCGATGAGATGACATGCTACAACCAATGAGGGACGACATGGTACAACCAGCAAGACGGATGTTGCAGCCGGTAGAAAAAAATATTGCCAATGATGGCATAAAATGTTGTATGGTCGACTGAGACTTGGTTAAATCTCAATCGACTGATTTTTAGCTCTGCCTCCCCCGGCGTCGGCGCCAGCCCACCCCGTCTTCGGTGGCCTTAGGGCCATGGGAGCAGATCTCAGCCCTTGTCGGTTGGACGACTCTGTTTTTAGATATGTTTTCGAGTTTTGTTATGGTTTGTGTCCTACACGGGAAGGTGAGACGACGGCGGCTCCCTGAAGATGGAATAAACGTCTCCCCGTCTAGTCCCTGTTCCATTGATGCATCTACGATTGTCGGTGGGCGTGTGGATGTGTGTCTTCAACGAATCTGTCTTTGATGGATTTGCTCGGATCTGTTCATCATTCGTCTATATTCTTGTGTCTTTAGGTTGGATCCTTCTGATCTACACTCTTCATCCACGACGGTGGCCGTTCTGGTGCATTGGTTCTATGGGGCCTGAGCACGACGACTTCCCGACTGTCTACTACAACAAGATTTGCCCGGTTCCGGCGAGGGAGGGGCGATGACAGCAGCACGCATTCGGCTCGCTTCAGTGCTTGTAATCGTCGCTAGGTGGTCTATGGATCTGGATGTAATTTTTTATTAGTTTTAGTGTTCGTTGTACTACCAGTATTGAAAATGAATAGACTGGAAGTTTTCTCGAAAAAAAAGAAAAGGAAAAAAAAAACCAGTTAGGCGCCTCAGCACATGTTGGTTTGCAAAACTGCCACCTTTCTGAGGAAGGCGAGAAGCTCTTAATTGGTTGGCTGTCCTTGCAGCAATTTCAAGTTCAGAGTTTCATACACATCCACACATTTAAACTAGTTAGGCGTCTCGGCAAGATAGAGATCTTGATGGTGGACATAAACTTGGCAGGGTCGTGCACAAGCTAGAACTCCAGGTGGTGCATATTTTGTAGAAATGCTATCCCATTGGGCGTGTACTGTCTTTTGATTTCCTCCCTTTTCTCCTGTTTGATCCCATATACTCCCTCCGTTTCAAAATAGATGACTCAACTTTGTACTAGTACAAAGTTGAGTCATCTATTTTGAAACGGAGGGAGTATAATGGTAATGCAGGTAAGCAACTAGGTGGGGATGATGGCCTGATAACATCATCTCTTTTATTGCCAACTGTGTATTCCTTTTTCACCCCACGTGGAACATTTGATTCCTCGGTGATAGATTCATAAGATGATTTGCTATTTGTTGATCTTATAAATTACGATGAGCGATTCATGTGAAAATATACAGAAAAGGAATGAAAAGTGGTCTGCCAAAAGGAATGAAAAGCCCTGCAGGCTCTGAAGATCCCATCCAAAATCGAAAGAATTGTTTGTCGCCTCTTTCTGAATTCTACACCAACTGTACAAATTACAAATCAGAGAGAGATGGTACCTCTTGTGTATGTCAAGTGTGCAGCACAGCAGAGAATTCTTGGGGCCGTACTTTGATCAATTGTACAGGCTGTCAGTTTAAACATGAGTTTAGGCCTTACTGGATGAAAATCAGATTGAGGTTCTAGCTAATCTGAATACGTCAAATGCAAAATAATGGGTTTTCAGATTATAAATGAACCTTTTAACCCACTAGTAAATATGCACGTGCAACGCACGTCTATTTGGACTAATAAGTGTGCACGTGCAACACGCGTCTATTTGGATTAACACATTATACTATACTTAATACAAGACAATTTATTCATAAATTTAAAATTTCCCTATAAAGTACACAATCTCTTATTCCCAACTCATACAAATAATTTAAAATTTCGTTTCTCCTTAATCAACATGTCTCCTGTATTAAAAGACCACCCACTTTTCCCAATGTCCAAAACTCAAAATTATTTAGAAGATTCATCATGATTCTCCATATGCACACATTTATGCAAGTATAATCACACATGAAAAAGTCACTTAGGACAAGCTAAGGAACCGTTTCAGTGCTAACAAACTCCAGTCAAGAATTATTATTACAATTGAGTGTCAACCACACAATAGCGGAAAGAGACCTCTATGATTTGTTGAAAAGAGGAAGCCATTGTCACATAGAGAAGTGTAGAGATGTCTTGACTGCATAGAATCAGCTGTGAAACAAGACAAAAAAATGCTAGTTGGACTATCCGATTCTACTATTACACCACAAGTGTTGTAATGTCTGGAAGCAAGAAAAGTGGCTTACTTTATTATGAAATAGAACATGTAAACCAAATAAAAATTACATTGATAAATTGCGTAATTATACTTGTTAATTACGGGACAAAAGCATTAATATGACAACTTGGAACAGTTACTTGAGTACTACACATTTCTTTAAGGGCTCAACATTCTAAAATTTTGACAATATAACAAATATCCTCTCAGTTTGTAGTAATAATGATACGTAGGCTATCACTTGTAAGAATAACAGTGGCAAAAAAGGGCCAACAAATGCCGGTTTAGAAAGAAAAAACTGCAGATATGCTTCCAATTTTAGCAACTCTAGTGGATAAAACATACCTTACCTCCCAAGTCGGGAAAACAGTCAAATGAAAAAATGTACTTCTTATAAGTAGTAGAGATGAAGTCATAAGGATCATGGTTCAAGATATTCGGAGAAACATGGTTGGTCTCTCTGTATGATGCGAAGTCGTTGCAGTCAGTAGAAGAGTGACCTGCCCTCCAGGCAGAAGACGAAGGCGGCAACGGCATGTGTGCGTGTTCGGAGAAAGTCGCAGCTCCTCTTCGCATGTCTCCCATTGTGGCTCGCGTGGGTGGTGGGCTGGTGACGACAGGCGACTCGCGATCGCGATTCCCTCATAGGAGACGATAGGATGCACTCGCGATTAGTTTCCTAATAATTAGATGCGTTCGTGATTAGTTATCTAATAGGATGCGTCCGTGATTAGTTTCCTAATAATTAGATGTGTTCATGATTAACTTCCTAATAGGATGTGCTCGTAATTATTTTCCTAATAATAGGATGCACCCGTGATTAGTTTCCTAATAATAGGATGCGTTTGTGATTAGTTTCCTAATAATTAGATGCGTCCGTGATTAGTTTCTTAATAGGATGTGTCCGTGATTATAGTTTCCTAATTGACCAGGCGTGGACTTCATATTTTCCTTCACGGTGGAGTACGGTCAGTCAATGTAAATTGCTAAGTGCACACAGAGAACAGATTAGGTTAAGGCTAGCCGTTAGATTGAGTTTAGTGGGATAATCATGCGGTGGTAATGTATCCGTGTACGTTTTGTGGGGTGCACTTAAAGAAAATTATGTTTGCTCTTTTATAAGTAGTATAAATATAGATTTGTTCTACGGTATATTTTCATTAATTAAAGCGGAAAAGCTCCTTCGCGCTCGCTCGTTGGAGCGATCGAACGATGGAAACGGAGAGTCTGGCGACAACTTCCCTGGTTTCTCGCTGGGCCCACCACATGATTGCAAAAACTTGCCAAGACGTGCATAACCCACCTATTAATTTCCATATATAAACTGCTCCCCCTGATTTTCAGTGAGGCCGGGTGCGGGACCCACAGTAATTACCATAACGCTTCCCCTAATCCTGTACGTAACCTAGTGCAGACTTTCCAAATCGGGCCTGTCGGAAAGCGCGCGTTGGCACGCTCGCGCGCGCAATAGCAACGCTCTAAACCTAATTAAAGTATGTTACAAAGGTTGGAGGAGAAAACGGAGAAACAAATAAAAAGATGCCAAAAAGGCAAGGGTCACTCTGTACCAGTTTTGGAAAACATTGGGACTTTCTATTTCTGTGCCCCTGGTTTCTTAGTTGTCCTTAATTTTGCCCCGCCACTTTAACGCTCCTTGCTTTTCCCCTCGCCCCTTGGCCACGGCCTTTCAAATGCCCAGATGAAGCATTCCGTTGGGTCAAAGCCCATCATTGACCGTTACTGGGATGATGTTCTGACAAGTGGGACCTCAAGAGTGCGCCAACGACGTCGCATCCTAGCCCATGGGCTGAGCTAGTGCGGCACATGTGCGTATGTGTTTAAGAGCCTTGGCCTGTTCAACATGCGTGAATAGTGTCAAATACCATTTTCCATTTCTAATCAAACTTACAAATTCATAGAACATCCATTTCAAATCCAGTTGAGTTGATTCAAGTTCCTAAATTCATCATATCTGCAGGCCTATATAATAGCTAATTTTCATAATTATACAAGAAGCTTTTCTATGTATTTTTTATTTAAATTTTTATTTAATATATATAGGACTTCATTAGAAATTCCTAATCAATTCCCTGTTGGTCCAACTCCAGTATGATTTTTTTTATAAATCCTTATTTGACCTCATTAATTTGCATAACTATTTTCAGAGGATTGTACGTGAAAAATAACACTGAAAATATAGCTTCCAAAAGAGGCAGTTTCCCAATTTTTGTTACAATAAAAAATCATTTCTCGACTGCCAAAAGGAGGGCTTTTTGTGTGAAGTGAGTGGAACAAATATGGCAATAAAATACATCACAGTTGCAATTTAAATTTGAATTACTTTATGTAAATCTCTAGAAATAGTGAACGATTTGGCATAAGTTCAAATTTGGCCATCTACTGGGCTGCCAGGTGTGTTACACCGTTTTCCTTTTCAGTTGCACGTGCTTCACCGCAGGGAAGCACACTTGGCTTCGCGGAAAGGCGGAAAGCACACATATGCTCTACCCGTGTGTCCGCGCTTAGCGTGGATCGCACATGTGTTGTGTCGCGGGAGCACATTAGGAAGCAACATGTAGTGTGCTCTCGCGCGACTTATGCGTGGCAGTTACAAGGGGTACCCCCTAACTAGTTCTCAATTGTTGACTGTCAAGGTTAAGACCCAAGGTATTAGCGAATCAACCTATGGTTGAGTTGGTTAGGTGGACAGTGGTATCCCCAATCCACCAGGGTTCAAATCCTGGTGCTCGCATTATTCCTGGATTTATTTCAGGATTTCCGGCGATGCGCTTTCAGTGGGAGGAGACGTTCCCGTCGACGACGAGGCGCCTACGGTGACTTCGTAAATCTCAAGATGATATGTCGGCTCAATCTCTCGGAGGTGCTCATAGGGGTAGGGGGTGCGTGTGTGCGTTCATAGGGATGAGTGTATGCGCATGTATATGAGCGCTTGTGTCTGTACCGATGCTCAAAAAAGAAAAGACCCAAGGTATTAAATTAAAACTTAAATAGTGCCGTTTGAAAATGAAACTGGGATGATGCGTTGTTATTGTGGGCCAGATAGTTAGATGTTGGTGCAAATATAGTTGTTAACGGTTAAAGTTAAATCTGAAAGTGCTAAAACTGCAACTGGAATAGTAACCGTCTGAAAATGGACGTATGATACGTTGGTGCAAATATTCATATTCCAACTGTTAACTGCTGAAGTTAAAACTGAATGTACGATATGTTGGTGGAAACATTCATGTTCAAATCGTTAACAGTTAAAGTTAAAACTGAAACTGGAGTAGTAGCCGTTTGAAGTTGGAACTTGTATGATGTGTTGAAAGTGGCGCGGGAACAAAAAATGTTCCGTCGCCGGGACTTGAACCCGGGTCTCTCGGGTGAGAGCCGAGTATCCTAACCACCTAGACTACGACGGATGGTGATGAAGTTCTGAAAATATTGCTAGTGGTTGTAGGAACAACATTCGCTAATAAGCTTCGGATATGGCTACGTAATGTTTCTTTCAGACATACAATCCAGGCACACAGAATAATACTACAATCTACAATAGTACGTATAGTAATTATCTTTATGGTTTCCTTCCACTCGAGCTACTTCTTCATATGATTGAGTGTTTGCTGGGCTCCAGCAGGAGATCGAACGAGGTGAGGGAGTAAGGGCTCACTGACACGCCCATCTGCTGCTTGGCGTCGGCCACCGGGCTCGACACCGGCGCCACCTGCAGCATTCCAGCAACACGGTTGCAGAGTCAGCAAACACCAGAGCTAAACAGCTACAGCGAGCAATTTACCACCATGAGGTGCTGACCTTTTCTGGCTGTCCGAACGAGTTCTCGTCGAGCGGCGCCGCGGATGTCAGCACCGTCTTCTTCGAGCCGGAGCTCTTGATGCCGCTCTCCAGTCCCGTGACCGTTATGTTGAGATCCACGGCTTTGCTGCCGAAGTTTACGACCTGCGAAAGGGTTGTTGTGTGTGGTCATTTTTGTCTTGTAATAAGGTTGGTCAGCAGAGTTTTCTGACTGAAATTTGGAAGAACAAAATGGGAGCACCTTTATTTTCAGGTAAGTGCTCTTGTCTTTAGGACTCTGCCAGGTGATGGCAGATGCAACCATCTGGTCATAGTTGGAGACCTGCATGGTTGTGGGGTGAAAGGTTGCGCCGCTCGAGTCCTTGAAGAAGTGCAGCATCCAGTAGTTTGGGCATCCGTAGTGCTGCCATGAGTTGAACACAATGGCATCTGGGCTCCACCTGTGGAGGGAGCACATAATATCTTCTGTGTTGATTATCCAAATACACGGCATGATCGAGGCTGGCAAACCATACCGAATCTGAAACAATGCTCTCAAGATGTTGAATCTTTACCTGCGATCGTTGTCGTTTACAAACAGCGGTGCGCAGCTTGCCATCTCGACCACATCACTGCAGTAGAACAATTAAGGGGCAAAATATCAAAGTTTGCGGTGCAAGTGTGCAGCCCACCAGCAATTCAAATGGCAGAGTGCCCAGACTTGTTGGGACAGTTAGGCATTATACTCTAGCATTTGATGTCAAAACCCCGATTTGTACATGGTCTTAATTATTGGTATCATGAACCAGATTTAGTACCCAGGGGCAAAAAAAACAGTACAATGAAAAACCAGTAAGAGCACACATAATAACCTGTTCTTCTCTAATCCAACGAGAAATGCAGCTTCTGCGAGTGCTGCTACCAGTGTTCCTTTGCCAGCGTCGTTTCCAGTCACGGCGTACTCACTAACAATTGCCTACAGTTTGACGGTGATTCCACAAGTCATTTCTAGGTCAGAGACTTGGCACAGAACATCACAGATGTAGCATGTCGGGATAGCATTTGGAATTTCGAAACATACTACCTTTGGTCCGCTGCGTGGTGTGTTGTCAAACATACTAGTTCTCGAAAACATATTAGCAGAAGATGCATAGACCTGCAGCAGAAATGAAGTTTTTATCAATTATTAAGGTTAATTTATGATAGCAAGCCACGAAACATAATAGAGGAACCTTACATGAACATCATATAGATCGGCAGGGTTGGATGCTGAAATAGTTGACTTATCACAGCTTGATATAATGTTGATGTCTGGGTAGGCAGCTTTAATCGCAGAATAGAACTTTTGGTAATTGCCTATTAATCCAAGTAAACAGGTAGTATGAGCTTTCCTGCTTTATCAATAACATTAAAAAAAAGAGTGCAATATCTTTGTGCACCCTTACACTAAGCAGAGAAGCAAGGTTGCAGATACAGGAGTTATCCATAGCAGAAAAATAAATAGAAGGCAATCTATGAACTATGATCCTAAGTCACATGATTGAAATTCTATGCAATCATGACATACATAGAAATCTCTTGATCATGTACAGATTTGTGAACCTAGGAATGAAGGATATAAAACTGAAATACAAGCAGAGGACGGGGCACTCCCCTTTTGGGGAAAAAAACTGAAACTACAAACCTCTGTAGTAGAGCATCCAGCATTCTTGATTCCCTATTGAAACATAATCAAGCTTAAAGGGCTGTGGATGTCCCATTGCCGCACGAACTGAACCCCATGTAGTGTTGGCGCCTCCCCTTGCAAACTCGATGCCATCAACAACATCCTGAAATACTACAAGCATGAAAAAAATGCAGGGAGGGCCAAGAAGGTGGTAATGATACTGGTATAAGAAATTTATTCATTCAATTAATTCAGAAAAAGTGTTGAATTAAGACCATATAAAAACGCCTCGGAATGTTTACCAACTAATTTTTTTTCTTGGCGTCAACATGAGGATGGTATTCATAATTAAGAACATTACATGTCGTAATAAATTTTGTGGTAGCAACTGAACCATGGTGCTTGTGGGAAATATAATCGCAATATAATTCATGTAGCTTGCAAACACAGCTGCTAAATTAGGTTAATATATTCTTAAAATCGATGACCTATTATGCAAACCAGTTGTCCTCTCTATTTTTTATGTCTTATACTGTTGTACCCATAGTTCCTCGTAGAACAAGTTCACGTTGCCTATTGTTTGTGAGGTTGGACATCATATATTGTTTTCAAATAAAAGAGGAGAGCACATATGCCGTCAAACTAAATCAGAGATTTCAGTTTGGGCATTACGTTATCCAATCAGCTTTTCTTTCCTTTATCAACTGACAATATAGTATTGAAGAACATACCTTCACCAGAGATGCAATTATTGCAGTAGGAACTTCTTCATTAATGCTTGCTCCTGCAGTACTCACAAGCATTTCATAAGACAGATCAAGTGTTTGCTAGAAGTCGTACATGTATACAGACTGAACATACCATCATTCACCACCCAAACAGGGGAAGCACCAAGGTCTTCAGCTAACTGCAGTAAATAAATATCAATATCAACTTATGAAATGTACTCACTGGAGAAATTTTAGTGTTTTAGAGTCAAAGACTGTGTCTGTGTTCCATTTACCTGAAGGAACTCAAAGAATCCAAGCCCATCGTCAGTCCAGTATCCCCAGGCATCATTGACATGGCCAGGTCTTTCCTCCCATGGACCCACAGTTTCGCCCCAATGAAACGCGTTTCTTAGATAGTTTCCCATGGCGTAGTTACCGCCTAAAATACGTTTGATTTATCCCATCAAAATCATGTAATGATATAACTTGACCTTGGATGTAACAACTGCAAATATGACAGACCTGGAAACTTGAGAAACTGGGGCTTTAAATTGGCCAACATAGAAGCAAGATCCTTCCGAAAACCATGTCCCTATGAAGAAAACATGTAATGAATAAAAGTTCAAACATGGTACAGGTAAAAATATACATAGTGTTCATTCTCATTGCTTTCTTCAACAGAAAGAAAATTAGAAGAAAAAGAAAAAGGAAATCTAATCAAAAGGAAGAGAAACAAACACAAAGAAGGCTTACCATGTAAGTGTCTGATGGCATAACCGACACTTGATCGAGCCAGACCACCCCAGTTTTAGTGGTTGTAATTTGAAGCCTTGAATTAGTGTTGTTTTGGCTGGAATACAAATGAAACTGTATCTTTGTCCATTTGGCGAATTGTTTCTTGCCACCCCTGAAAGCACCAGGGGAGTGCATGTCAGAAATACGCAAAGAGAAATGCAGCATCTCTGATAAATTGACGATGGCATAACATTACGTGATGGTGCGAGAAGCGAGTTTGTGCAGACCGTCAGAGCTTGCCAAAGAAATGGTCAAGGAAACTGCATCTGAAGACCTAATGTGCAGGCTCACCTTATAACCCTTCCTTCTTTCAATGTTCTGGAAAGACAAAATCAATATGAGGCAAACTTGTAATGAGTTCCATTTCATTTAAAAGGATAATAATGCATTTCAAACCAAATTGAAATTGCCTCATACGATCCGCAATATTGTACACCGAAATATGTTGTATTTCTTTCGAAAACAATTCAACATTTTTTATATGCAGACATATGAAGAAAAGAAATACCATACCATGCCCCAGTAACCAGGATTGTAGACCCCAACCCCTCCGGATGGGCAGACATTAGTTCCTTTAGAACCACAAAGAACTTCCATTCGGAGTGCGACCGGGTTACGTTCGAAACAAGATGTCCGATCGGTTCCCACGATGATGCTTGATTCATTTCCAATTATGAACCATGGGTCGATGTTTGATGGTGTATTAGGCCCACCGGCCTCAAAACCTGGAAGTAATTTTGTCAGGGTATACACAACACTGAGCAAGGAAAAATGTAAGTGCAGAATGGACCCTTTGACTCATTAACACATATCCTGACAATTAAGGTTTCCTTACCTCTGTTGCTCACAAGCTCTGCCCACAACCCACCAGCACCAGCATGGTTGATCTCCTACAGATAAAACCAAAAAATGATTTGAATTACTTATTGTTGTCGAGTTTATCCTCTTTGCAGCAAAATAAAAACCATTTTTCCAAGATCCAACTTTTTTGACCCGAGGCAAACTGCGTCAGAGCTGCACTCTGTAATCCTATGAGATTCAGTTAACCAATATATCTGCATATATAGTTTAAACTGTAAGCAAATAAAATGGCCTTACTGAACGAGAGAAATGCTTATGCAAAGTTTTACCAGCTGGCTAGTACAAACTTGAACAAAGAGCGCAAAGTTTTCAGCAATGGCAGTTTGACAAGCAATTTACCAAGAGACTCTTATTCTCACCTCAAAAAAGATGCCGAACATCTTGTCAGGCATCTTCCTCGCAGTCTGCGGCGAGGCGTCCACGCTCAGCTGCCCGGCCTGTCCCGCCACGAGCCTAACAGAGGATGATGCCCAGCACAAGGCACACACCACTACCAGCACACAACGGAGCCAATGACCGGCATACACCCTCGGCACGGCCATTGTGCTCATCTAAACTGAACCCGTAGCTCAAATCAAAGAATAGAGTACTGAATCCACAGCCTACCCATATATATAGCACAGGCTATCGCTCATGCAACCAGTGGCTAGAAGCGTACTGCGTCAAGCAACCAGCAATTTGAGTAAAAAAGGCAGTCCCACGAGTGGAAGCAAAGCTAGCCGAGAAGGCATCCAATCGACGAGGGACGAAGATGGGCACGGATGGGGACGTACGTCAGTATTCTGTTTGAAGCTTTACTCCTCCGTTTTTGCACATCACATCGCGGGGAAGCAAGAAGCAACCGAGTACGTGCGTGCTCTCATTGCCGTTGATGAATCAGTGGCAGCTACTCTTGCTGTTGACGATTATCCGCAAGTGCTCACACTGGAGGCGAGGTCTGCAGAAATAGAAATGGTGGCCGAAAATAAACAGAGACAGCGGCTCGGTGCGTTCTTGAGTACAGTTGAAGCCAAAGCAAAGAATATGTGTGTGTTCATCTTGGGGTCGACTCTTCTCCTAAATGGGGAATCCAACAGCTCGATGCAGAAAAGATCTGCCCGGGTGCGGGGCTCTCTAGGGTTGCGGCGACTCACCGGCGTCGGGGCCGCGGGAGGACGTGGGGGGCCGGCGAAGAGGTATGCGGGAGGAGCGGCCGGCTCTTCGAAGGGGCATGCGGCGCGGGCGGCGAAGGCGGGGGGCGTCGCCGCATCGCCGTCGGCGGGGAGGCGAGCGTCGGGGGATTTCGCCATTCGGTTGGCCGTTTGAGCTTAGCTGAAACTTGAAAGATTTCATTCCTTAATATTCTTTTCGCGGGAAAGCTATGGATTTCTCAGAATAATGCTTCAAACTCACTCCAGTGTGGGAAAAAAAAGTCTAGGTAGGAGAATATTAATTGTTGCTATCTTCGTTCTGGTGAAACATCGAAAGTATTTTCATCAAGTTGAAGCTTTTAAAATCACATTCAGAGGTTTCTAAATATTGGTCTTTTATATTTCATTAAAATAAATCATCACTAAGAAATTGATCCAGACATCCGAGTTAGTCCAGAGCGCGTAGAGATACTATCTTAATTGGACGACTATCACTACATGACGAAGAATTAAGTTGACTGAGGCATAGTCACTCCTTTTAAATTTTATTAGTACACCATTTGCATATTTTCTGATCACAAATTTTTGTCATGTAAAAGATGTAAAATGTTTTTGAAAGTTGTTTCCTCAGCCCTTCTTTTCTATAAATTGCTAAAATAAGATCGGCCGAGCGACTATCAGTCGCGAACAAATTGCACAGTCCTATCTTATGAGAATAATTAATAAAGTGGCCATATGCATCACACAGATGCAGAGGCCGGGGGTCATCCTCGACGGAGGAGCTAGCTAGCTAGCTCCTAGATTGATTCGGGATTTGGCCGCTCCGTGCGCTCCGTATTTGGCTGTTTCGTGCGTTGTTCGTCGGCTTCGTAGGAGCGAGCTAGTTGATCGTGGACATAGGCGAGAGGAAAGAGAAGACGCGAGAAAAAATATAAACGAATATTCACTTTTACAGTTTAAGTTTGAGGGGTTTGTTCGGCCGCAGCTCAAACCGACCCTTAAAACGCGTTTTCCACGAACCGTTTTCAGTTCCACGGTTTAAGGGGTCTGCTAGAGATGCTCTAAGGCCATCTCCAACGCCACCCTCAAACCTTCGTAACCGTCCGGACCGCGCTGTCTGGACTGCATAAATCATCTAACGTGGTTCTATATCGGTTCGCGGTCCGAACGCGTTTTCTCCCGCAAACCAGAGACAAACGTGAGGGAGGTTTGCGGGAGTCTGGGCCGATCCCAAGCCCGCTTTTGATCGCCCTGGCCCACCAGAAGCCCCTCCTCCCTCCCGCGCGTTTTCGGTCAGCGTCGCTCCAGAGCGTCAGCACCCACATTCATGCCCGGCCAGAGAGGACGTTACCGCTCACCGGCGACGGCATGAAACGGTGTGTCGACCGAGAGAGTGCCGCCTGCGCCGCTTCCCGATGCAGGCGACTGCCGCGTGTTCGAACGACATAGTGGCCGCCCATCCGTCCGTCTGCCGCCCGCATTGACGGCACGCGGTTGCCGAGGCATCTCCTCAGGCTCCACCCGTCTGTCCCTCTGCCGCCCACCAGTGCTATGTAAACCGCTGCCCCAGTGCCCCGGCCATAGCCATAGTCATCCCTCTCCACACCACTTCCCGTCATGGATCCCTCCGCCGCCAAGGCTCTCTGGGACGGGCTGACGTCAGAGCAAAAGAAGGAGATGGGCGCCATTGCTGCCAACTGGCAGACCGACAGGCAGCCGGAGGACACCTGCGATGACGGCGTGCAAATGAAGGACGCCTCCTCCGACGAGCTAGCACCACCGTCCTCTTCCTCCGCTCCACCCTCGCTGGTGCATTGCACCATGCCAACGGCGAGACATGTGCCCATTGTATGGACATGGTGCGAGAGAAGCGGGAGGCGCTGGCCGACGCCCACTACAACCACAACCTCCTCCAAGAGCATCTGCAGGCGGAGGAGCAGGTCGCCGCCAGCAGGGCGGTCGCGTCGGACGCGGACCTGACGGAGCAGGAGGCATTGCTCGAGTCCTATCGCTCCGCCTACGAGATCTACCTCACCCGCTGGCGGTACCGGCAGCGGCTGGCGACCGCCGGCAAGGAGTGCGACGACGACGCGGGCGAGGCGGTGTTCGGCAAGACCGACGAGGAGGCGTACAACTTCACTTCCCGGGCCTCCACGAAGAAGTCGACACATCCTCGGGCACCGCGGCAGCGAGGAAGAGTACTGCATGATAGGTCTCCGTCGCTCTAGTCCCATGAAGGCCACTGATGAAGTCATGTACCTAGGGTAGGGTCACAGACCTGTCTTAGGTACCCTTCCCAAGGACACCCTCAGAAGAAGTTGCCTTCCAGTCGACCAAGAGAGACCTCACTCGACTGACTCGAAGGACTCGACCATGAAGATTCACTCGACCACTAGGAGATCAAGAGCCACCCTGCATCCAAACGGTCCGTAATTAAGTAGTCTTTATGGCATTTAGGACACTTTATGTAAGACGTTACCAGTAACGCCTAGCCTCAATGTACTTTAAACCCTGCATTACTGAGGACCGGAGGGGTCTGGCAGACACTATATAAGCCACCCCCTCCTCAGTGTAAAGGGTTCGCACCCCTGTAATCTCTACACACATAATTCAGTCGACCGCCTCCGGGCTCCGAGACGTAGGGCTGTTACTTCCTCCGAGAAGGGCCTGAACTCGTACATCCTTTGTCTTCACAACTGCTCCATAGCTAGGATCTTGCCTCTCCATACCTACCCCCCATTCTACTGTCAGACTTAGAACCACGACAGCCACCACTCCTCCCCTCCCGTCGACGCCAAGCTTGATGGGCTGAGCATCTTCGGCCAATTAGTCGCTTGGCGGCGATGTGGAGGCGGACAACTTCACTTCCCGGGCCTCCGAAGGCGGAGGTTACGCGCCGGAGCCGGAGAGCGCCGAGGCGGAGCTCGAGACGGTGAAGCTTCAGTTCTCTTGGTTCATGGCCGGACACAGGGAACTGGCGCCGGCGACCATTTAGACCTAGCCGGACGAGCTCCACTTAGTTGATATAAATGTAATGAAATCCGTCTTGTTTAAATGAAATATGTCATGTTTATATGAAATTTGACCGTGTTTATATGAAATCCGGGTGTGTTTATATGAAATCCGGTCATGTTTGATCGAATTTCGTCCGGTTAGTTTGAGTTGTTGTGAAAATGTATGCGCCTAGCATTGGATGGCGGCCTCCCGCATCCGTGTCCATGGATGGATGCGGGAGAAAATTTGCGGGTTGCCGTTGGAGATGCCCTAAGGGGAACAAGGACCTACTAGAACTTTGGCGGTTGATGAGACCGCCGGAGAGGAGAGAGGAGGACGATGAAAGGACATGCGGTGCCCCCATGTGTGGTTTTGGTAATTGATGACATTCTCTATGGACTAATGGTTGCATCGAGTTATATTTGAAGGATGTTTCCATAGGCATTTCTTGAAGTCCATGTGTTGGTTTCAAGGAGTTTATGGGTTGACCAAGGTGCTATTAAGGAATTATCCAAAGATTGGTCATGTGAGTGTTGAGCTTATTGCAAGCATGTCTTGAAGAATAAGATTGTGTGATCATTCATGTCCACCTTCAAGACATCATCCAAATGAAGAGAGTTGGAAAGATTCAACACACAAAGCGCACAAGATGTACCGAGGGATCAAGTGATCTCATGGTATGGTAAGCATTGTCCATTACGCTTTGTGTGCTAACCCATGGTCTTTTTGAGAGTTCTTTGTGGGGTTAGGTTGCGGTGTGCAAGTTCAAGTAGGATCATCACGAAGAGATCATATGCTTGAAGCTTGCCATCCATTGTGGCGACAATGGACTTGTGAAGATGTGCTGAAGAGTGGCTCACCCATAGTGGAGTATGGGGGAGCAATCTCTAGTCTTCATCGAGCCAAAGCAATCAAGAAAGGTGGTCCATCTTGAGGAGGAGAAGATCGTCATCATCTAGCTCAAGTGGATCATGTGCAAGGCAAAGGTTTGCCCTTGATAGGTTTTCTATTTTACCGGTCTCACGGTAGTTGTGGGAGACCGGGTTATAGGTTTGATTGCCGTACTATCAAGGGAGGCTCTCGATGAGTTGCTTGATCGTATCGTTCGTAGAGAGCTCAAACCATTGCATCCTTGCATCTTCTATGATGTTTTCGATGTTGGAGGGTATGCCGGTTCTTCTATGTTGGAGGTTTCACTCCTTTGTTTGCTAAGCATACCTCCCCTGCCTCTTCTTACTATAACCAGCCGTTGTTTTGATGCTACTCGTCTTGCTCTATCCAACAAGCTTGAGTTTTCTCAATTCGGAGCTCATATGAAGAAGTACTGGCAGTTCTGGTTTTCCTTGGAGCTGCCGTTTTCCCCTTAGTTTGCTTGGCTCTGCCCCAGCGGTAGTACCGCGACCCACAACGGTAGTACCGCCGAAGCTCCCCAGCGGTAGTACCGCTCTCAGAGCGGTAGTACCGCTCCAAGTGGTAGTACCGCCGAAGCTCCCCAGCGGTAGTACCGCTCTCAGAGCGGTAGTACCGCTCCAAGTGGTAGTACCGCTCTCCGAACGGTAGTACCGCTTGGGACCTCCGGCCGTAGTACCGCAGTGCTTCCGGGCTACTGCCGCCTCGATTCGAGTTTGATGTTTTTCGTGTCGGGTTTTGCGGTACTAGGAGCGGTAGTAGTGGCGGTAGTACCGCTCTTACTCCCGCGGTAGTACCGCTCTGGGCCCAGGGCCCTGTCTTCCTCGCCAGCGCGGTAGTACCGCTGGGTGGGAGCGGTAGTACCGCTCTCAGCGGTAGTACCGCCCTGCCCTAGCGGTAGTACCGCTCTGTGCGGGGATGTACAGTGGGGTAACGGTTGGATTTCCCCCCTCCTATAAAAGGGGGTCTTCTTCCCCATTGAACTTTATCCCTTCGAGCTCGTGTTCTTCCCCCATTGTTGACCTTCTCCGAGCTTGCTATCTCTCAATCCCTCCATGGATTCTTGCTAGTTTTTGGGGGAAAAGAGAGAGGAGATCTAGATCCACATTTCCACCAATCACTTTCTCCTCTAAGTGAGGGGAACCCCTTGGATCTAGATCTTGGAGTTCTTCGTGTTCTTCTTTCGTTCTTCCTCTCATTTTCTTCCCTAGCATTAGTTGCTTCGGTGGGATTTGGGAGAGAAGGACTTGGGCACTCCGTGTGCCTTTGCCATTGCATTTGGTGCATCGGTTTGAGTTCTCCACGTGATACGTGGAAGTTACAAGTTGAGAAGCTTATTACTCTTGGGTGCTTGGTGCCCTTGAGCTTGTTCATCTTGGGTGCTTGGGCGCCCCTAGTTAGTTGGTGGTGTTCGGAGCTCAATCATTGTGGTGTAAAGCTTCGGGCACGCGTCGGGGTCTCCAATTAGGTTGTGGAGATCGCCCCGAGCATTTTGACGGGTACCGGTGACCGCCCCCAAGGGTTGCCAAAGTGTACGGGTTCGGTGACCGCCCCCAAGGGTCGCCATTTGTACGGGTTCGGTGACCGCCCTCAAGGGTCCCTTAGTGGAATCACGGCATCTTGCATTGTGCTAGGGCGTGAGGAGATTACGGTGGCCCTAGTGGCTTCTTGGGGAGCATTGTGCCTCCACACCGCTCCAAACGGAGATTAGCATCCGCAAGGGTGTGAACTTCGGGATACATCGTCGTCTCCGCGTGCCTCGGTTATCTCTTACCCGAGCCCTTTACTTATGCACTTTACTTTGTGATAGCCAAATTGTTCTTTGTCATATATCTTGCTATCACATAGTTGCTTATACTGCTTAGCATAAGTTGTTGGTGCACATAGGTGAGCCTAGTTGTTTTAGGTTTTGTGCTTGACAAATTAACCGCTAGGTTTATTCCGCATTTGTTCAAGCCTAAACCATAATTATTTTAAAACGCCTATTCACCCCCCCTCTAGGCGACATCCACGATCTTTCAGACGACCGAGATGGCGCTACAAAGAAAACCTTGGGTGGCCGCTAAGGGAATTTCTGATCGAGACGAAGAAGGTGTTGGGGGCCGAACGCAAAAAGAGAAGATGGCAAGGTGGAGTGAGCTCAAGGTGGTGGAGGATGAGAACTTTGCCACAAGTTCTTCTTTGTAAGTGCCACCGAATGCATTTATCTTATTTCTTTCTTTTGCAATCTGGTTTCCTTCCCGTCTATTATTGGCATCTTCATCAACCTCGTTGTCCTCCTCAATGGATATGCTCAACCTTGATCTCTTTGAAGTGGTCTCCGCGATTCTTTGGATCCACTTCTGGTTCTTGCATAGCTCTTTGTAGCAATGATGCAACGTGAAGGGCTTGTGACCGAACTTGGTTTTTCTATGCTTGGATAGTTTTTGGATGTAGGGGCCATATTCCGTCACTTGCACACCGCTCAGTGGTGCATGATTCATTTAGTTGGGAAAAGGAGGAGAGCCTTCTTAGCACTTGTATTTTGTTGTCTCACTCTTTGTAGGTATCCAATGCAGTTTGGGTTTTAATCGATTTTTCCTAGCTGACATGGATTATATTTTTTAGGTAAATAGCTGACTTAGATTTTTTTTATCCAGCCATTCTTATTTTTGGTCATATGCATGTTTCTGCGGCTGATGAGCTCATGAACGGAAAGGTTCAAGCCATGGTCATCTCGCCAGAGACATCACCTGAAGCCGAGCTATTCGCCAACCTCGCGAAGCGCAGCAGCATCCCGATCCTTTCCTTCTCGGCCACCTCGCTGGCATCAATTCCGTCGCAGGCACGTTTCTTTGTGCACAGTGCAGCCAACACCAACTCCCAGGCCGCGCCCGTTGCATCCATCCTTGAGGCATTCCAATGGCGCGCGGCCGTCCTGCTACTCGAGGAGTCCACCTACGGCATCAGCATTGTCTCGGCATTGGTCCACGAGTTCCAGGGGCACGGGCACGGGCACCGCGTACGCGGCATAATGGACAGCGTGGCTGTGCCAGCCGACGCGACAGACAGCCGCCTCGACGTAGTGTTTCTTGCAGTGAAGAACATGCCGGCGCGGGTGGTCGTCGTGCATGTGACTTCCGCTCTGGCTGTGCGTGTAAGACAATAGGCTTTGGAGGGAACCGGCACAACCCTCTAGGGGTGGCCTATCACATATATATATATATATAATGAGGTGGTATACAACGTTACAATATACACATGTAAATACAGTCTAACACCCTCCCTCAATCTTAGCCACTTTCTAATGAATCTAGAAGGGTAAGATTGCGCCTGCAAGTCTCAAACTGTGGCAAAGGTAATGGCTTGGTGAAGATGTCAGCAAGTTGATCCTTGGAAGAAATAAACTTGATATGTAGTTGCTTCTGAGAGACACGTTCACGCACAAAGTGATAGTCAACTTCAATGTGTTTCATTCGGGCATGGAATACCGGATTTGCAGAAAGGTATGTAGCACCGATGTTATCACACCAAAGAACAGGAGGCTGTGATTGGGGTATACTTAACTCCTGAAGCAAGGACTGTACCCAGATGATCTCTGATGTGGCATTGGCCACAGCCTTATACTCAGCCTCAGTACTGCTACGCGAGACAGTAGCCTGTTTCCGAGCACTCCAGGCAATCAGGTTAGAGCCAAAGAAGACAACATAACCCCCCGTGGATCGCCTGTCATCCGGATTGCCAGCCCAATCTGCATCAGAATATGCTGAAAGACAACCAGAGTCAGACGGCCGAATATGCAAACCATGAGCCACCGTGAAACGAATATAGCGCAAAATCCGCTTAACAGCAGACCAATGAGTGTCACGGGGTGACTGCAGATACTGGCAGACTCGGTTAACAGCATAGGAAATGTCTGGTCGCGTGATCGTCAAGTACTGGAGCCCACCAACAATACTCCTGTACTCTGTCGCATCAGAAGAAGAAAGAAGCACACCATCAACAGCATTGAGCTTATCAGTGGTAGACATGGGTGTAGTCGTCGGTTTGCACTTAAGCATCCCAGCTCGCTGCAACAAATCCAGAGAGTACTTCTTCTGCGTCATAACAAGGCCAGCAGCACGAGAAGTAACCTCCACACCAAGAAAGTAATGAAGCTTCCCAAGGTCCTTGACTGCAAAATCAGCACCAAGTGAGCGAACAAGCGCAGTAGCAGCCGACTGAGAGGAGCTGACCAAAATGATATCATCTACATAGACCAACAAGTACATAGTAACCTCAGGCCTTTGAAGAAGAAACAATGAGGAGTCAGCAGTTGATGATGCAAAACCATGAGCACGAAGAGCCATTGCAAGACGAGCATGCCAAGCACGAGGAGCCTGCTTCAGACCATAAATTGCCTTGGACAGACGACAGAGATGATCAGGGCGATCCGGATCAGAGAAACCCGGAGGCTGGCGCATGTAAACCTCCTCCGCCAAGACACCATGAAGAAAAGCATTTTGAACATCAAGCTGACGAAGAAACCAACCTCGAGTAACAGCCAGAGAGAGAAGAAGTCTGATGGTAGTAGGCTTGACCACTGGACTGAAGGTGTCTTCATAGTCAAGTCCAAAGCGCTGTCGAAAACCACGAGCAACCAGACGAGCCTTATAGCGCTCAATGGACCCATCAGAATGCCTCTTCACTTTGAAAACCCATTTGGAATCAATGACATTTACCCGTGATTGTGGAGGAACAAGAGTCCATGTCTGATTGCGAAGAAGCGCTTGATACTCCTGCTCCATGGCCTCTCTCCAATGAGGAATGCGCATAGCAGCTTGATACGTGCGTGGCTCAGAGGATGGATCTGCGAGAGCAGCAGACATGCACGCCGCTAACCAAGCAACTGTGCCATCGTGACGTTGCTTAGGCTGAAAAATGCCACTCCGACTGCGCGTATGTGGACGTAGAGCAGCAGCAGGAGCCGGCGGAGGCGAAGGTGACGGAGACGTGACGGTCGCCGGAGATGCAGGAATCACCTCAGGCGAGCTCGGGACAGACGACTCCGGGCTGCATGGCGAAGACTGGCCCGATGACAGGGGCTCAGAGGCCATGGGCGAACCGAGAGTGGGCGAGGCCAGCTCCGGTGACACCGGCCCAGACGGCCTTAGCGAGGCGAGAGCAGGCGAGGCCGGCCCTGATGAGAAGGGCCCAGACACCCTGGGCGAGGCAGGGGCGGACGAGGCCAGGCCTGGTGATGACTGCCCCGACGCCCTGGGCGAGACGGGGACCGAGGAGGCCGGCCCAGTCGGCGGGGTTGCAGGGCGCGACGATGGCGAAGGCAGCCCAGAAGCCAGAGGCGACCGGGCCAGGACGTCGATCGGCCGTGCATGAGCACGGAAACCGAGGCCATGCAGGGGCGCCATGTGCTCCTCATGCACAACAGAAGGTGCCGAGGATGAAGGCGATGGCGACGAAGAGGAAGATGGCACTTCCAGAATCTCCAAACGAGCCCCACGACCAGTGCCTGCACCATGGTTAGGCAACAATAGAGGAGAATATGCAACATCATCAAATTGGTCAGAAGCAACAGAGGATGAATGCATGACAGGTGGCTCGATAGTGGACACATGGAGTTTGGCAAAGGGAAAAACATGCTCATCAAACACAACATCCCGAGAGATGTAGACACGATTAGTGGGCACATGAAGACATTTGTATCCTTTATGAAGAGAGCTATAACCAAGAAAAACACACTTCTTGGAACGAAACTCGAGCTTACGCTTGTTATATGGACGGAGATGGGGCCAGCAAGCACACCCAAACACCTTGAGAAAGGTGTAGTCCGGTTGTTCATTAAGGAGAACTTCAATGGGAGTCTTCATATTCAAAACACGAGTGGGAGTACGATTGATGAGAAAACATGCAGTGGTGAAAGCATCACTCCAAAAACGAAACGGAACAGATGCATGGGCCAAAAGAGTCAGACCAGCTTCAACAATGTGACGATGCTTACGTTCTACTGAACCATTCTGCTGATGTGTATGTGGACATGCTAAACGGTGAGTGATCCCAAGCGACTGAAAGAAGGAGTTGAGGTTGCGATACTAGCCACCCCAGTCCGACTGAACATGAACAATTTTGTGCTTGAGAAGGCGTTCAACATGTTTTTGGAACTGAACAAAAATGTCAAACACATCAGATTTACGTTTGATAAGATAAAGCCAGGTAAAGCGGCTGTAAGCATCAACAAAACTGATATAGTAATTATGACCACTAACAGAAGTCTGAGCAGGACCCCATACATCTGAAAACACAAGTTCTAAAGGATGTTTCACCTCACGACTGGACTCCGAAAAAGGAAGTTGATGACTCTTCCCCTGCTGACAAGCATCACACACTGCTACATATTTATTACTAGAGACACTAGGAAGCTCATGACGACGCAAAACATGCCGGACAATAGGTGTGGCCGGGTGACCAAGACGAGCATGCCACTGTGACGGAGATACCCGAACTCCACTAAAGACGCAAGCGACGCCAGGATGCTCCAGACGATAGAGACCTTAGCAGAGCCGCCCACTAAGAAGAATGTCCCTCGTGCCCCGATCCTTAATAAAAAGATCAAAAGGATGAAATTCACAAAGCACATTATTATCACGAGTGAGTTTAGGAACTGAAAGAAGATTACGTGTCACAGATGGAACTCGAAGAACATTGCGAAGTTGAAGACTCCTATTGGCATGTCTAGTGAGAAGTGATGCTTGACCAATATGAGAGATGTGCATACCTGCTCCATTGGCGGTGTGGATCTTGTCGGAGCCATGGTAGGGTTCACGAGTGTGAAGCTTCCCCATCTCACTGGTCAGGTGCTCTGTCGCCCCAGAGTCCATGTACCAGTGGGGATCAATGGAGTAGGGCTGAGTGTGTCCCTGTGGCTTCTGCGGCGGCGGACGATCAGCCATGGCGACCTGACGAGCAAAGTTGCGTGTATCCTTCCCGTCATTGCCGAGACCAAGAAAACCCCGCTGGAAGCGCTTGTGACACTTCGAGGCCCAGTGCCCATCGCGACCACAAAGCTGGCACACACGTGGACCGCCAGCCCCTGGTAGCGTCGCAGTAGGAGGAGGGGCCGAGGCGGGTGGTGGTGACTGCCCCGAAGGAGCCCTGGATGAAGCAGAGGAGCGACCATCCTTGGTGGCGGCGTTTGCCGAGAGGGCGCCGTTGCCCCTGGATCGGCGCGTCTCGACTCGTTGCTCAGTAAGCAGGAGGCGTGAAAAGACCTCGTGTGCTGGCATGGGCGTGGAGTTGCCTCTCTCATTGATGATCTCGACTAGGGCGTCATACTCCTCATCAAGACCATTGACAATAAACGAGTTGAACTCGGAGTCGGTGAGGGGCTGTCCAATGGAGGCCAGCGTGTCGGCGAGACTCTTGACTTTGTTGTAGAACTCAGTGGCGGTGGAGTCAAGCTTTTGACACTCCCCAAGTTGGCGACGGAGCCCAGATACACGAGCCTGCGACTGTGCCGCAAACGAGCGCTCAAGAATAGTCCATGCCTCGTGGGACGTCTTGGCGAAGACAACAAGCCCAGCAACGGCCGGAGAGAGCGACCCCTGGATGGAGGAGAGGTTCGCCTGATCCTGCCCTGTCCAGACACGGTGAGCCGGATTATAGACCGGACCGTGCACGCTGTCAACCAGCGCAGGAGGGCAAGGGAGAGAGCCGTCGACATAGCCAAGCAGATAGTGACTCCCAAGAAGCGGAAGAACCTGCGCGCGCCAGAAGATGTAATTGTCCGACGACAACTTGATGGTGATGAGATGGCCGAAGTGAAACGGCGGCGGCGGCTGCGATCCCATCGAGGAGACTGGCTGAGGTGAGACCACCGTGGAGACAGTCAGAGGGGCAGCCGGCGCGGTGACAGAGGGCGCGATGGCCGCGGTTGACGCCGCGAAGCCTGCCAGCGTGACGTCCTCCGCCACCAGCGGCGCAGTGGCCGAGGGCGCGACAGCCGCGGTTGACGGGGCGGCGGCGGTGTGGGCCACAAGCGCCTGCCCGGGCGAAGTAGCAGCCGGCGGGAGCGCGAAGAGGGAGCCGACGCTCCATGTCCCGATCGGCGCCTGAAGGGAGGCGGCATCCAGCGGCCTCGAGAGAAGTGCCGCGAGGGAGGCCGGCAGAAAACCAGTGGCGGTGGAGCCGGACGCAGCGGCGGACGTCATAGCAGTCGGGCGACGGCGACGGCGGGCGCGGCGGCGGCGGTTTAGGGTTTTTAGGAGGAAGCGGACGTAACCTAGCGTGATACCATGTAAGACAATAGGCTTTGGGGGGAACCGGCACAACCCTCTAGGGGTGGCCTATCACATATATATATAATGAGGTGGTATACAACGTTACAATATACACATGTAAATACAGTCTAACAGTGCGCCTCTTCCGCCGGGCCATGGCCGCCGGCATGATGTCGGAGGGGTACGTCTAGATCGCCACGTCCGCCGTGGGCGATGCGGCGGACAGTCTCAGCCCCGGCGACCTCGACTGCCTGCAGGGGGTCGTCAGCCTGCGGGTCCACGTGCAGGCAACGGAGCAAGTTAGAAACTTCTCAAGACGGTTCAAGCAGAGGTTTCGGCAGGAGAACCCGGCTACCCATGACACCGTGAGCGTGCCGGTGTGGCTACTCTGGTTGTATGACACGGCATGGGCAACCACCACGGCGGCCGACAGGTCCTTCCGAACGACGACGCACGCAGCTGGAACGGGACTTGCCGATGCCGTGCTCAGCACCAGGTTCCATGGCCTGGCTGGAAGTTTCAGGCTGGTCGATGGGCAGCGGCAGATCCCAGCAACATACGAGATCGTGAATATCATAGGCGCCGGAGCGAGGACGGTCGGGTTTTGGACGCCGGAGTTTGGGATCTCAACAAGTTTGTACCCCAGGAGTGGCAAGGAGCTGAAGCAAATCCTTTGGCCAGGTGAAACGGCGGTTGTTCCGGTAGGGTGGAGCGAGTCCCCAAATGGGCGTCCGCTTCGCGTGGCTGTCCTGGTGAAGCGTGGATTCAGCCAATTTGTGAACATTTCCGGCGATCCAAGGACGGGAAGAGAAATTATCACCGGCTACTGCATCGACGTATTCCATGCAGCCACGGCGAAATTGGCCCATCCAGTCGCGTATCAGTACGTGCCAGTCAACGATAACTCCGAGTCTTACGACACGCTTGTCAACCTGGTGCATGAAAATGTGAGTGCAAATCCCATGATATAAGCTACGTATTCCCTTTGTTCCGAAATTCTTAAATTCATAGGTATATTTAATACGAACTAGATTAATGTTAAATGTATTTAACTTGGAACAAACCTAAAACTTCAAGTATTTTGAAACAGAGGAGTGTTTTCTTTTTTGCGAGGGACATAAGCTACTTGTGTAGTGCAATCAATTGAACTGCGATTCATTGTTGCAGAAAGTCGACGCGGTGGTTGCAGACATGACGATAACAGCGAGCCGGATGAAGCTTGTTTCTTTCACGGTGCCATTCGCTGAATCTGGGTGGTCGATGATCGTGGCAGAGGAGGACAAAAGCAACAGCATGTGGATTTTTGTGAAGCCATTAACGCCATTACTCTGGCTCACCTGCATTGCGCTCTTCTTCTTCTCCAGCTTCATTGTGTGGGCGATCGAGCGCGAATCCAACCCTGATTTCCCATACATGACTTGGAAGCAAGTCGCGTTCCGGTTCTTCAGTGCATTCTCAACTCTAGTCTTCTCCCAAAGTATAAACCAAAACATGCAACATGTATATATATATAGCTGAACCGATACATTTTTTCGAAAAGGGTGTTTCCCCGGCCTCTGCATCTAGCGATGCATACGGCCCTCTTTATTAACTAAATAGGTGTCCAAAAGGTTCGAAAGTCTCAAATCTGAAGATAAAAGGCAGCTCACACAGAGCGCAAAAGGCTAGAAACACATACTAGCCAAGAACAATGCGCCACAACCGGCTGGCTAGAATAAGACAGGTAAACTAATTTCCTATCCTATTACATGACCGCCATCCAAACCGGTTGAAGATATCCCGAGTTACCGTCTCCCATCGGATACACGCAGTAACCAAATGCTCCCTGGCCTCCATCGTAGTGAGTGGCGACCACGACCGGATTAGTGCCGTAGCTCGGAAAATAACCTGCAAAAAATGAACCCGTGATGATCTGTTAAACACCAAATCATTTCTGCAAAGCCAGATGGTCCACAACAAAGCGTTAATTCCAACCCGAATATGTCTTGCTAAATTAGTCTCAAACCCATTAAGCCAACTCCCAAATGGCGCATTAACAGTATTGGGTGGAGTGATATTGAAAGTAATGTGAACCGTCCGCCAAAGAACCTTGGCCAGCGGGCAATCAAAAAAGAGATGCTTAATCGTCTCGTCCTGGTCACAGAAACTACACCTAGTAGGTCCTGTCCAATTACGCTTTAATAGGTTGTCCTTTGTTAGAATCACTTGTTTATGAACAAACCACATAAACACTTTTATTTTCAAAGGAACTTTGACATCCCAGACGTTCTTGGAAGTTGGAATGGAACTCACATTAATGACATCAATATACATTGACTTAACTATAAATATTCCAGACCTAGTCAAACTCCAGCGTAATTCATCAGGTTGGTCAGAAAGTTGAACCTCCATCAGTCTCCTAACTAAATGGAGCCAAACCTCCCACCGATTGCCCGCAAGCGCTCGTCTAAAGTGAATATTGAGGGGGATAGACTGAAATACCGTCGCCACTGACACCTCACGTCGTTGAGCAATACAATATAAAGACGGATATTGAACGGCCAAGGGTGAATCGCCAAGCCAAGTATCCTCCCAGAAACGTGTAGTAACCCCGTCTCCAAGTACGACTCTAGTCCTATTAAAGAATAATTGTTTGACTTTCATTAGTCCTCTCCAGAAATGCGAGTCAGTCGGCCTAACCGTTACCTGAGACAAGGTTCTAGAATGAAGGTACTTGCTACGAAGGATCTGTGCCCACATGGCGTCAGTCCCAGAGGCAAGCTTCCAGAGCCACTTGCTGAGAAGGCATCTGTTCTTAACCTCAAGATTCTCAATACCAAGCCCTCCTTGGTCTTTCGGTCGACAGATAATATCCCATTTAGCAAGCCTGTATTTCCTTTTAAGTTCATCACCCTGCCAGAAGAAACGTGATCTATAGAAGTCCAGTCTTTTCCTCACACCCACTGGGACCTCAAAGAACGATAAGAGAAACATAAGCATACTCGTGAGCACCGAGTTAATCAAGATTAGTCGGCCTCCGTATGACATGAGTTTACCCTTCCAGCAACTCAGTTTCTTCTCAAATCGGTCCTTAATACACTTCCACTCTCTGTTTGTCAGCCTTCGATGATGAATGGGAATACCAAGATAAGAGAATGGCAAGCTCCCCAACTCACATCCAAACAATTGTCTATAAGACTCCTGTTCGTCATTAGCTCTACCAAAGCAGAACAGCTCGCTCTTATGAAAGTTAATCTTTAACCCAGATAATTGTTCGAATAGGCATAACAACAGCTTCATATTTCTCGCCTTGGCCAAATCGTGCTCCATAAAGATGATTGTGTCATCTGCGTATTGAAGGATGGATACACCTCCATCAACAAGATGAGGAACCAAACCACCCACTTGACCATTGTCCTTAGCCCTTCCTATCAAGATTGCTAACATATCCACCACAATGTTAAACAGGATAGGGGACATTGGATCTCCTTGCCTGAGGCCTTTATGAGTCTGGAAATAATGACCTATATCGTCATTCACTCTAATTCCCACACTTCCTTTTTGCGTAAATGATTCGACTTGCCGGCGCCATGCCTCGTCGAAACCTTTCATACGCAGAGCCTGTTGGAGAAACGGCCACTTGACCTTATCATACGCTTTTTCGAAATCCACCTTAAAAATTACCCCATCTAATTTTTTGGAGTGAATTTCATGGAGCGTTTCATGGAGGACAACCACCCCTTCAAGGATGTTTCTGTCCGACATGAAAGCAGTTTGGGATTATTGCACCACAGAATACGCAATCTGTGAGAGCCTAATGGTCCCGACTTTGGTAAAGATTTTGAAACTCACATTGAGAAGGCAAATCGGCCTGAACTGCTCAATCCTCACAGCCTCCGATTTCTTAGGGAGCAATGTAATAGTTCCAAAATTCAATTTAAATAATTGAAGCTGTCCAGAGAAGAGATCGTGAAACATAGGTAACAGGTCCCCCTTAATAAAATGCCAGCACTTTTTATAAAACTCGGCCGGGAACCCATCCGGTCCGGGAGCCTTATTGTTTTTCATTTGTGCAATCGCATCAAAAACCTCCTTCTCCGAGAACGGGGCAAGTAGGATATCATTGTCGGCATTGGACAGTTGAGGTACATCCTCAGTCCTGGACTCATCGAGTGTTACACAGTTAACCTCCGGTGGTCCAAAAAGCTGCCTATAATATTCGGTAATATAAGTTTTGAGATTATCCTGCCCGACGATCGTACCCTCATCCTGCTCTAGTTGAAAAATCCGCTTCTTTCTGTGCTTTCCATTAGCAATCAGATGAAAGAATTGAGTATTGGCATCCCCTTGGACTACTTTCCGAACCTTAGCTCGCAACGCCCACTTCAACTCTTCTTCCCGTAGAAGTTCTTTCAACCTCTTCTCCGCCTCTGTTTTAGCCTGGCACTCAGCCGGCATAAGAATCGCGGACTCAGCCTTTATGTCCAGGGCTTGTATTAGATCAAGGAGCCTATCCTTCTCGATCTTGTAGACCCCGCTGAGATGCTTAGCCCATCCCCGTAGGAAACTTCTCAAATGCCTAATTTTGTTCTGCCAACGCTCAACCGCTGTCCTACCCCCTACTCCCTTAACCCATTCCCTGGCAATAAGGTCCATAAACCCCTCACGTTCAAACCAGGCCATCTCAAATGAGAAAGTGTTTTTGTTTCCCACATGGTTCGGCTCCCCAGAGTCGACGAACAGTGGTGTGTGATCAGATATTCCCCGTGAGAGGGCCTGGACCGTAACCAGAGGGAACTTCTGTTCCCACTCCACACTCGCGAGGACTTGATCAAGCTTTTCATAGGTCGGGATAGGCAGTGCATTGGCCCAGGTAAACTTTCTACCGGAAAGCTCTATCTCCCTCAGATCTAGGCTCTCGATAATGGTATTGAACATAAACGCCCATCTGCCGTCAAAGTTGTCATTGTTCTTCTCCTCTCTCCTCCGAATGATGTTGAAATCTCCCCCAACTAACATCGGTAGCTGCTCGGACCCGCAAATTCGAACTAGATCCGCCAAAAAATCCGGTTTAAGCTCCGGCTGTGCGGCACCATACACCGACACCAAGGCCCAATTGAAACCATCCACCTTGGACCTAACCCGAAACTTAACCGCAAAGTCACCCATCACTACACTCCGGACCTCAAGGGAATCGCATCTCACTCCTAGCAAGATTCCTCCCGAACGTCCTCGCGGAGGTAGGCAATGCCAGTCAAAATCCACACCACCCACAAGAGAGGAAAGAAACTGAGGAGCAAAATTATCTCTACCAGTCTCAAAAAGAGCGATAAAATCTAATCGATGCTCCAAAGATGCCTCCGCGAGAAATCTTCTTTTAGCCAAGTCCTTCAGACCTCTGCTATTCCAAAAGATTCCTTTCATGGGTCATCATGAAATTTCTTGGCCGTACGGATCCTAGCACTCCTACGTACCGCGGAAATGGGATACACCTTCCGCTTCCACTTACGTTTTGGTTTATCATTACCCACCATCCGGTCCTCAGAACCGGTCTCCGGTGGTTGATTCGCAAGAACTTCAACACTAACCTCCTCCTCATCCGACTCATTAGTGGCAGGATCAAGGTCTGCACACCAATTATCAAGCACTCTCACCCCCAATGCATTTATCTCAGCATCGTTCATAGGTTTCACTGCCGCTATGTTACGAATGGTTTCTAAGGCGCGCTCCGCCTCTAGATCAAGAAGATCATTAACCGAATTGCTAATTTCAGAATTAGTATTCCCTAACGAAACCCCTATTTGGTTTGCATTATTAATAATCTCCTCCGAAGAAAAATGCATAATAGAATTGGAAATGTTGACTGACATACCCGTAGTGACCTCAACGTCACGAAGCTTGGCCGCCCTCATAGCGCACCTCTGCTGCATGTCATCAACCTCAGGGATATCCTGGAGACGAGAGCTCATCCGTCTTCCCTCAGAGACCGGGTCCGGAATGCCACCAAAAGTAATAACCTCCTCACGAGTAGCTCCACTCGTAGGAAGCCACGCCGGGGGGCTCCCAGGCCGGATAGCGGGAGAAGGCTGTGCCTGGGCCTCCTGCCCGAGCACTCCTTCCGCTCCAATCGTCACGCAAACGGGAGAGACAATCCCAGTAGGTGAGGACGCGATATGGCCCGGTGCCACCTGCCCTGGGCTCCCGCGTGGCGTCACGGCTGAGAACACGGTATGGCCCGGGGCCACCTGCCCCGGGCTCCCGCGCGGCGTCACGGTTGAGGATGCGGTATGGCCCGGGGCCACCTGCCCCGAGCTCCCGCGCGGCGTCCCGGCTGAGGACGCGGAATGTCCCGGGGCCACCTGCCTCGAGCTCCCGCGCGGCGTCACAGAAAGAGGCGCAGCGATCGGCGCCGATGAAAGGAGATGTGAGGCCGCCTGCCCCACACTGTCTCCCCCTCGGCTGACAATCTGCGGCGTAGCCGGCTCCGACCGTGCCACGTGACCCTGAGCCTCCTTGATCAGAAGAGGAACGGTTGCAGCAACCTGCGCCGAGGAGGGAAGGTCCAAAGCCTCCTGCCCCGGACGGTGACCCCCACGGCCGGCCAGCGACGGTAACGAAGGTGCCGCAACGACCTCGCGCCCATCCGAGCTCCCAGGTAGAAAATCAAGCGCCGGAAGCGAGCGCTCAAAATCATCCTCAGACTCCACCCTCTCGCTCCAAAGCCTGGGCGGGGCCGACGCTGGCTGAAAAGATCCGAACCTCAGCGTGTTGTTAGGTATCGATGGAGATGTGACCGGCTCTACCCCTGAACCAGTCTGTGGTTGCTGAGCACCTGATCCTGACCCGGATGTTCTCTCTCGATTATCCTCATCCGTCGGATCCTTTCGGGTCCCCGCATTATCATCTCCGTCATTAGTCTCCATATCATTATTACCATCGACATCCGCAAACAACTCAGCATCCTCAAACTCAATCTCCAGGGGGAACACCTCACCCCTGTACACCCAGTTTACCACGTCAGGGACAAACTCAATGTCCAGAATACCCACTCGCAGTCTGGCAACCCCATGGGCACGGGTGAAAATCATGTCCACCTTCTCTGTCTTACCAACCAACGTACCCAAGCTGGCCACCACACGAGCATCAGAAAGAGCCTCAGACGGTGCCCCAGTAAAACGCAGCCACACCTGAGTTAGGGGCTTCCCCTTCGGCTCCACCTTCTTCCACTCTTGAAACTCCAGAATACAATTAGTTCCTGGTACCTTGCACATCCCAAAACTCAGCAACCACCATAAGTCCTCAACTGACGGTAGGTCGACTCTGAACACCCGCTCCTCGATGAGAACAAGCTCCCACAGAAAGTCTCCCGGTGCCAATTCCTGAAGTCTGTGCACAATCTGAGCCTCAGAAACCTCACCCTGTGTCACCTTCACAATCGCAGTAGTCAAGCTCTGCGGCTGAACCGGAGTCTCTCTCGCGGCCGGTGACTCAAAAAACATTAGATCAGCACAATATACTCCATATGCTATAAGTGCCGGAGCCTGGTCACGAAGAAGCGGGCAATCCCCCGAGGTGTGGGCCGGTTTACCACAAGTGTCACATAGCTCAGCCACACACTCAATAATGAAGTGACCTTTCTCACCACAGCGATAACAAAGCATTTTTTCTTTCCGACGTGCCCATTTAGAAGCCCTGTCCGACTCAAACCTGTTCTCCGCATCGGCCGAATCAGTCATGTCAACCTCCGCGGTGGCCAGGGCCGTGACTACCTCCATAGCCTCACCAGTCAAGGTCGTGGCCTGAACGGGATCAGCCTCGCCCCCGCAAGCCTGCTGATCGACAGAATCCTGCGTCAGATGCTGTCTGCGGAAACCGCGGCCACCCCCTCGACCACGACGGCGACCACGGAAGCCACCCCTCTGCCGTGCGTCTGGTCCCGAAGCGCCCTCCACGAAGCCTCCCGATGGGCCCAGAAAAGGCATCTCAGCAGAGCCATCGCTCTGCCAGGCATAACCTCGACCACCTCCCGTCGATGACGATCCACGGTGCTGACCCTCTCCATATGCATCATAACCATCATCCCCCCATTGCCCTCTGGGTGGTACGGAAGAGTCTGCATTCCCAGTAGCTCTCGTCAACGCGGTGTTAGACCGTTGCTGTGGTGGTCTCGAAACGAAAATAGGCGGCGGCCGGCCGCCACCAGTCTGCCCAGCTGGTCTAGAGCCGTTGTGCACCGGGGGTTTTGGCGCAACCGCCCCTCGCCCCGAAGCCCTCGGCGGAGGCGCACCCCGGCCCGCATTGGTTGCCGCAAGAGATGACCCGGGCCGTGACTCACCCGGCCCCAAGGCCTTAGCAGCTCCGGCCGGTGCACCATCACCTCGCCCCGCATGCATAGGCAGAGATCCCGGACGAGGGGGCACAGCCCGGACGCCGGGCGGGACTGACAGCGGCGCTCCACCACGACCAGCCCCTCGGCCCAAAGCCGCTCGCCCACCAACGGCCGCCAGTGGCATCCCACGTCCAGGCGGTGGCGTAGTCCCCCCGCGGCCAGGCCCCTCGGCGGCGGTGGCACGAACCCCGGCAGCAATAGGGTTAGGCGCCCCAGCATCACGGCCAGAACCCCCGCCCGCCGCAGCTGGGTCTTGCGCCTGCGGGAGGACCGGCGGGGTTCCGCGCCCAGCCATATTCCCGAGTGGCGCGATTCGACGAGCACGACCGCTCCCTGGCAGCAACGTACGACGCGACGGCTTAGAGAGAAGAACCTTAGCCTTCCCCAGGCGACAGACGATCGACGTACGTAGGCATCGTACCCCGTTCTGTAAGCCAACCGCCGGCTGATCTAACTGGGCCTCATACCCAGTTGATACAGGCCCAAGAGCCCCCCTTGGCCCATCCAGCAGAGAGCTCGAGTCGCGGCCCAGGAGCGAATTCAAACGCTCCTGGCGGATCACACGGATCTGGGTCTCCGTGACTGGCGGAAGCGCCGCGACAGTCACCTCTGGCAGCTTTTGATCCCGAGTCCGGCGAGATGATTTTCGACGATGAACCAAAGTCCAGGACTCCGGCTTAATAAGATCAAATACGGTTAAGTTAGGAAGACTGACCTTTGGCATGGGACCTTTCCACGGCCGGATCGCAGAGTTCGCCGTCCTCCGATGAACAATCCGGCGAACCACCTCGATGTTCTCTTCCGGAAGAAGACCCAGCCGCGCCGGATCGTCAATCGGCACGATCCCAGGAACGATAGAGGCGACCTCCTCCTCCGAATACCCCGGCCTGAAAGCTTCACAAATCACGTCGAAAGCCGTAGGCGAATATTCGTCGGTTGAGTCGCCGGCGTCGTCTCCCTCGTCCTCCTCCCCTTCAGCAGATCCGGCTAGGACCCAGAACCGCCCTCCGACCTGCCTCGCACCCAGCGCCAATGGCTGGGCCGCAACGATCGGCGCCGGCGGCGCGGGCGCCGCCCCAGTCGCCCCAGTAGCCCCAGTCGCCCTAGCCCTCATAGACAGCGCGATCTCACCTCCGATGACCGGCTTAGGCACTTTACTCTCTGAATCCGACGTAAGATCAACACATTCAATCGGTCCTCCTCGAGCAAACTCTCCTGCACACAATCACGAACGGTAAAATGAAAATAATCAATAGTAAAACATGCACCTGCGTGGATCTGCTCATCCCCATCCAAATAGCGGCCAGCGAGAATGTCGTGATCTCGATCTCGTATCGTCATCCATCGGGAGTCCGCATGATAGTAGATGAATCCTTCCCTCCCTGATCCGATCTGCTGGCCATCGTCAAACTAGCTGAACCGATACATATACTAAAACTAATATACTCATTGTCACCTACCTTTAGAGGAGAAGCTGAAGAGCAACCTGTCGAAGCTCGTGGTGGTCATATCGATGTTTGTGGCATTCATTGTCACAACATGCTACATGGCCAGCCTGACGTCTATGTTGACGGCTCGACCGCTCCAACCGACGATAAGCGTCCTGGGAGAAAGGGACTACGTGGGCTATCAAGAGGGATCATTCATCGCCGACTTCCTAATAGACATGGGCTTTCACGAGGCCAAGTTAAGGGGATATACCACAATCGATGAGTACGCCGATGCTCTGAGGAGAGGATCAGAGAACGGAGGGGTCTCGGCGATTTTCGACGAAATGCCCTATCTGAGGCTCTTCCTGTCGCGCTACTGCCAAGGCTACTCCATGGTCGGTCCAACCTACAAGAGCGCCGGGTTCGGATTTGTATGTGTCTCTTTCCCCACCCCCTAATTAAATTGTAGCAATCCAGGTCGATCAGATATTCAGGTGTGTACGTACGATGGAGTGCAACAAGAATGATTGTGGCTCTATTTCAGGTATTCCCCATGGGATCTCATCTAGCTCTTGACGTGTCGCGCGCCATCTTGGAGCTGGCAGAGGGAGAGAAGCTTGCACGCATCGAGAACAAGTGGTTTGCGCACCCTGGGGTCTGCGTGAACAAGAACAACAGCACCGACTCGTCGTTCAGGCTCGACCTCAGGAACTTCGGTGGGTTGTTCCTCATCAGCGTCTTGGTCTCGTGCCTCATGCTGCTGATAAACCTGACCGCATGTGTGGCCAGTAGTCCCCACAGAGTTCCGCCGTGGCTGTGTTCTTGGCTTTTGAGATTTGAGAGCCTCCAGCGGCGCCGAGATGAGTTCGTGGGGAACGGCGGTGGCGCACCTGAGCGAAATCCTCCGGAGCCGGCCGCCGGACAGACAGTGCAAGAAGCAGCTGCGACTACTAGTTCCTCGGAATCCTCCAGAACCTCAGCAGCCTCTTCGCCCGTTCCAGAAGAAATCGTAGCGCTTCCTCCAGGCCGTTCGATCGAGCGGGTTCTGCAGGAACATTCAGCCTCGCCGACCCAGTCCATACTCCATACAAATGCAGCCTAGGCAAACCGTGACAGGTCGAGCAAATCGTGGCAATTTCGGAAATGTACGGGCGGCCTACTTTCGCACTTTTCAGTCATTTCTCGTGGGGGTATAATTGTATCATATCGCATGCAGGCAATGAATAGTAATTTCGGAAATGTGTTGGAATAATTAATAACAAGTCGTGACACTCGTGCATCTATGCTGTCAGAACTGCTACAAGTTACTGTTATGCAAGAATGAGTGGCTGTACTAACTACATGCCCTCAACCGGAATTTTTTCGAAACGGAGGTAAAAGATTTGCCTCTTCCATTAATTAAGAAGAAGTTTAGAGTTGCTTTCACAACAGAAAAGCAAGATAAGATACATAGATTCTACTCTCGCGGCATGATGTTTCCCAAGTGTTTCGAGCCTGCGGCGATCCAAAGCCTAGCCTCATTCTTGATGTTACCAAATATGATGGATGGTAGCGTCGATTTTTGTTGGAACACCCTCAACCGGAATGAGTGGTTGTGTTATGAAAGAAATCTAAAGTTTAGGAAAAGGATCAATATCGGGCGGCCGATCCATCGCAAACATCGGTAGGACAACCGCTGGATGCTATGAGGAGAACCTCTGGCCACTGTTAGGCCTTGTAAAATGGGAGATGCTTAGATAAACAAACCAGATTTTTTTTAAACACCGGTGCTTATTTGTACAGGGTAGACGCTTAACTAAGCGTCTCTCCTGTAGAAATAGGCACCGGTGCTTCAGAAAATTTCGGTTATTTTTCTAAGCACCCCTCTAAGCATCTCCCATTGTACAAGGCCTTACGACGGCAGTAGCCGGATGATGCGGCCATGACTCACCGATGTTGGGAAGACGATTGCCGGGTGCTACGACGCCAAGCTGCGAAGGCGACCGTGGATGTAGACCGACCGACGGGCCTTGACGAACGAGGACTCGAGCTGCTGCAGACGGCCAGGCTGTTACTCGAACCACGACAGAGCGGCGTCTTTTTAATGCGGGAAGGCCATCATGACTAATTTTATTAAGATCAAATAATCAGTACATCATCAACTAGTTTAGTGGTGAATAGGGCTGCAAGAAAAGCTTGAGGCTCGTGAGCCGCTCCAGATTGACTCGTATTTTAGCTCAACTCGAAAAGAAATGAGATGAGTATGAATACTTTAAAGCAACTCCAACTCAAAGACTCAGATGGACACGTATTTTGTCCGTTTGGGTCATCTGTTCTGTCCGCCTAGCGGATGAGCCGGACATGCGCGGACTGTGGATGCACCCAGCGCAAGCGCACAGAGCGGACAACGCGACCACGGTGGAGACGTCGACGCGGCCGGGCCAGTCGTCGTGGCCGCCGCCACGGCTTGCTGCTTCATGGCGTCGTCCGCCGCGGAGGACATGGCCGACATCGCGCCGTCCTTCCACCTGATCTGCAGTTCACTGGGTCTCCCCGAAGTCGCCGTGGAGGAGCACGCAGAGGAAGACCAGCGCCAACACGCAAAGGAGGAGCACGCTATGGCTAGCTACTGAGCTCGGGAAGGGGTTGCAGGAGCAGAGGAAGTGAAGATTAGGAGTGCGTGAGATGTGAGCACGAGTGGAGGCTTGGGTGGGTGGTGGTGCTCGGGGCCTCCTTTTATAGCGGCCGTGTCCGCAGCCGCCGTGCCAGCGATGTCTGCCCGCCGCATCGGGAGCGGCCATGGCCGACATCGCGTCGTCCTCGAGGGCGCGTCCTTCCACCAGTCTGCAGTTCCCCACAGGTCTCCTCGGCCCCGCGCCGCCCGCCTGCTGTTACTCGGACCCACCGTGCTCCAATGCCCCGGCCCCGTGCCGCCCTGCTGCTCCGCTCTGCTTAGAACGGGCGGCGGCGGCCTGCGTAGGTGGCCTCGTCGGCGAGCGGCGGCGGTGGCCTGCGCAGGTGGCCTCACCGGCGAGCGTGGCGGCGGCCTGTGCAGTGGCCTCGTCACCAAGCGTGTGCGGTCACTGATGTGTAGGTCCAGGGCGGACACGAGCGAACGAGAGTCCGCGACGGGAGCGTCCGCTTTGTCCGTCGCGGATCCATTTATGGCTTAAATTTGGACTCAGTTTGGATCGGATCGTCCCGTTGGGCCAACTTTTTTGTCCGGATGACCCAAACGGATAAAATGAGTCGCCCCATTGGAGTTGCTCTTATGTAGCTCGATCGAGAAGCGAGCCGATCTTGAGCCAACATTGGCTCACTCAATTTTAGCTCGATAGCTCGATATCATATAAGTATAATAAATAACCTTCATATATATTGCCAAGAATTAGGATCATTCATTTTCATATATGTTATGTACGATGTTTTTTCTTTACTTTACCTACTAGCAAACATGGAAATTAAGTATGGAGAAAATTTATTCTCATCACGTGGCCAACCATGTGTTCAATATCTTTTTATTTTCGTCAAAGTGAGCTGGCGCACCTTCATCGCCTTCTATCTATGATCTCTTGTTTTTAGATACTAGTTTTCACTTGAGAAAGAATAAGTCGAATTTATAGTGATTTTTCGGTTCTGTTGTGGCATATCTTGCTTTAAAATTTGCCTTAAAATGATTTTAAAAATCATCTTATTTAGCTCGAAACTAGCTCGAGATCGACTCGAGATCATTACAAGCTGAGCACAAGCCACTTTCTGCAGCTCGGCCTTGAGCTTCGCACATTTTGAGCTCGCTCGAATTTTAATATGAGTTGAGCTGAGCCTAGGCCAACTCACTCGAACTTGACTCTTTTGCAGCCCTAGTGGTGAGGCAACCTAGGGGTTCCTCCGACCACCTACTCGAAGTCTTACTAAAAAACAATATTGAGCTAGCACATGAGCCGCTTGATTAGTGGACCGATAACAATGTTTAAACTTATATTGTATGCGAGCAATTCAAGAGGAATTGACGGGATTTTTTCTTGACCACGTCATACGTAAAATCGGAGAATACCATGTGAAAGTTAAAACCGATTTTAGATGTTAAGGAGTGTAAGACATGTTATATTGTACATATGTAGTAGCGTCGGATAGATATATGAAAACTTGTTGTTCGACCAATCTCTCAAAGAAAGAGAGGCTTCACTTATCTCTGTATGTATATATTCACGACGATCTTTTGTAATTAATGGTTCCTTCATTTTCTTACTAGCTAGCGTGTCGAGTTCTCTATATGTATAGTAGCTAGATCGACCAAGCACGGAGAAAGAGAGGACATTTCTCTCTATTAGCTAGCTAACACAATATGAAACCCCAAAATTAACCCTAGAAAACCCCCTGACCCCGCCCCCCTCAAAAAAAAATCCAGCTCCTGCCAACTGCTGACGTGTGGATGCCTTTTGGTCCCGGGTGGTAATACTAACCAGGACTAAAAGTCCTCCTGCCTGGACGCCCTGCAGCGGCCACGTGGAGCCCCTTCTGTCCCGGTTCGTAAACGAAACGGGGCTAAAGGTTTTGGGCTTTAGTCCCGACCCTCTTTAGTCCCGGTTCCAGAACCAGGACTGAAAGCCCTCTGGAACCGGGATTAATGACCGTTTTCTACTAGTGTTAACCTTCCCAATAGAAACACTAGTATCCACACATTTTGTGAAGATTGCTGAGGCAGCGTCCCACCAACATGATTGACCAGTGCAGAAGTCTATAACGATAAGAGAATCCGACTCCGCTTCTACATGGTGAAATTCCAAACTATTTGCGAGGGTTAATCCATCACGCATCGCCATTGCCTTCATAGTTACCACATTTGCAGCACAGGGAACATAGACACATTGAGCCGTAAGCAGATTACCATTTACATCTCTTGGTACTGGTGGAAAAAGTCCAAAATAAACCTTTAAGTTGTAGACGAAAGCTAAATCAAACCCTGAACTTCGAATCCCAAAAATTGGCACTCTGAACTTTTAATCCCGGTCTATTTTGGACCCTAGATCTGTTTGGCACACCGGGAATACTACAATCCTGGCCGGGATAAACAACTACTCTCACAGAAAATAATTTGGGCCGGCCCACTATAACACAACAATAATTCGTGAAGTTAAAAAACGTTCGCACATTTCTAAACTTGTTCTGAAGTTAAAAAATGTTCCAGTTTTATATTTTTGGCAATAATTCAAATAATTTTGTGTTTTTTAAAAAATATTTCGAATTCTGAAATTATATTCGCATTTTAAAAAATTGTTCGTAAGTTAAAAAAATCACATTTGTCAAAAAAATGTTCAGAATTCCAACAGTTTTTCGCATGCTATGAAAAATGTTTCGGATTTTCAGAATTGTGTCACATTTTTTGAATAATATTTTTGGAATTTCATAATTATTTCGTAAATGACGTTTTTAAAAAATGTTTCGGATTGTTGGCTGTGGACTCGACTGGGACGGCCCACCAGACATAAAGCGAGTTTTTTTATCACTCGCCATAAAAATTCTAATACTTTTAAAAAACCAACAACTTTCAAAAAGAGAACACGTTTTGAAACATAAACAATTTTTTAAAACCTGAACAAAATGTTAAAGTGCAAACACTTTCTGAAACATAATTTTTTTCTGAAACCTGACCAAAATTTTAAAGTACGAATACTTTTTGTACAATGTAAGACTATGTTTGCGTGTTGTAAAGAAATGTGTTATAACCTTAACAGAATATATGTGACATGTGTTTGAAAAAAGTGTATGCAAATTTAAAAGTGTTGAACCATATGAAAGAATGTTCGTGTAGTTTTATAAAAAAATTATTGTCATTAAGAAAATGTAAAACAGGTATTTGAAAAAATATTACCATGTATTCAAAAAAGTTTTTAAATATTTAATTTAAAAATGTTCATATGTATATGAAAATATCAAAGATTATCAAATATTTAATGTGTGTGTTAAAATGTACATTGTGTATTGAGAAAAATTAGACATGTGTAAAAATGAAAAAAGAAAAGGAAAACATAAAAGAAAAAATTATGAAAAAACAAATTAGTGCGCGCGCGTGAGCGGCTGTGCCACTGGGCCGGCCCAATTTAAGAAATACCGGCAAAGTCCTGTCAAGGTTTAAAATGGACCGGGATTAGAGAGTGCCAATTTTCGGGATTGAGAGTTCGGGGTTTGGTTTAGCTTTCGTATATAACTTTAAGGTTTATTTTGGACTTTTTCCAGTACTGGTTGATGGCGAGTTTTCACGTGAGCCGTGGTTGACTGGTTGTTGAATTGGGCGTGCGGGGGAGGACGAGCGGGATAGCAGATCCGACGGTTAAGCGCGCACGAATGGGACGGCTCGCGCTGTGACCGGACGCTCGCTCAGATTAGTCAACCGACCCAGAGCGGTCGCCAAGTTTGTTTTTTTTGTTGTTGTTGAGTATCGGTCAAATCCATCCAAAGGGGTGCAGGCACGTATCATTAAATCAGCCGTGCAAACCAATCAAGTCAAAAAAAAATCATTGTACCCTGGCCATGCATGCGTACCTCTCTTCCGCGACTCCGTAAAACAACCAACCTGGGACTAAACCGTGATGATCGAGGGGGTTCTCTCCTCTGCCGCCTCCTCAGTCCTCGCGTACCCTAGGCCATGGCTTTCATCGTGTCCAAGCTCGCGCGGGCAGCCTTCGCATCCCGCTCAGTCGGAGGAGCGCGTCTCCCCCAGACTGCCGGCGCCATCCGTCGCATGTCCGCAGCTGCAGGTAATCCATCCATCCCTGTTTCGCTAGCTCTTCCGGAGTTTGGATCTGAACCTTGAATACCCAAAGAAATTATCTTTGCTTGGATCGGAATTTAATACCCCGAAATCCGAACACTATTTCTTCCCAATTATCAGATCTGTTTGATTATTCATCCGGACATCTAACAAGCATACGGTTTTCGTAGTAGTAACACAAAACCGGGTTAAGATGGTTCATGACGTAGTAATAGCTCTAGCTTCAATCAAATTAATTCCGCTGAGAACAAATATTACAAATGATGTCTCCTTTTTTTCTTTGAGAATCACCGGGGGAGGACATGATGGTATTTTTTGAAATCAAATTGTAACTCCCTGCTACTGAACCGCCTGCAGGCGGTTGCGAGTCAGAAGAAGATCACAAAAACTTTCCCCCTGTTGATACGAATTTCAATTTCATCGAGTGGATGGAATCATGCCGCTACGAGTCAGGAAATGATCCAAACTTTCCCCTCGTCGACGAGAATTCCATCAAGTCCAAGGAGTCCCTGTGGGCCTTGTATGAGAGCTGGTGCAAGTATTATGAAGTGTCCCGTGACCGTGAAGAGATGGTCCGCCGGTTCAGGTCATTTAAGGCCAGCGCGATGCGGGTGTACAAAATGAACAATTCTGGTTCTTCGCAAGTGTCTCAGCTGTCCGCGTTTGCAGATCTGACCAAGGCGGAGGCTGATTACGAGTATAGCAGGTTACGATGCCGTAAGCCAAAGTTCTCACAATACCGTGCTACTAGATGAAATCAAATCATCTGGTTTTAATAAAGGATATATTTTATGTGTCTGCAATGTATGTCTTCCGTTTTGTGCAAATCGTGCATGCTTTTACGTGTAGTCAACTTTATATTCAGTTTTGGTTTTTTAGGGTTCTTTCGGCGCCATTAACCGTTATGTAGATCATGTAGCAACAATTTTGAAAATGGGAGCCTTCTTAACAGCCATTCTGCGCACAACTAGTATTCCGCCATGAAAAGTTTAGGGGCATGAAAGTCATTCCACAATACTACTTGATTGAGCATGGCCAACAGACTATGATCAGTACATCTGCTCAAATAATGAGAGACATTGCGAAAAGACACCAATCTTTATCCTTTGCTTCAACTATCAGCCAACATACTTCCTGAGAAGCCTGCGTATATAGACTCAAAATTTTAAACATGCTCTAACCGCCAAGAAGACTCACAAGCTTGCCGGACCAATTTTCGGATCACTAAACTGAGTTTATTTCTCCATTTCTTGCCATCCACCCTGAGATGGCACAGCTTCGTTGTACCACCAATCTATGCAATCGCCTATGTCACATGAGATTTGGATACTTATTGGTTCAACATCCCAAACAAGGCTGTAAAGAGCTTACTTGATTCCACCTCCTAAACGGAGTGAATTGCAAAGAACCATCACATTTGTGGCATCGTGGAAAAGGTGGTTTTTTTTACAGAAAGCATCACACACAAAGTCTTTTTTCTTTTTTGCAAATCACACTGGTCAGCCGTTTCACTCTGTTAACACAGATCTGACAGGTCGTGCCCGCTTCCAGACGGTGACGTGGCAAAAGAGGCGACAATGACCAAGTGGCGGCCGTTAGCGACGCGTCGACTATGCGACCGACGCTCGCTCTCACTGTCACTCTCTCTCACTCACGCCTCTGCCCCACACCTCCCTCTTCCCCATCGCCTATGCCATGCTCCGGCGCTGCCGCCGACAACACCGCTTTCTGCCGCCACGTTCCGCCATGTCAAGCGAAGCTGTAAAGTATTCAGGCAAACAGGTACTGTAATTCACCCGCAAAAAAAACATGTACTGCAACTGTCAATTTGAAGAGAGGAAATGAGCTCAGAACTACATACAAGTTTATAAGATTTATATTCCAAAATTTGGTCACGCACATGTTCACAATTCCTACAACCGATACACGCCTCAGTCAAAATGATGGACAGCTCATATAAGCCGTTACTATTCCTCCATAACACTAGTAATTTTGATCTTAAAAGGAAATCCATTACACTGGGGTTTGTACATTCTATGTGCATCATTTTTGGAGTCTGGTCGTCTGTATGTTCAGCATATTGCCTAAACAAAGGGGAATGGATTTCCAATGGTATATCATCAGTGGCAAAGCGAGGCTGGCAAAGCACTCCTTAGCTGTCCCCCATATAGGTTATGTATAAAGAGGCAAGAAATGGAGATTGGCACAATTTACCCAGTCGGTTGAAACACACCTTTCTTATGTGCAAAATGGTGAAGCAATTTTGCATGTAGTTGTGTCAGGGGGAAATTAGGCGCAAAGTGCAAACTGTGTGAATCACTGCCAAAATGCTCGTGACATGGTGTATGAAACACCATGGCTTGACTGAGGACATGAAAATGTTATGAGAAATGTGATTCTGGAGTGGCCATGGTGGAGAGTGAGAAATGAGGCTAGGTACGTAGGAGTCACTATAAAAGGCACCCCAATGGGCAAGAGAGATTGCCCTTTGCTAGATCTAATTAAGCTTCTGATTAGTAGTGGGCAGTGAAAGCAATCATGGTAGTAGCGTACTTTTACTTCAAGGCTT
>NC_041383.1:96368488-96381585 GCF_002162155.2 Triticum dicoccoides
TGGCGGTAGTACCGCTCCAAGCGGTAGTACCGCTCTTACTCCCGCGGTAGTACCGCTCTGGGCCCAGGGCCCTATCTTCCTCGCCAGCGCGGTAGTACCGCTGGGTGGGAGCGGTAGTACCGCTCTCAGCGGTAGTACCGCCCTGCCCTAGCGGTAGTACCGCTCTGTGCGGGGATGTACAGTGGGGTAACGGTTGGATTTCCCCCCTCCTATAAAAGGGGGTCTTCTTCCCCATTAAACTTTATCCCTTCGAGCTCGTGTTCTTCCCCCATTGTTGACCTTCTCCGAGCTTGCTATCTCTCAATCCCTCCATGGATTCTTGCTAGTTTTGGGGGGAAAAGAGAGAGGAGATCTAGATCCACATTTCCACCAATCACTTTCTCCTCTAAGTGAGGGGAACCCCTTGGATCTAGATCTTGGAGTTCTTCGTGTTCTTCATTCGTTCTTCCTCTCATTTTCTTCCCTAGCATTAGTTGCTTCGGTGGGATTTGGGAGAGAAGGACTTGGGCACTCCGTGTGCCTTTGCCATTGCATTTGGTGCATCGGTTTGAGTTCTCCACGTGATACGTGGAAGTTACAAGTTGAGAAGCTTATTACTCTTGGGTGCTTGGTGCCCTTGAGCTTGTTCATCTTGGGTGCTTGGGCGCCCCTAGTTAGTTGGTGGTGTTCGGAGCTCAATCATTGTGGTGTAAAGCTTCGGGCACGCGTCGGGGTCTCCAATTAGGTTGTGGAGATCGCCCCGAGCATTTTGACGGGTACCGGTGACCGCCACCAAGGGTTGCCAAAGTGTACAGGTTCGGTGACCGCCCCCAAGGGTCGCCATTTGTACGGGTTCGGTGACCGCCCTCAAGGATCCCTTGGTGGAATCACGGCATCTTGCATTGTGCTAGGGCGTGAGGAGATTACGGTGGCCCTAGTGGCTTCTTGGGGAGCATTGTGCCTCCACACCGCTCCAAACGAAGATTAGCATCCGCAAGGGTGTGAACTTCGGGATACATCGTCGTCTCCGCGTGCCTCGGTTATCTCTTACCCAAGCTCTTTACTTATGCACTTTACTTTGTGATAGCCAAATTGTTCTTTGTCATATATCTTGCTATCACATAGTTGCTTATACTGCTTAGCATAAGTTGTTGGTGCACATAGGTGAGCCTAGTTGTTTTAGGTTTTGTGCTTGACAAATTAACCGCTAGGTTTATTCCGCATTTGTTCAAGCCTAAACCATAATTATTTTAAAACGCCTATTCACCCCCCCTCTAGGCGACATCCACGATCTTTCAGACGACCGAGATGGCGCTACAGAGAAAACCTTGGGTGGCCGCTAAGGGAATTTCTGATCGAGACGAAGAAGGTGTTGGGGGCCGAACGCAAAAAGAGAAGATGGCAAGGTGGAGTGAGCTCAAGGTGGTGGAGGATGAGAACTTTGCCACAAGTTCTTCTTTGTAAGTGCCACCGAATGCATTTATCTTATTTCTTTCTTTTGCAATCTGGTTTCCTTCCCGTCTATTATTGGCATCTTCATCAACCTCGTTGTCCTCAATGGATATGCTCAACCTTGATCTCTTTGAAGTGGTCTCCGCGATTCTTTGGATCCACTTCTGGTTCTTGCATAGCTCTTTGTAGCAATGATGCAACGTGAAGGGCTTGTGACCGAATTTGGTTTTTCTATGCTTGGATAGTTTTTGGATGTAGGGGCCATATTCTGTCACTTGCACACCGCTCAGTGGTGCATGATTCATTTAGTTGGGAAAAGGAGGAGAGCCTTCTTAGCACTTGTATTTTGTTGTCTCACTCTTTGTAGGTATCCAATGCAGTTTGGGTTTTAATCGATTTTTCCTAGCTGACATGGATTATATTTTTTAGGTAAATAGCTGACTTAGATTTTTTTTATCCAGCCATTCTTATTTTTGGTCATATGCATGTTTCTGCAGCTGATGAGCTCATGAACGGAAAGGTTCAAGACATGGTCATCTCGCCAGAGACATCACCTGAAGCCGAGCTATTCGCCAATCTCGCGAAGCGCAGCAGCATGCCGATCCTTTCCTTCTCGGCCACCTCGCTGGCATCAATTCCGTCGCAGGCACGTTTCTTTGTGCACAGTGCAGCCAACACCAACTCCCAGGCCGCGCCCGTTGCATCCATCCTTGAGGCATTCCAATGGCGCGCGGCCGTCCTGCTACTCGAGGAGTCCACCTACGGCATCAGCATTGTCTCGGCATTGGTCCACGAGTTCCAGGGGCACGGGCACGGGCACCGCGTACGCGGCATAATGGACAGCGTGGCTGTGCCAGCCGACGCGACAGACAGCCGCCTCGACGTAGTGTTTCTTGCAGTGAAGAATATGCCGGCGCGGGTGGTCGTCGTGCATGTGACTTCCGCTCTGGCTGTGCGCCTCTTCCGCCGGGCCATGGCCGCCGGCATGATGTCGGAGGGGTACGTCTGGATCGCCACGTCCGCCGTGGGCGATGCGGCGGACAGTCTCAGCCCCGGCGACCTCGACTGCCTGCAGGGGGTCGTCAGCCTGCGGGTCCACGTGCAGGCAACGGAGCAAGTTAGAAACTTCTCAAGACGGTTCAAGCAGAGGTTTCGGCAGGAGAACCCGGCTACCCATGACACCGTGAGCGTGCCGCTGTGGCTACTCTGGTTGTATGACACGGCATGGGCAACCACCACGGCGGCCGACAGGTCCTTCCGAACGACGACGCACGCAGCTGGAACGGGACTTGCCGATGCCGTGCTCAGCACCAGGTTCCATGGCCTGGCTGGAAGTTTCAGGCTGGTCGATGGGCAGCGGCAGATCCCAGCAACATACGAGATCGTGAATATCATAGGCGCCGGAGCGAGGACGGTCGGGTTTTGGAGGGACGCCGGAGTTTGGGATCTCAACAAGTTCGTACCCCAGGAGTGGCAAGGAGCTGAAGCAAATCCTTTGGCCAGGTGAAACGGCGGTTGTTCCGGTAGGGTGGAGCGAGTCCCCAAATGGGCGTCCGCTTCGCGTGGCTGTCCCGGTGAAGCGTGGATTCAGCCAATTTGTGAACATTTCCGGCGATCCAAGGACGGGAAGAGAAATTATCACCGGCTACTGCATCGACGTATTCCATGCAGCCACGGCGAAATTGGCCCATCCAGTCGCGTATCAGTACGTGCCAGTCAACGATAACTCCGAGTCTTACGACACGCTTGTCAACCTGGTGCATGAAAATGTGAGTGCAAATCCCATGATATAAGCTACGTATTCCCTTTGTTCCGAAATTCTTAAATTCATAGGTATATTTAATACGAACTTGATTAATGTTAAATGTATTTAACTTGGAACAAACCTAAAACTTCAAGTATTTTGAAACAGAGGAGTGTTTTCTTTTTTGCGAGGGACATAAGCTACTTGTGTAGTGCAATCAATTGAACTGCGATTCATTGTTGCAGAAAGTCGACGCGGTGGTTGCAGACATGACAATAACAGCGAGCCGGATGAAGCTTGTTTCTTTCACGGTGCCATTCGCTGAATCTGGGTGGTCGATGATCGTGGCAGAGGAGGACAGAAGCAACAGCATGTGGATTTTCGTGAAGCCATTAACGCCATTACTCTGGCTCACCTGCATTGCGCTCTTCTTCTTCTCCAGCTTCATTGTGTGGGCGATCGAGCGCGAATCCAACCCTGATTTCCCATACATGACTTGGAAGCAAGTCGCGTTCCGGTTCTTCAGTGCATTCTCAACTCTAGTCTTCTCCCAAAGTATAAACCAAAACATGCAACATGTATATATATATAGCTGAACCGATACATATACTAAAACTAATATACTCATTGTCACCTACCTTTAGAGGAGAAGCTGAAGAGCAACCTGTCGAAGCTCGTGGTGGTCATATCGATGTTTGTGGCATTCATTGTCACAACATGCTACACGGCCAGCCTGACGTCTATGTTGACGGCTCGACCGCTCCAACCGACGATAAGCGTCCTGGGAGAAAGGGACTACGTGGGCTATCAAGAGGGATCATTCATCGCCGACTTCCTAATAGACATGGGCTTTCACGAGGCCAAGTTAAGGGGATATACCACAATCGATGAGTACGCCGATGCTCTGAGGAGAGGATCAGAGAACGGAGGGGTCTCGGCGATTTTCGACGAAATGCCCTATCTGAGGCTCTTCCTGTCGCGCTACTGCCAAGGCTACTCCATGGTCGGTCCAACCTACAAGAGCGCCGGGTTCGGATTTGTATGTGTCTCTTTCCCCACCCCCTAATTAAATTGTAGCAATCCAGGTCGATCAGATATTCAGGTGTGTACGTACGATGGAGTGCAACAAGAATGATTGTGGCTCTATTTCAGGTATTCCCCATGGGATCTCATCTAGCTCTTGACGTGTCGCACGCCATCTTGGAGCTGGCAGAGGGAGAGAAGCTTGCACGCATCGAGAACAAGTGGTTTGCGCACCCTGGGGTCTGCGTGAACAAGAACAACAGCACCGACTCGTCGTTCAGGCTCGACCTCAGGAACTTCGGTGGGTTGTTCCTCATCAGCGTCTTGGTCTCGTGCCTCATGCTGCTGATAAACCTGACCGCATGTGTGGCCAGTAGTCCCCACAGAGTTCCGCCGTGGCTGTGTTCTTGGCTTTTGAGATTTGAGAGCCTCCAGCGGCGCCGAGATGAGTTCGTGGGGAACGGCGGTGGCGCACCTGAGCGAAATCCTCCGGAGCCGGCCGCCGGACAGACAGTGCAAGAAGCAGCTGTGACTACTAGTTCCTCGGAATCCTCCAGAACCTCAGCAGCCTCTTCGCCCGTTCCAGAAGAAATCGTAGCGCTTCCTCCAGGCCGTTCGATCGAGCGGGTTCTGCAGGAACATTCAGCCTCGCCGACCCAGTCCATACTCCATACAAATGCAGCCTAGGCAAACCGTGACAGGTCGAGCAAATCGTGGCAATTTCGGAAATGTACGGGCGGCCTACTTTCGCACTTTTCAGTCATTTCTCGTGGGGGTATAATTGTATCATATCGCATGCAGGCAATGAATAGTAATTTCGGAAATGTGTTGGAATAATTAATAACAAGTCGTGACACTCGTGCATCTATGCTGTCAGAACTGCTACAAGTTACTGTTATGCAAGAATGAGTGGCTGTACTAACTACATGCCCTCAACCGGAATTTTTTCGAAACGGAGGTAAAAGATTTGCCTCTTCCATTAATTAAGAAGAAGTTTAGAGTTGCTTTCACAACAGAAAAGCAAGATAAGATACATAGATTCTACTCTCGCGGCATGATGTTTCCCAAGTGTTTCGAGCCTGCGGCGATCTAAAGCCTAGCCTCATTCTTGATGTTACCAAATATGATGGATGGTAGCGTCGATTTTTGTTGGAACACCCTCAACCGGAATGAGTGGTTGTGTTATGAAAGAAATCTAAAGTTTAGGAAAAGGATCAATATCGGGCGGCCGATCCATCGCAAACATCGGTAGGACAACCGCTGGATGCTATGAGGAGAACCTCTGGCCACTGTTAGGCCTTGTAAAATGGGAGATGCTTAGATAAACAAACCAGATTTTTTTTAAACACCGGTGCTTATTTGTACAGGGTAGACGCTTAACTAAGCGTCTCTCCTGTAGAAATAGGCACCGGTGCTTCAGAAAATTTCGGTTATTTTTCTAAGCACCCCTCTAAGCATCTCCCATTGTACAAGGCCTTACGACGGCGGTAGCCGGATGATGCGGCCATGACTCACCGATGTTGGGAAGACGATTGCCGGGTGCTACGACGCCAAGCTGCGAAGGCGACCGTGGATGTAGACCGACCGACGGGCCTTGACGAACGAGGACTCGAGCTGCTGCAGACGGCCAGGCTGTTACTCGAACCACGACAGAGCGGCGTCTTTTTAATGCGGGAAGGCCATCATGACTAATTTTATTAAGATCAAATAATCAGTACATCATCAACTAGTTTAGTGGTGAATAGGGCTGCAAGAAAAGCTTGAGGCTCGTGAGCCGTTCGAGATTGACTCGTATTTTAGCTCAACTCGAAAAGAAATGAGATGAGTATGAATACTTTAAAGCAACTCCAACGCAAAGACTCAGATGGACACGTATTTTGTCCGTTTGGGTCATCTGTTCTGTCCGCCTAGCGGATGAGCCGGACATGCGCGGACTGTGGATGCACCCAGCGCAAGCGCATAGAGCGGACAACGCGACCACGGTGGAGACGTCGACGCCGCCGGGCCAGTCGTCGTGGCCGCCGCCACGGCTTGCTGCTTCATGGCGTCGTCCGCCGCGGAGGACATGGCCGACATCGCGCCGTCCTTCCACCTGATCTGCAGTTCACTGGGTCTCCCCGAAGTCGCCGTGGAGGAGCACGCAGAGGAAGACCAGCGCCAACACGCAAAGGAGGAGCACGCTATGGCTAGCTACTGAGCTCGGGAAGGGGTTGCAGGAGCAGAGGAAGTGAAGATTAGGAGTGCGTGAGATGTGAGCACGAGTGGAGGCTTGGGTGGGTGGTGGTGCTCGGGGCCTCCTTTTATAGCGGCCGTGTCCGCAGCCGCCGTGCCAGCGATGTCTGCCCGCCGCATCGGGAGCGGCCATGGCCGACATCGGGTCGTCCTCGAGGGCGCGTCCTTCCACCAGTCTGCAGTTCCCCACAGGTCTCCTCGGCCCCGCGCCGCCCGCCTGCTGTTACTCGGACCCACCGTGCTCCAATGCCCCGGCCCCGTGCCGCCCTGCTGCTCCGCTCTGCTTAGAACGGGCGGCGGCGGCCTGCGTAGGTGGCCTCGTCGGCGAGCGGCGGCGGTGGCCTGCGCAGGTGGCCTCACCGGCGAGCGTGGCGGCGGCCTGTGCAGTGGCCTCGTCACCAAGCGTGTGCGGTCACTGATGCGTAGGTCCAGGGCGGACACGAGCGAACGAGAGTCCGCGACGGGAGCGTCCGCTTTGTCCGTCGCGGATCCATTTATGGCTTAAATTTGGACTCAGTTTGGATCGGATCGTCCCGTTGGGCCAACTTTTTTGTCCGGATGACCCAAACGGATAAAATGAGTCGCCCCATTGGAGTTGCTCTTATGTAGCTCGATCGAGAAGCGAGCCGATCTTGAGCCAGCATTGGCTCACTCAATTTTAGCTCGATAGCTCGATATCATATAAGTATAATAAATAACCTTCATATATATTGCCAAGAATTAGGATCATTCATTTTCATATATGTTATGTACGATGTTTTTTCTTTACTTTACCTACTAGCAAATATGGAAATTAAGTATGGAGAAAATTTATTCTCATCACGTGGCCAACCATGTGTTCAATATCTTTTTATTTTCGTCAAAGTGAGCTGGCGCACCTTCATCGCCTTCTATCTATGATCTCTTGTTTTTAGATACTAGTTTTCACTTGAGAAAGAATAAGTCGAATTTATAGTGATTTTTCGGTTCTGTTGTGGCATATCTTGCTTTAAAATTTGCCTTAAAATGATTTTAAAAATCATCTTATTTAGCTCGAAACTAGCTCGAGATCGACTCGAGATCATTACAAGCTGAGCACAAGCCACTTTCTGCAGCTCGGCCTTGAGCTTCGCACATTTTGAGCTCGCTCGAATTTTAATATGAGTTGAGCTGAGCCTAGGCCAACTCACTCGAACTTGACTCTTTTGCAGCCCTAGTGGTGAGGCAACCTAGGGGTTCCTCCGACCACCTACTCGAAGTCTTACTAAAAAACAATATTGAGCTAGCACATGAGCCGCTTGATTAGTGGACCGATAACAATGTTTAAACTTATATTGTATGCGAGCAATTCAAGAGGAATTGACGGGATTTTTTCTTGACCACGTCATACGTAAAATCGGAGAATACCATGTGAAAGTTAAAACCGATTTTAGATGTTAAGGAGTGTAAGACATGTTATATTGTACATATGTAGTAGCGTCGGATAGATATATGAAAACTTGTTGTTCGACCAATCTCTCAGAGAAAGAGGGGCTTCACTTATCTCTGTATATATATATTCACGACGATCTTTTGTAATTAATGGTTCCTTCATTTTCTTACTAGCTAGCGTGTCGAGTTCTCTATATGTATAGTAGCTAGATCGACCAAGCACGGAGAAAGAGAGGACATTTCTCTCTATTAGCTAGCTAACACAATATGAAACCCCAAAATTAACCCTAGAAAACCCCCTGACCCCGCCCCCCTAAAAAAAATCCAGCTCCTGCCAACTGCTGACGTGTGGATGCCTTTTGGTCCCGAGTGGTAATACTAACCAGGACTAAAGGTCCTCCTGCCTGGACGCCCTGCAGCGGCCACGTGGAGCCCCTTCTGTCCCGGTTCGTAAACGAAACGGGGCTAAAGGTTTTGGGCTTTAGTCCCGACCCTCTTTAGTCCCGGTTCCAGAACCAGGACTGAAAGCCCTCTGGAACCGGGATTAATGACCATTTTCTACTAGTGTTAACCTTCCCAATAGAAACACTAGTATCCACACATTTTGTGAAGATTGCTGAGGCAGCGTCCCACCAACATGATTGACCAGTGCAGAAGTCTATAACGATAAGAGAATCCGACTCCGCTTCTACATGGTGAAATTCCAAACTATTTGCGAGGGTTAATCCATCACGCATCGCCATTGCCTTCATAGTTACCACATTTGCAGCACAGGGAACATAGACACATTGAGCCGTAAGCAGATTACCATTTACATCTCTTGGTACTGGTGGAAAAAGTCCAAAATAAACCTTTAAGTTGTAGACGAAAGCTAAATCAAACCCTGAACTTCGAATCCCGAAAATTGGCACTCTGAACTTTTAATCCCGGTCTATTTTGGACCCTAGATCTGTTTGGCACACCGGGAATACTACAATCCTGGCCGGGATAAACAACTACTCTCACAGAAAATAATTTGGGCCGGCCCACTATAACACAACAATAATTCGTGAAGTTAAAAAACGTTCGCACATTTCTAAACTTGTTCTGAAGTTAAAAAATGTTCCAGTTTTATATTTTTGGCAATAATTCAAATAAATTTGTGTTTTTTAAAAAATATTTCGAATTCTGAAATTATATTCGCATTTTAAAAAATTGTTCGTAAGTTAAAAAAATCACATTTGTCAAAAAAATGTTCAGAATTCCAACAGTTTTTCGCATGCTATGAAAAATGTTTCGGATTTTCAGAATTGTGTCACATTTTTTGAATATTATTTTTGGAATTTCATAATTATTTCGTAAATGACGTTTTTAAAAAATGTTTCGGATTGTTGGCTGTGGACTCGACTGGGACGGCCCACCAGACATAAAGCGAGTTTTTTTATCACTCGCCATAAAAATTCTAATACTTTTAAAAAACCAACAACTTTCAAAAAGAGAACACGTTTTGAAACATAAACAATTTTTTAAAACCTGAACAAAATGTTAAAGTGCAAACACTTTCTGAAACATAATTTTTTTCTGAAACCTGACCAAAATTTTAAAGTACGAATACTTTTTGTACAATGTAAGACTATGTTTGCGTGTTGTAAAAAAATGTGTTATAACCTTAACAGAATATATGTGACATGTGTTTGAAAAAAGTGTATGCAAATTTAAAAGTGTTGAACCATATGAAAGAATGTTCGTGTAGTTTTATAAAAAAATTATTGTCATTAAGAAAATGTAAAACAGGTATTTGAAAAAATATTACCATGTATTCAAAAAAGTTTTTAAATATTTAATTTAAAAATGTTCATATGTATATGAAAATATCAAAGATTATCAAATATTTAATGTGTGTGTTAAAATGTACATTGTGTATTGAGAAAAATTAGACATGTGTAAAAATGAAAAAAGAAAAGGAAAACATAAAATAAAAAATTATGAAAAAACAAATTAGTGCGCGCGCGTGAGCGGCTGTGCCACTGGGCCGGCCCAATTTAAGAAATACCGGCAAAGTCCTGTCAAGGTTTAAAATGGACCGGGATTAGAGAGTGCCAATTTTCGGGATTGAGAGTTCGGGGTTTGGTTTAGCTTTCGTCTATAACTTTAAGGTTTATTTTGGACTTTTTCCAGTACTGGTTGATGGCGAGTTTTCACGTGAGCCGTGGTTGACTGGTTGTTGAATTGGGCGTGCGGGGGAGGACGAGCGGGATAGCAGATCCGACGGTTAAGCGCGCACGAATGGGACGGCTCGCGCTGTGACCGGACGCTCGCTCAGATTAGTCAACCGACCCAGAGCGGTCGCCAAGTTTGTTTTTTTTGTTGTTGTTGAGTATCGGTCAAATCCATCCAAAGGGGTGCAGGCACGTATCATTAAATCAGCCGTGCAAACCAATCAAGTCAAAAAAAATCATTGTACCCTGGCCATGCATGCGTACCTCTCTTCCGCGACTCCGTAAAACAACCAACCTGGGACTAAACCGTGATGATCGAGGGGGTTCTCTCCTCTGCCGCCTCCTCAGTCCTCGCGTACCCTAGGCCATGGCTTTCATCGTGTCCAAGCTCGCGCGGGCAGCCTTCGCATCCCGCTCAGTCGGAGGAGCGCGTCTCCCCCAGACTGCCGGCGCCATCCGTCGCATGTCCGCAGCTGCAGGTAATCCATCCATCCCTGTTTCGCTAGCTCTTCCGGAGTTTGGATCTGAACCTTGAATACCCAAAGAAATTATCTTTGCTTGGATCGGAATTTAATACCCCGAAATCCGAACACTATTTCTTCCCAATTATCAGATCTGTTTGATTATTCATCCGGACATCTAACAAGCATACGGTTTTCGTAGTAGTAACACAAAACCGGGTTAAGATGGTTCATGACGTAGTAATAGCTCTAGCTTCAATCAAATTAATTCCGCTGAGAACAAATATTACAAATGATGTCTCCTTTTTTTCTTTGAGAATCACCGGGGGAGGACATGATGGTATTTTTTGAAATCAAATTGTAACTCCCTGCTACTGAACCGCCTGCAGGCGGTTGCGAGTCAGAAGAAGATCACAAAAACTTTCCCCCTGTTGATACGAATTTCAATTTCATCGAGTGGATGGAATCATGCCGCTACGAGTCAGGAAATGATCCAAACTTTTCCCTCGTCGACGAGAATTCCATCAAGTCCAAGGAGTCCCTGTGGGCCTTGTATGAGAGCTGGTGCAAGTATTATGAAGTGTCCCGTGACCGTGAAGAGATGGTCCGCCGGTTCAGGTCATTTAAGGCCAGCGTGATGCGGGTGTACAAAATGAACAATTCTGGTTCTTCGCAGGTGTCTCAGCTGTCCGCGTTTGCAGATCTGACCAAGGTGGAGGCTGATTACGAGTATAGCGGGTTACGATGCCGTAAGCCAAAGTTCTCGCAATACCGTGCTACTAGATGAAATCAAATCATCTGGTTTTAATAAAGGATATATTTTATGTGTCTGCAATGTATGTCTTCCGTTTTGTGCAAATCGTGCATGCTTTTACGTGTAGTCAACTTTATATTCAGTTTTGGTTTTTTAGGGTTCTTTGGGCACCATTAACCGTTATGTAGATCATGTAGCAACAATTTTGAAAATGGGAGCCTTCTTAACAGCCATTCTGCGCACAACTAGGATTCCGCCATGAAAAGTTTAGGGGCATGAAAGTCATTCCACAATACTACTTGATTGAGCATGGCCAACAGACTATGATCAGTACGTCTGCTCAAATAATGAGAGACATTGCGAAAAGACACCAATTTTTATCCTTTGCTTCAACTATCAGCCAACATACTTCCTGAGAAGCCTGCGTATATAGACTCAAAATTTTAAACATGCTCTAACCGCCAAGAAGACTCACAAGCTTGCCGGACCAATTTTCGGATCACTAAACTGAGTTTATTTCTCCATTTATTGCCGTCACCCTGTGATGGCACAGCTTCGTTGTACCACCAATCTATGCAATCGCCTATGTCACATGAGATTTGGATACTTATTGGTTCAACATCCCAAACAAGGCTTTAAAGAGCTTACTTGATTCCACCTCCTAAACGGAGTGAATTGCAAAGAACCATCACATTTGTGGCATCGTGGAAAAGGTGGTTTTTTTACAGAAAGCATCACACACAGTCTTTTTTCTTTTTTGCAAATCACACTGATCAGCCGTTTCACTCTGTTAACACAGATCTGACAGGTCGTGCCCGCTTCCAGACGGCGACGTGGCAAAAGAGGCGACAATGACCAAGTGGCGGCCGTTAACGACGCGTCGACTATGCGACCGACGCTCGCTCTCACTGTTACTCTCTCTCACTCACGCCTCTGCCCCACACCTCCCTCTTCCCCATCGCCTATGCCATGCTCCGGCGCTGCCGCCGACAACACCGCTTTCTGCCGCCACGTTCCGCCATGTCAAGCGAAGCTGTAAAGTATTCAGGCAAACAGGTACTGTAATTCACCCGCAAAAAAAAACATGTACTGCAACTGTCAATTTGAAGAGAGGAAATGAGCTCAGAACTACATACAAGTTTATAAGATTTATATTCCAAAATTTGGTCACGCACATGTTCACAATTCCTACAACCGATACACGCCTCAGTCAAAATGATGGACAGCTCATATAAGCCGTTACTATTCCTCCATAACACTAGTAATTTTGATCTTAAAAGGAAATCCATTACACTGGGGTTTGTACATTCTATGTGCATCATTTTTGGAGTCTGGTCGTCTGTATGTTCAGCATGTTGCCTAAACAAAGGGGAGTGGATTTCCAATGGTATATCATCAGTGGCAAAGCGAGGCTGGCAAAGCACTCCTTAGCTGTCCCCCATATAGGTTATGTATAAAGAGGCAAGAAATGGAGATTGGCACAATTTACCCAGTCGGTTGAAACACACCTTTCTTATGTGCAAAATGGTGAAGCAATTTTGCATGTAGTTGTGTCAGGGGGAAATTAGGCGCAAAGTGCAAACTGTGTGAATCACTGCCAAAATGCTCGTGACATGGTGTATGAAACACCATGGCTTGACTGAGGACATGAAAATGTTATGAGAAATGTGATTCTGGAGTGGCCATGGTGGAGAGTGAGAAATGAGGCTAGGTACGTAGGAGTCACTATAAAAGGCACCCCAATGGGCAAGAGAGATTGCCCTTTGCTAGATCTAATTAAGCTTCTGATTAGTAGTGGGCAGTGAAAGCAATCATGGTAGTAGCGTACTTTTACTTCAAGGCTT
>NC_041383.1:96388445-96405049 GCF_002162155.2 Triticum dicoccoides
GGTGCTGCGGGCTAAATATTTCCCTGACGGGAAGCTTCTGGACGCTGTTCCCGCCCCTGGCATATCATACAGTTGGCGCAGCATCCTAAAAGGGGTGGACTTATTGAAGGAAGGGATTATCTGGAGAGTGGGGGATGGGACTAACATCAAGGTGTGGGAAGATCCTTGGATCCCCGAGGGCGATACAAGGAGGCCTAGATCTCTCCCTGGGCACTCCCCAATCACTCTTGTAGCAGATTTGCTCAATCCAAACACCGAGGGCTGGGACGAGGCGTTGGTCCGTGATCTCTTTCAGGAGGAAGACGCAAAGGCCATTCTCTCCATTAGCATCTGCGAAGGGATGGAGGATAATTTTGCTTGGCATTTTGATCGGCATGTCATCTTCTCCGTCAAGTCTGCTTATAAGATTGGTGTTATGCTGCGCGATAGAAGGCTGGGAAGAGATGCTGCAAGCTCTAAGGAAAATTCTGCTAACAGCACTGTCAAATTTGATTGGAAGCATGTCTGGTCCCTGAAGGCCACCAGCAAAATAAAGATGTTTGTGTGGCGCCTTGCCCACAATAGTCTGGCTAACCGCATGAAAATAAAAAATCTAGGCGTGGACTTGGACACTAGATGCCCTGTTTGCCATAGGTTAAATGAAGATGGAGGGCACACCTTCCTGAAGTGCAAGAAAGCTAAAGAATGATGGAACATTTTGGCTTTGGGAGAGACCCGGGAAAAGCTCATGCTCTGTAATTCAGCCCACTCCATGCTTCAGGAGCTGTGGAGGTGTGATGAAGACACACAGTTGAAGGCCGTGACCTTTATGTGGGAATGGTGGAATGTTCGCAACAAGGCCAATGCTGGTGAGGCGGCTCCTAAGCCTCAAGCGGTTTGTCACCGGGTGGAGAAGATGTTGATTGAGTCCCTGGGCTTGCGCAAACCAAACAAGCCTCCTAGGCCACCAGACATTCACAAATGGAGCAAGCCCCCCGTGCATCATGTGAAGGTTAACTTCGACGGTGCCTTTGATGAAAATACATGTGCAGGGGGCTGGGGCTATGTGGTCCGTGATTAGGCTGGCGAATTTATCGCTGCTGGTGCGGGCAAGTCCGTGAACCTGAAATGTGCTTTGCAATCTGAATCTGTAGCCTGCCTTGCTGCCATTGATGGGGCGATCGGGATTGGGGAAAATCGAATCATCTTCGAGTCTGACTCCCCAACCCTTATACAGGCTTTGAAGAGCAATGATTATGACAAGGCAACCATTGGTGTGTTGGTGAAGGAAGCTAGAAGCCTATGCATCCTAAACTTTGATTCCTATGCTTTTTCTTTCAGCCGACGCACTTGTAACTCTGTTGCCCATGAGCTTGCCAAGCTGGGCGTTCATTCTGGGCCTGATGACTCCTTCTGGGAGGCCTCTGCCCCCAATTGCATTGTAAAACTGTTAGCCAGTGACATTGCTGTGCTTGAAGTTTAATGGAATTTCCATGTTCCCGTAAAAAAAACCTATAGCCGCCGCGACATTCAGTCGCCTCCACTCGTCCTTCGTCTCCGACGACGGCGAGTTCATTCTCCGTCTCCCTCCTCTCCGGTGAGTTGTCCACTCCTCCCTCGACCCCGACCCACCCTCCTCCTCAGTCCATAAGCTGCTGCTTCGCGGGCTGGCATCCCTCTAACCCTGCCACCAACCCCGAAACCGAACCCTAGCTAGCTCGCCGGATGCGCGGACAGGAAGGCGTCGGCGATCTCATGATGAGTTCCAGTCGCATGCACGGCGCGTAGTATTCCCGATTTACTTTTAAATGTTGCTTAGCTTCTGATCGGTGACTGATTCGTATTATGCGATTGGATTGTGTGCCTTCTCGTTCGGCGAGTCAGATTTTTTCCCTCGATGTTTCTCTGTGGGATACATCTCTTGCTTCCTTGTTCCTGTCCCGAATTTGGCAGGAACCAACCTGTGGATGTAACACCATGCAGCACAAACTATAATTAGCCTCTCATCTCCTACTACATATAAGGCTAGCTTTGTACTAATTCAATAACCATCGTCATATGCTTTGAACTAACTATATTAGAGCATCTCCAACAGGCGCGGCAAAACGGGCGCCCGCGCGGTAAAATCAGTTTTTCGCGCGCGTCGGTTGGTTCCACGCGCTCCAGCGGTGGCGGGAAGTTACCGCGCGCGGGAAGCGTTTGCGCGCGCGCGGTAGAAAGCGGCACGCGGCGCGCTAGATTTGACGCGCCGCTTCGCACACGCCTATAAAGTCCCGCGCTTCGCCACGCGCCCTTCTCCTCGCAATCTCGCCGCTCCGCACCCCACCGCTTCGCCACTTCGCCGCGTCGCCGCTTTCTACGCCACCACCGCGCCACCATGCCGCCGCGCCGCCGGGGTGCTTCGGGCTTTCGCGGCGTCCGCGAGCGCCCCAACGGCTGGTACTCCGCCGAGATACGGGCCGGCGACGTCCGGCTCGGCCTCGGGACGTTCCGGAGCGTGTGCGAGGCGGCCCGCGCGTACGACGCGGCGGCGTGGCGCTTGGAGAGGCCCCGGTCCCAGATGAATTTCCGGGACGTCTTCACGCGCGAGGAGGCGCAGCGCCTCGCCCCTCCGCCGTGTCTCATCACGGACATGGACCGTGCCGACCACGCTCGACGGCAGCGCCGTCTCCTCGTCGCCGAGGAGGACGAGCGAGCCATGGCGGAGTGGCGCCGTCGCCACCCAGAGGACGTCGACGCCGAGCGTGCCTACTGGGCGGAGAGGACGGCAAGGCGCCGCTCGGAGCGGGCGGACCGGCGTCGGCGGAAGGCAGTGGCGAACGAGCAGTGCGACATCGTCTCCGCAGGTGGGAGGTCGTTCTTCACCTCGGACGATGAACGTTGGGACGACGTATGGCTGTCAACCTCGGACGACACCGACGAGGATGACGATGGTGATGGTAGCGACTTAGAGTAGTTTTCTATCTATGTATGCCGTAGTAGTTTTTATCTATCTATCTATGTATGTCGAACTATCTATCATCTATGCCGTAGTAGTTGCACCGATGTAAAATATCTATGTATCGCTTTTTTTATCTATGCAATTTTAATTAAAAAAATATTGTAGAATGAGCGCGGGTGCTGCATTTTACCGCGCCTGCTGGAGCTGCGCGCGCGCGCGGCTTTTCAGCGCGGATGCTGGAGCAAACGCTGCGCGCCGCGCCAAACCAGGCGATGGGCGCGCGCCAAATCCATTTTTACCGCGCGGCGCGTTGGGCGCCTGTTGGAGATGCTCTTACGTAGCAATCTTTTCAAGCGTGTGAGCTGATTGGCTTTACAGCCTTGCTTTTTGCTGGCTACTAATCACCTAGTATTTTGCATTTATTTCGTCCTGCTCTAGGATTTGGAAAGACGCCGACATCTATAAGATGCGGTGATGATCTCACTAGGAGTACAAATGAGGAGCTAATAGCCAGCAAGGCTGACTCGAAGCCGAACTCAAATGAGAACCTAACGACTTGCAATGGTGTTGGAAAGTTGATCGAGTCATTGCCTCCAGGTCAGCTGGTCACTATTTTTTTTACGCTTTTGCACACATTTTTAACAACTCAGGTGGAGCACTTACAATTGTGGTTTTGTGTGGTATCTTTATTTAAGTAGGTTCAGGTGCTACTGATACTGCCGGACCTGGCAGCTGTGGTGGTTCTGCTCGAGATGTCTCCGACTGTTCCGGTGAAGCTCCATCCAAAACGGCCCGTGGCGTCGTCTGGATTTACTTGTTTGATGGTGATCTTGCTTTTTTACGCTTCTGAACTCCCTAAATTAATACACATCTGCACTAGCAGTTAACTTTTGATCTTTTGTAGGAGACGCCATTCTGTTTTTATGCTCCGGCATTCCTATAGAACACAATCCGTCTTGCACAAAAGTGTTGACCTCAACAAATTTGGCTGCAGCTATGAGGGACAAAACAAAATCCAGCTCTGCCATGAAGGTTGGTAATTAACTATTTCCCCCATTTAATTTGCTTGTTCTGTTGTTCATTTTAAGTTATTATAATTGTGGCAATTCTATATTCTCTTCTTGCTTTGTTGTCATTTCAGATTCAAGTGCGCGATGCATTTAGTAATGTTGCCCCTGGGTGCTTGGAGGAATGGGAGTTAGATCACGGGACTGTTAGGGCTGCTGTTGTCAAAGTGACAGGGTTCCTTGATGTTTGTGAAGTACATCTCCGCCATGGGGTGGAAATTCCGCCCCTCATTGTCGTGGTAGCCATACACTTTAATGGCTCTGGTGGAGCGACGGCTGTAAAAGAGATCCTGAGTAAAGTTTCAACGCCTTCCGAGACTGTGCTTTGCAAGGTATTTTGTCAGTTTGTATCTTCCTTACATGGTAGAGGAAATAAATGAATAATTTATTTCGAGGAATCAGAATGACCTAATCTGTGCCCCATTAGATGCCACTTTTACTTTGTTTGATGCAAACCTTGTTGATTTTCGCTCTTTTATGTGCTAGGCTGGTGATGGCGAGCCACTCTTTGACGGTGATGGGAACTTTGTTGGCATGGCTATTTTTTCCGATGGCAGGCATGTTTATGTGCAAGGAAGTGTAATTTTTGAAAATTTGGTGGAATTTGCGAGAAGGATTAGGGTACGCGTGCGACAGCAGGAACGATATAGGTATGTCTCGTCCTGAATATAAAAGCAGTATTTTTCCAGTTTGCTTATCCACACCTGTCTTTCATCGGTCATGCCTGTGGTTTCACATTTGGTGGTTGTAATCGTGAGCCGTGGGTGGACAAGGACATGCATTTGTATTTATTTTTTTAAGTTGTGAATCCTACCTCATGAATTACTTGATTTCTTTGCTACATGTACATAGATATATTTGCACCTGGACCATGCATGTGTCCTAGAAGCTCACTACGATTATTGACATGATTTAAGAAAACAGAAATCATGACCAATAAGCCCTCTTGTCTGATCTTAGATTTCACTGTTAGGTAGGGCGTTGAAGCCAGTACATGTGTTTGTCTAATGGAAAGAAGGAACATTTTCATTCAAGCTTAAACATAAATAATTGAACTTAAGACTTACAACACTTCCTAACTCTCGGCGTCTATAAGCGTTAATGTCATTTTCCCCTATCTTCATCAGTTCTATCATGTTTTTGGTCTATTCGTATTTGATGTGTTCTGTCGTGGATTTGATTAAGTGGGTTCATTATGCTGTGCTGCAGATGATCTATAAGCGAAAAAGGCAAGCGCCGGTGCCGACATGATGTCTATGATGATCCAGTAAAGAGAAAGAGAACCTTCTTGTGATCTGGAAGGTGAGCAACACTGGCCACTCCTTAATAGTATTGAATATGTTATATGTGAGTTTGTTGCGGGTGATGCAAGTGTAGTCTTTTTTCTTCTATGGTTAACTAATAAGGTACTCCCTCCGTCCCAAAATTCTTGTCTTAAATTTGTCTAAATACGGATGTATCAAGTTACGTTTTAGTATTAGGTACATCCGTATCTAGACAAATTTAAGACAAGAATTTTGGGACGGAGGGAGTACTAATGTGTTGTTTAGTAGTACCACCTTAGGTACGTTTAGCCTTATTACATATGTCCATCAGTATCTCACAGTTAGCTTTTTTAACGAATCCTGTCCATCAGCATCTACTTCAGCTCCTTTAACGAATCTGCTGAGTGCTTGTCATTTTTTTTGGATGAAGCAGGCCTGTCTAAATCTATTATGGTTATTTCTGATTCATTTCAATACATGCATTGTTTGGTTGCTTCAACCTGCTTTGAATTTAAAGGCTTGCTGTTTGCTGTACAAACGATAACGACAGATGGCCAGTGCAAGCCAATTTAGTATCATCCCTAGAATGATGATAAGGTAGTGATTAGCAAAATGAATCATGACTTTTGTCGAACCATGTGTGCTCAATCCAGTCAAAACAGCTATCAATATTCAGTCGGAAAAAGATGCACATGAGTATTGAATATATTGAATGTTTCTGATCTTGGATATTTTATTTTTATTTTTGTGGGTGCTGATCTGATCTGATCTTGGATATTAGAAAGAGGAAATCTTAGTACAACAAATATCACTACCCCAGTACCCCTATAGAAAGCACCATTGTCTCTGGAATCCAAACAATCTCAGCCATCCGCTTCATGATTGTAACAATTAACGTTGGACTAATGCTAATTGCCCCTTAATCTCACGCTTAATGTCCCCTGGAAATCTCTCCTCATTCGGTTCAAGGTGCTCCCCTCCCCTCTGGGGCTCTGTTCAAGGGATGTGATGTAAAACACCATTTCGTAGACATGGATGGAGAACCACCTGAATGCAAGAAAGTAGTGAAAGATTATATTTGGGCCTGTGTAGCAACTACACTAATGTGTAATCTGTAGCTTTTAGTTTCCCTTCACTTGTAGCAGGAACATGTGAGCTCTGCGATACCAAGCTCCATGAAGTGGTAGAAAACTGAGCTATGTTAGCTCAGTTTGTTGGCATTCATCCTAATCATTTCATATTCAGTTCAAATTTTTCTATGAAAATCTTATCTCCATGAATGCTTACAGATTCTAATTGCATACAAGTATGCACAAGATATGTAGAGGAGTTTCTATCACTGATTTATATAGTATTGACTATTGAGTGGAATATATGAGCTCCTAGCTAATAGTTCTCTGAGGGAGCTAAACTGGATTCCTTAATGGAAAAGAAACAATCAGCTGGAAGTTCCTATTTTATCTTTCTCCCTTTCTTAGCTAAAATAGACTTTTCTCTCTAAGTGAATATTCCACATAATTCTAGGCCAAATCAGTTCTCGCTTGTCTTGATTAATAGTTTATCCAAGCAGCTCCAACAAAACCTAACGAAATCACTAGCCAGTCTCAATACAAGTTAAACCCAGTGTTTATGTGTAGGTGCGCCAGCAATTACAGAAAACGGGGTTAGCCTTCCTTCTGGAGGTTGTTATTTTTTAGGATTGTTGTACGTGCTCGGTTTAGTGCTCCTGGCAGCTATAATTGTTGTTGGTTTAGGGTTTAGGGTTTAGGGAAGGCCATATGGAAGATCAAGTTTACCACCTTCACTTGGATGGCTACTTCTCAGGGTAGTGCAAGGGGAAGGAGTGAGGCATTTTGGTGCCCAGGCTCAGCTGCACCTAATATCATGGACGTTGAATGCTGCATGGGGATCCGAAAATAGGGCAGTTAAGACACAAGGATGGTTGATGGAAAAAACACTATACAGGGGTATATCGTAGAGCACAGTGCCGTACTATCGGCCTTTTGCGCAGCGTGGGAGACAGCTCCGTTCGTGCTTGATTCTGATCCGTGGCCCGGGATGTTTGTTGTCATATGAGCCTAGGTCTAGTCTGTCAGCCCGTATGGGTATATTGAATGCGCAGAAGAAGCACTCAGCTGAGTAGATAGACGTGTGAGCAAGACAATGTATCATGAGAGTTAATAATTTATCAGGGAGGGGATGTTCAGACTTGGTGACCTGAATTAAGCAAACAAGGCTTTCATAGATGGATAGGTGCGTATTACAACGCTAGTCGCAGACTCGCAGTACATCAAACTTGGCCAGTCAGTTTACAACACCAACACTGTCGGAGTGGCTAAATCCTGTACCCCTAGTGCCACATGGAAGGACTAAGCAAAGTAATCCTAGTTACTTGACCTAAAGTAAGTCATGATGACAACACAGAGAACTAACACGGCCACCAGGAGACTGGTAACGGCACTAGTTGAGCTATGCGTGAGATTTGATACGCTCTTAGTGCATCCACGATGGGATTTGTCACCTGGTCAACTGGGGGCAGACTGAACCAGCGGCTGGTTGACGATGGGCACCGGATGGTGGCGGGTTGAAGAGCTTGGCTAGCTATTGCATTGAGCGACCGGTCGATCTGGTTAGGATTCAGTCTTGCGGCATAAACATCTTCGAACTCAAGAAAGGCACACGACTGGGAAACATGGTAAAGAGACACGGATTAACACAATCAGAAATGTGAGTACCAGAATAAAACGTATAGCTACCAGGATTGATGCACTTGTATTACTCGAAACAAGGATTGTGCATGCCCCTTGCGGGCAAGGGAGGTCATGAGGTGGGGGCTGAAACTGGGGAAGAAAGGATCGGTGATTGCCCTAGAACACTACTCGGTGGTAGGTCGCCGTTTGGGCTTCAGTTACTGCATGACAGATGACAGATGGGACGAGACAGCTCAGAAAGGTATCTGCATGCCCGGCCGTCAGACAATGGCATGCGCCGCTATGTAATAGACGGCACCTACTCGTCATAAAGACTCAGAACCTATTTCTTTTCCAACTTCAATACGGTGAGGATACAGGGAATAATACAAGGAATATCGTTGATCCCGAAGTGTGTGGACGCTAGAGATAATGGGAGCATCTGAGCCCGGGCTCAGAAACGAATTTTCGAAGGGGAAGGCCATATGGAAGATCAAGTTTGCCAATGTACAACATGAATCTTAAGAAAACATTTTGGAGATATTGGAGGCAGCAAGCTTGAACATGATTTCCTTTTTTTTTACCAAACATTGAGCATGTGATCAGTGGAAAAGGTCAACTGTCCAGCAATGACGAAATTCCAAGTGGGTGGCGGCAGAGGTGATTGACAAATTGATTGGGGGCTCCTGCAAATTCTGGAGGTGATGCTATATACAATGGTTTAGCTAGATAGTTTATAATGTTTGAAGGTTGTTTATTTTTTCCTTTTGATCTAAATTGCATGTAAAATGTTGATTCATTTTATGTGGCCATTTTATTTTATTTTGCTATACTTCTCAGTAAACATTGTTTTTGTTAAATAAGTGAAATAAGTTGATGCTAACAACTGTTAGTTTGATAATTCACTCTCCTGCCTTACTTTGGACCACTTACTATATATGTGATGCATCATCTAACCAGCTCTACTACTGGGTGGCGCTCTCTATCCTTAGATGTGCCCTCACCTAAAGGATTTCAATATGTATGATATGGCTAATTTTGCACTTAGCCAGCTACCTTACTGCCATGTACTCTCTCCGTCCCAAAATAATTGTCTCAACTTTGTACTAACTAGCTTTAGTACAAAGTTATACTAAGGCTGAGACACTTATTTTGAGATGGAGGGAGTATATGAAAAAAGACGGCTAAATGGGCACATGAAAGGGGGAGAACCATAGGCAAGGCATGTGCAGGGTCTGCTTGCCTGGAGTTACAACAGCCTGGTACCGTGAAGTATCCTCAAAAGTGTGTCAAAAGCAGGATCTGTACTGGCAACAAGATATATCGGAGGAAGAAGCAAATATCGACAAGAAAAAACGAAAAAACAACCATAAGTTCCAATGTGGTGCTCAAGCAATTATGATGCATGTCAAGTTAAAGTGTTTGAATTAAGTTACATTTACACTAATCAAATTAAATGGAGTCGGAAAACATGAAGCAATAGTTTTTCAACAAAACTCAACATGCATATTGAAATAAAAATTGATTTACCAGTGATGAGTAAAGTAAAATTTGTTAAACATGCATGATAATGCAATGAATGGATTCTATGCATTTTTTGGGGGGTATAAAGTTTGTCATTTTCAGATTTAAAATGAATTAGTTATGATTTATGCAAGTTTTAAGTAAATTAATGTAATTTAATTAAGGCATTTTTATTTCTGGTGCAAATGGATATTTATGCATGAAATTGTTTTAAACTTATTTGAAATGCATTTGAATTTTCTAACAGAGAAATAAAACAGAAATTTACTGGGCCAAAACTGGTTTTCAGCCGGCTATCCAACATTCACTGAGCACTGAATGGCGTTGTAGCACACTTGACCAAAGTGGACCGGGCTTGCTCTTTCTCTTGTAGCCGATCCTTGAGAGAACCAAGAAGACACACATAAAGGAGCATATATGATGTCGTGTCCCTTGGCGATGTATCTAATGCCATGGTGATGACCCAAGGGTACTTCGCACCAGTTGTCGAGGTGGAGGTATCTCAAACTCTAGGCGAAAGCCTTGCCCAACGCGGAAGTCGATACCGGCGATGATAGCGCCCGTGCAAGTGTGTCTCCTCCTTGGAGGCATCGTCGAATAGTTCATCTCTACAATGGGACATGGAAGGTTGGATCTTGTCTGCAACGGCTACTGGTGTGGTCAGACCACCTCCACTGCGGTTTCGTGTGGGTGATGTGATGCTCTTTGGGTGAAACCTTTGCCTGGCGGCGGTTGGTGCTGATGACGACATAGGAGATGTTGTCGAAGATCTTGTTTCACATTTGCGTTGGGTCTCGTCAGCCCTTGCCAGTTGGATGTGTGTGGTGGTGGAGTCTAGTTTGAGGTTAGGGGTTGCACACCCTTCTTGTCTGTTTTTTTGCACATTTGTCATGTAAACAATCCTTCAATTGTGATGTTTATGGCCTGGTTTTGCTTATAAACTGGGTCATATTTTATTATTCTTATTGAACATGGAGGAGCACACTATCCTCTTTGACGAGGTTTGAACAATGTTTTTGGGCTAGTTTCGCTTATAAACTGGGTCATTCTATTAAGAAACTTAACAAAGTTGCGGGAGCATACTGTCTATTTGCCAAGGTTGAAACAAGCCTTGGAAAAATTGTTATAGTGAAATTCTTAAAATTTCGTGTGCATAACTTTCAGAGATAAGTGAACCTCCATAGCCTTCAACAATGAGGTTGTGCAACCATATAGATAGCTCGTCTTTAAATAAGCATCTTCCTGTTTTTTCTTGCATATTCAAATGATTTTGCTTCATGTATGTATGTACTTTTTTTATTAGTTTGAATTGCTTACCACATATGTCACGTTGTATGTACGTTTTCAAAAAATGTATGTACTATATATAGGTCACTCCACTTGTGGATGGAAATGTTGTAGGAGTACATGTTATCAGCAAACTTGACTTTTTGCTATTGCCGATGACCCAAAAGAATCGGCAACAGTAACGAGATTCTGGTAAGTACCAGTCACGACCCTCTTTGATCCCTTGGTGAGCAACGGAACGTTGTTACATATTGTTGGCAATAATAATGCTTCACATTTAGTGCAAAATAGCATCAGTATGGTAATTTAGCGTCATTTTCATTTTTCGCAACAAACAACTAATTGCTGATGTATCAAGTTATAAGCTTGATTCGTGGGTGTCAATCTCCACCCAACTTAAGTGCAAGCCTGGTGTAAATTACACTGGAGAGAAACTTCACACTACAATTTCCTCCCGGCTGTAACAAATGCTCACTCTGCCATTAACAGATTCAGATAGGAAAGATTTACCTTTGTCAAGAACCATATGACACCCGATGATTTAGGGCCTGAAAGGGTTAAACTGATACGAGAATACCTTTGGCCTGCATAACCGATCCTTTTTTTTGCGAGGGTAAAGAGATTTTATTCCAGAATAACAGGGTTACACTCAAGAGGCAATAGTTCCTCCACGCAAGGTGGACCTCTACCTAGCCATACGGCAGTAGTACTCTCCGTACGACTATACGAAGCCAATCGATCTGCTACCCTGTTTTGTTCGCGCTTAATTTTCGACGGAATAAACTCTCTAACACCCATGTGTCGCTGAATCTCAGCAACCAAATGTCCATAAGCAGAGTACCGAAGACTGTCCCCTCTCATTGCCAAGAAAGCTTCTGACGAATCGGTTTGGACAATAATAGGCCCCTCCTCGTGCTCGATAGCAAGTGCCATCCCTTGCATTAGAGCATGTAGTTCAGCTTCTAGGGCGTCATTGCAGTTGAAGATACACCGATACGCCGCAAAGATGACACTCCCATCACTACGTCGCAGCACCATCCCCGCTGCTGCTGATCCATCCGCCTTAGCGTAAGCACCATCAACCGACAGTGCTGTTTGGCCTGGCGGGGGCTTTGGCCAAGGTAGCACCGGAGCAGGTGTTCGTACATTAGATTGCTCACTACTAGAAAAAGGGCTATAGATGGGATTGACACTAATGGCGCACCAGACAAGTGGTGCGCCATTAGTATATACTAATGGCGCACCACCTTCTGATACGCCATTAGTGTTGAAACTACTAATGGCGCACCTGGCCCAAGGTGCGCCATTAGTATCAAAAAAAATTTGAACTAGCGCGCCTGTCCAAACATACTAATGGCGCATCCAGAGGAAGTGCGCCATTACTAGTTGTAACTAGTAATGGCGCACCTGTCAGAAAGTGCGCCACTAATGTTGTTTTTTTTATTATTTTTTTTATTCCTTTTTTTGCAAAACTACTACGCACTGTCCCACGGTGCGCCATGGGACAGTGCGCCATTAGTATGTTTTTTTTTGCAAAACTACTAATGGCGCACCACCAGAGAGTGCGCCATTAGTAACCTGGATTACTAATGGCGCATTTATGGTTGGTGCGCCATTAGTAAGTGGGCAGCAACAAGATATTTTGGACAGCCTCTCCTCCCACACTCACTTTCTCCCCACTTCATTCTCTCCACCGCCTCCTCCTTGTCTCGGGTGCCTCCTCTTTTTCACCTCATTTCCACCATAGATTCATTCAAATTAAGTGGTTAAATTACCTTGTTTTGATAGGTAAGTAAGGGGGGAAGCTATATTAATGTTGTTCTCCCTACAACAATGTGCACATGCATTTTTTATGGCCTAGCTAGATCTATGTATGTTCGTGGTGTTGCATATGTGTTTGTGTTTGGAGGTGTACCGGTATTTGAAATATGATAGTTGCCAATATTTTTCCGGAATGTTGATTCATTTCCGTTTTGGCGAGAATTTTGGCATTAAGCATTCTTTTTGGTCCTATTTTTAGGGAAGCTCAATGCCAAAAAATTTCTTGGTTCTAAAATATCGTTTTGCTCTACCCCGCAGGCGACCATGGTCCGCACGATGATCGAAGGCATCGTGAATAGGTTTTTGAGGTCCGCGAAGGCCGAGATGCTTCAAAAGAACGAGACGGAGATAAGATGTCCGTGTCGAAGATGCAAGCTGAAGAGCCTTATTGCGGACCCGGATTCCGGGCAGGTGCGGGACCACCTGCTCTTGCGTGGTTTCATGGATGGCTATCGGTGGCAAGGTGATGAAGATGACTACGAAGTCGTCCATGGGGGCCGGGCAAGAAATGAGGAAGGGCAGCAAGACAACCACCGCGGCTCGAGCGGGCGAGAAGACGAAGAATCCCCAGGAGATGATCACGACGGTGATGCTGTACACAGTCATCATGTAGAAGATGCAGGACATGATGATGATGCCGGCGGAGCAGACGACGCTGGACCATCCATGGGTTGGGTGCAGGACCCTCATATTCAAGAGCTGCTTCTCAAGCAGACGGATAACGCAAGAGCTGCCGCCCGAGAGAAAGCCAAGATGGATCAACTTGAGTTAGACGCGGTTACTCCATTGTATGAAGGATGCAGGCCCTAGGATACCCGCCTGAAAGTAACGCTCATGGCTCTAGAGATGAAGGTAAAACACAAAATGACTGACGCATGCTTCGACGAGAACATGTCATTCTGGCACGAATGTCTTCCCAAGGGGAACAAGTGCCCGACCAATTTGGAGGAGGCGAAGAAAATCGTGTGTCCTTTGGATTTACCGCACGTGAAATACCATGTGTGCATGAACAATTGCATCATTTATCGGGACGAGCACGCGGAGTCTATCATATGTCCGGTGTGCGGCGTCACTCGATACAAGAAGAGGAAGAAAGCTCCTCGAAAAGTGGTGTGGTACTTTCCGATCACTCCTCGTCTGCAGCGGTATTTCGCGGACCCTAAGGTAGCAAAGCTCCTGCGTTGGCACGCGGATAGGGAGGAGAAGAAGCGAGAAGATGACGCAAATGATCCGGAGATAGATAAAAAAGACAAGATGCTGAGTCACCCTAAGGATGCGAGCCAGTGGCAAGCGTTGAATTTCGAATACCCAGAATTTGGGAACGATCCAAGGAACATCGTGCTGGGCGCGAGCACCGATGGAGTCAATCCGTTTGGCAGCCAGAGAAGCACACATAGCACCTGGCCTGTGTTTGTGTGGATGTACATCCTTCCCCCTGGTTGTGCATGAAGAGGAAGTACATTCACATGAGTATGCTAATTGAAGGGCCGAAACAACCAGGGAACGACATCAATCTGTATCTGGGGCTGCTGAAAGAGGAGCTTGACACGCTGTGGAAAACGCCAGCCAATACGTGGGACGCCGTAGAGAAAGAATATTTCCCTATGAGAGCCGCACTGCTCACGACGGTGCACGACTATCTCGGTTACGGATATCTCGCGGGGCAGGTAGTCCACGGATTTTCTGAATGCGTAAGGTGCATGGATGACACAACGTATCGCCAGCTAGATAGAGATCCCGGGTCTTTGAAAACCGTGTTCATGGGACATCAAAGGTGGCTTCACGACGATGACCCGTGGAGAAAACGCAAGGATCTGTTCGATGGTGAAACCGAACCCCGAAAACGCCCGTGTACGAGGAGCGGCGAGGAAATAGACAAGCTGTTGAAAAATTGGAAAGACTGCCCACTGCCGGGAAAGAAGCAAAAGGCGCCAGAGTCGGGAAAGAAGCGAAAGGCGCCAGAGCCGCTGCTCAAGGTATGGAAAACGAGGTCTGTTTTCTGGGACTTGCCGTACTGGAAGATCCACCGTGTGCCTCACAGCCTTGATGTCATGCATATCACGAAGAACGTGTGCGAGAGTCTGCTTGGTACCCTGCTCAACATGCCAGAGAGGACCAAAGATGGGCCGAAAGCAAGGGCAGACTTGAAATCAATGGGCATCAGGCAGGAGCTTCACGCTAATGATGATGATGATGATGATGAGGCGAAGCAGGACACAGAAAGTCGTCGCAAAGGCAAAAAGGCCAAGAAGACCGGAAATGACTACCCTCCCGCGTGCTTCACTCTAAGTCAGGAGGAGATCGAGCAGTTTTTCACCTGCCTCCTAGGAGTAAAACTTCCTTACGGTTACGCAGGGAAGATAAGCAGATACCTAGACCCAGCGAAGCAGAAGTTCAGTGGGATAAAGTCTCACGACTGTCACGTGCTGATGACGCAGATACTTCCAGTTGCAATCCGTGGGATCATGGACGCGCACGTCCGTGGAACGCTATTTGGCCTATGCAACTTTTTCGACGTCATCTCTCGGAAGTCGATTGGTGTGAGGCAACTCAGAAGGCTACAGGAAGAGATCGTGGTGATACTATGCGAGCTTGAGATGTACTTCCCGCCCGCATTCTTTGACGTTATGGTGCATCTGCTGGTCCATATAGTGGAGGATATCATCCAATTCGGGCCGATGTTCCTGCACAGCATGATGCCGTTCGAAAGGATGAATGGTGTCATCAAAGGATACGTTCGCAACATGTCATGTCCAGAGGGAAGTATAGCCAGGGGTTTTCTGACCGAAGAGTGCATCTCCTACTGCACGAATTATCTAGGCATCGAGAACCCCGTTGGTCTGCCCGTCAACAGGCACCTTGGCAGGCTCGCTGGATGGGGTCACCGTGAGGGTCGCCGCGAAATGCATGTCGACTTAGAGGGTCGACTCGCCGACTTTGAAAGAGCAAACCTAGTCGCGCTACAACACATAGACGTGGTCGATCCTTGGGTGGTAGAGCACAAAACCTTTATTAAGAAGACGTACAATGACCAAGGCCAACAGAGGACGGACGGACATATAATCAAAGAGCACAACTCATGTTTCACGCGTTGGTTCAAGCAGAAGCTTCTGTCATACCCTTTACATGAGGATTCTTCCGCGGAAGAACAACTCATATTCGCCTTGTCACAGGGCGCCGAGCACAACCTGATGACCTATGAGGCGTACGATATCAACGGCTACACATTCTACACCGAGGCCAAGGACATGAAGAGCGATGGTTATCAGAACTCCGGGGTAACGATGGAATCCTACACCGGTAATGACAAGGACAGATACTACGGAAGGATCGAGGAGATCTGGGAGCTGAGCTACGCTGGAGAGAAGGTCCCGATGTTCCATGTCAAATGGGCGAAGAGTGTCCTAAAAGAAGACCGGTATTTCACCACCATGGTTATACCCGAAGCCAAATCCAAGACCGCGGGCGCAAACGTCACCGCGAAAAATGAGCCATGGATACTGGTTTCCCAAGTTGACCAATGCTTCTTCATTACCGACCCGTCAAAGCCCAGTCGTGTTGTCGTGAGGAGAGGCAAAAGGAAGATCATCGGAATGGATGGAGTAGCCAATGAGCAAGACTTCGACAAGTACGGCGACCCGAGGATCGAACATGACGACGATGATGAAGTAGCAGCATACACCACAAGAAGAAGTAGGACCACCCTACCTAAAGGACGTCCGTTCCACAGAAGAACTCCATTTGCGAAAAAGAAGGGCAAGAAAATTGTGAACAGATAGCTAGCTAAGATCGATTGTATTTAAATCGTAGCCTTCATTTCTCGATTGTATTTCATGGACACTTTTTGAACTATCATGAATATTTTCAAATTTCATGGACACTCGATCTCGATCCCCCTCCATCTCGATCGCTATCCCACCTCGCCAGATCCGGTCCCCCTCGCCGCCGAGCACCCCCCGGTCCACCGGCCGCCGCCGCCGACCCCCCGCACCCCTCCCCTACTCAACCGCCGCCGTCGACCCCCCGCACC
>NC_041383.1:96405134-96405490 GCF_002162155.2 Triticum dicoccoides
TACTCAACCGCCGCCGCTGACCCCCCGCACCCCTCCCCTACTCAAATACTCATAAAAGGTATCCCCGCCTGCCGGCGAGCATGGCTCCGGTCTGGCTGGAGTTCGAGTAGAACACCCACAGAACCTTTTTTCCCAATTTATGAAAAACAGACGTCAAATTTTTCCCCTTAGTTTTGATGCTACTCGTCTTGCTCTATCCAACAAGCTTGAGTTTTCTCAATTCAGAGCTCATATGAAGAAGTACTGGCAGTTCTGGTTTTCCTTGGAGCTGCCGTTTTCCCCTTAGTTTGCTTGGCTCTGCCCCAGCGGTAGTACCGCGACCCACAGCGGTAGTACCGCCAAAGCTCCCCAGCGGT
>NC_041383.1:96405824-96418132 GCF_002162155.2 Triticum dicoccoides
CCTCCCCTACTCAAATACTCATAAAAGGTATCCCCGCCTGCCGGCGAGCATGGCTCCGGTCTGGCTGGAGTTCGAGTAGAACACCCACAGAACCTTTTTTCCCAATTTATGAAAAACAGACGTCAAATTTTTTCCCCTTAGTTTTGATGCTACTCGTCTTGCTCTATCCAACAAGCTTGAGTTTTCTCAATTCAGAGCTCATATGAAGAAGTACTGGCAGTTCTGGTTTTCCTTGGAGCTGCCGTTTTCCCCTTAGTTTGCTTGGCTCTGCCCCAGCGGTAGTACCGCCGAAGCTCCCCAGCGGTAGTACCGCTCTCCGAACGGTAGTACCGCTTGGGACCTTCGGCCGTAGTACCGCAGTGCTTCCGGGCTACTGCCGCCTCGATTCGAGTTCGATGTTTTTCGTGTCGGGTTTTGCGGTACTAGAAGCGGTAGTAGTGGCGGTAGTACCGCTCCAAGCGGTAGTACCGCTCTTACTCCCGCGGTAGTACCGCTCTGGGCCCAGGGCCCTGTCTTCCTCGCCAGCGCGGTAGTACCGCTGGGTGGGAGCGGTAGTACCGCTCTCAGCGGTAGTACCGCCCTGCCCTAGCGGTAGTACCGCTCTGTGCGGGGATGTACAGTGGGGTAACGGTTGGATTTCCCCCCTCCTATAAAAGGGGGTCTTCTTCCCCATTAAACTTTATCCCTTCGAGCTCGTGTTCTTCCCTCATTGTTGACCTTCTCCGAGCTTGCTATCTCTCAATCCCTCCATGGATTCTTGCTAGTTTTGGGGGGAAAAGAGAGAGGAGATCTAGATCCACATTTCCACCAATCACTTTCTCCTCTAAGTTAGGGGAACCCCTTGGATCTAGATCTTGGAGTTCTTCGTGTTCTTCTTTCGTTCTTCCTCTCATTTTCTTCCCTAGCATTAGTTGCTTCGGTGGGATTTGGGAGAGAAGAACTTGGGCACTCCGTGTGCCTTTGCCATTGCATTTGGTGCATCGGTTTGAGTTCTCCACGTGATACGTGGAAGTTACAAGTTGAGAAGCTTATTACTCTTGGGCTTGGTGCCCTTGAGCTTGTTCATCTTGGGTGCTTGGGCGCCCCTAGTTAGTTGGTGGTGTTCGGAGCTCAATCATTGTGGTGTAAAGCTTCGGGCACGCGTCGGGGTCTCCAATTAGGTTGTGGAGATCGCCCCGAGCATTTTGACGGGTACCGGTGACCGCCCCCAAGGGTTGCCAAAGTGTACGGGTTCGGTGACCGCCCCAAAGGGTCGCCATTTGTACGGGTTCGGTGACCGCCCTCAAGGATCCCTTGGTGGAATCACGGCATCTTGCATTGTGCTAGGGCGTGAGGAGATTACGGTGGCCCTAGTGGCTTCTTGGGGAGCATTGTGCCTCCACACCGCTCCAAACGGAGATTAGCATCCGCAAGGGTGTGAACTTCGGGATACATCGTCGTCTCTGCGTGCCTCGGTTATCTCTTACCCGAGCCCTTTACTTATGCACTTTACTTTGTGATAGCCAAATTGTTCTTTGTCATATATCTTGCTATCACATAGTTGCTTATACTGCTTAGCATAAGTTGTTGGTGCACATAGGTGAGCCTAGTTGTTTTAGGTTTTGTGCTTGACAAATTAACCGCTAGGTTTATTCCGCATTTGTTCAAGCCTAAACCATAATTATTTTAAAACGCCTATTCACCCCCCCTCTAGGCGACATCCACGATCTTTCAGACGACCGAGATGGCGCTACAGAGAAAACCTTGGGTGGCCGCTAAGGGAATTTCTGATCGAGACGAAGAAGGTGTTGGGGTCCGAACGCAAAAAGAGAAGATGGCAAGGTGGAGTGAGCTCAAGGTGGTGGAGGATGAGAACTTTGCCACAAGTTCTTCTTTGTAAGTGCCACCGAATGCATTTATCTTATTTCTTTCTTTTGCAATCTGGTTTCCTTCCCGTCTATTATTGGCATCTTCATCAACCTCGTTGTCCTCCTCAATGGATATGCTCAACCTTGATCTCTTTGAAGTGGTCTCCGCGATTCTTTGGATCCACTTCTGATTCTTGCATAGCTCTTTGTAGCAATGATGCAACGTGAAGGGCTTGTGACCGAACTTGGTTTTTCTATGCTTGGATAGTTTTTGGATGTAGGGGCCATATTCCGTCACTTGCACACCGCTCAGTGGTGCATGATTCATTTAGTTGGGAAAAGGAGGAGAGCCTTCTTAGCACTTGTATTTTGTTGTCTCACTCTTTGTAGGTATCCAATGCAGTTTGGGTTTTAATCGATTTTTCCTAGCTGACATGGATTATATTTTTTAGGTAAATAGCTGACTTCGATTTTTTTTATCCAGCCATTCTTATTTTTGGTCATATGCATGTTTCTGCAGCTGATGAGCTCATGAACGGAAAGGTTCAAGCCATGGTCATCTCGCCAGAGACATCACCTGAAGCCGAGCTATTCGCCAACCTCGCGAAGCGCAGCAGCATCCCGATCCTTTCCTTCTCGGCCACCTCGCTGGCATCAATTCCGTCGCAGGCACGTTTCTTTGTGCACAGTGCAGCCAACACCAACTCCCAGGCCGCGCCCGTTGCATCCATCCTTGAGGCATTCCAATGGCGCGCGGCCGTCCTGCTACTCGAGGAGTCCACCTACGGCATCAGCATTGTCTCGGCATTGGTCCACGAGTTCCAGGGGCACGGGCACGGGCACCGCGTACGCGGCATAATGGACAGCGTGGCTGTGCCAGCCGACGCGACAGACAGCCGCCTCGACGTAGTGTTTCTTGCAGTGAAGAACATGCCGGCGCGGGTGGTCGTCGTGCATGTGACTTCCGCTCTGGCTGTGCGCCTCTTCCGCCGGGCCATGGCCGCCGGCATGATGTCGGAGGGGTACGTCTGGATCGCCACGTCCGCCGTGGGCGATGCGGCGGACAGTCTCAGCCCCGGCGACCTCGACTGCCTGCAGGGGGTCGTCATCCTGCGGGTCCACGTGCAGGCAACGGAGCAAGTTAGAAACTTCTCAAGACGGTTCAAGCAGAGGTTTCGGCAGGAGAACCCGGCTACCCATGACACCGTGAGCGTGCCGGTGTGGCTACTCTGGCTGTATGACACGGCATGGGCAACCACCACGGCGGCCGACAGGTCCTTCCGAACGACGACGCACGCAGCTGGAACGGGACTTGCCGATGCCGTGCTCAGCACCAGGTTCCATGGCCTGGCTGGAAGTTTCAGGCTGGTCGATGGGCAGCGGCAGATCCCAGCAACATACGAGATCGTGAATATCATAGGCGCCGGAGCGAGGACGGTCGGGTTTTGGACGCCGGAGTTTGGGATCTCAACAAGTTTGTACCCCAGGAGTGGCAAGGAGCTGAAGCAAATCCTTTGGCCAGGTGAAACGGCGGTTGTTCCGGTAGGGTGGAGCGAGTCCCCAAATGGGCGTCCGCTTCGCGTGGCTGTCCCGGTGAAGCGTGGATTCAGCCAATTTGTGAACATTTCCGGCGATCCAAGGACGGGAAGAGAAATTATCACCGGCTACTGCATCGACGTATTCCATGCAGCCACGGCGAAATTGGCCCATCCAGTCGCGTATCAGTACGTGCCAGTCAACGATAACTCCGAGTCTTACGACACGCTTGTCAACCTGGTGCATGAAAATGTGAGTGCAAATCCCATGATATAAGCTACGTATTCCCTTTGTTCCGAAATTCTTAAATTCATAGGTATATTTAATACGAACTAGATTAATGTTAAATGTATTTAACTTGGAACAAACCTAAAACTTCAAGTATTTTGAAACAGAGGAGTGTTTTCTTTTTTGCGAGGGACATAAGCTACTTGTGTAGTGCAATCAATTGAACTGCGATTCATTGTTGCAGAAAGTCGACGCGGTGGTTGCAGACATGACGATAACAGCGAGCCGGATGAAGCTTGTTTCTTTCACGGTGCCATTCGCTGAATCTGGGTGGTCGATGATCGTGGCAGAGGAGGACAGAAGCAACAGCATGTGGATTTTCGTGAAGCCATTAACGCCATTACTCTGGCTCACCTGCATTGCGCTCTTCTTCTTCTCCAGCTTCATTGTGTGGGCGATCGAGCGCGAATCCAACCCTGATTTCCCATACATGACTTGGAAGCAAGTCGCGGTCCGGTTCTTCAGTGCATTCTCAACTCTAGTCTTCTCCCAAAGAATAAACCAAAACATGCAACATGTATATATATATAGCTGAACCGATACATATACTAAAACTAATATACTCATTGTCACCTACCTTTAGAGGAGAAGCTGAAGAGCAACCTGTCGAAGCTCGTGGAGGTCATATCGATGTTTGTGGCATTCATTGTCACAACATGCTACACGGCCAGCCTGACGTCTATGTTGACGGCTCGACCGCTCCAACCGACGATAAGCGTCCTGGGAGAAAGGGACTACGTGGGCTATCAAGAGGGATCATTCATCGCCGACTTCCTAATAGACATGGGCTTTCACGAGGCCAAGTTAAGGGGATATACCACAATCGATGAGTACGCCGATGCTCTGAGGAGAGGATCAGAGAACGGAGGGGTCTCGGCGATTTTCGACGAAATGCCCTATCTGAGGCTCTTCCTGTCGCGCTACTGCCAAGGCTACTCCATGGTCGGTCCAACCTACAAGAGCGCCGGGTTCGGATTTGTATGTGTCTATTTCCCCACCCCCTAATTAAATTGTAGCAATCCAGGTCGATCAGATATTCAGGTGTGTACGTACGATGGAGTGCAACAAGAATGATTGTGGCTCTAGTATTCCCCATGGGATCTCATCTAGCTCTTGACGTGTCGCGCGCCATCTTGGAGCTGGCAGAGGGAGAGAAGCTTGCACGCATCGAGAACAAGTGGTTTGCGCACCCTGGGGTCTGCGTGAACAAGAACAACAGCACCGACTCGTCGTTCAGGCTCGACCTCAGGAACTTCGGTGGGTTGTTCCTCATCAGCGTCTTGGTCTCGTGCCTCATGCTGCTGATAAACCTGACCGCATGTGTGGCCAGTAGTCCCCACAGAGTTCCGCCGTGGATGTGTTCTTGGGGGTATAATTTCGCACTTTTCAGTCATTTCTCGTGGGGGTATAATTGTATCATATCGCATGCAGGCAATGAATAGTAATTTCGGAAATGTGTTGGAATAATTAATAACAAGTCGTGACACTCGTGCATCTATGCTGTCAGAACTGCTACAAGTTACTGTTATGCAAGAATGAGTGGCTGTACTAACTACATGCCCTCAACCGGAATTTTTTTCGAAACGGAGCTAAAAGATTTGCCTCTTCCATTAATTAAGAAGAAGTTTAGAGTTGCTTTCACAACAGAAAAGCAAGATAAGATACATAGATTCTACTCTCGCGGCATGATGTTTCCCAAGTGTTTCGAGCCTGCGGCGATCCAAAGCCTAGCCTCATTCTTGATGTTACCAAATATGATAGATGGTAGCGTCGATTTTTGTTGGAACACCCTCAACCGGAATGAGTGGTTGTGTTATGAAAGAAATCTATCGCAAACATCGGGCGGCCAATCAATATCGGGCGGCCGATCCATCGCAAACATCGGTAGGACAACCGCTGGATGCTATGAGGAGAACCTCTGGCCACTGTTAGGCCTTGTAAAATGGGAGATGCTTAGATAAACAAACCAGATTTTTTTAAACACCGGTGCTTATTTGTACAGGGTAGACGCTTAACTAAGCGTCTCTTCTGTAGAAATAGGCACCGGTGCTTCAGAAAATTTCGGTTATTTTTCTAAGCACCCCTCTAAGCATCTCCCATTGTACAAGGCCTTACGACGGCGGTAGCCGGATGATGCGGCCATGACTCACCGATGTTGGGAAGACGATTGCCGGGTGCTATGACGCCAAGCTGCGAAGGCGACCGTCGATGTAGACCGACCGACGGGCCATGACGAACGAGGACTCGAGCTGCTGCAGACGGCCAGGCTGTTACTCGAACCACGACAGAGCGGCGTCTTTTTAATGCGGGAAGGCCATCATGACTAATTTTATTAAGATCAAATAATCAGTACATCATCAACTAGTTTAGTGGTGAATAGGGCTGCAAGAAAAGCTTGAGGTTCGTGAGCCGCTCGAGATTGACTCGTATTTTAGCTCAACTCGAAAAGAAATGAGATGAGTATGAATACTTTAAAGCAACTCCAATGCAAAGACTTAGATGGACACGTATTTTGTCCGTTTGGGTCATCTGTTCTGTCCGCCTAGCGGATGAGCCGGACATGCGCGGACTGTGGATGCACCCAGCGCAAGCGCATAGAGCGGACAACGCGACCACGGTGGAGACGTCGACGCCGCCGGGCCAGTCGTCGTGGCCGCCGCCACGGCTTGCTGCTTCATGGCGTCGTCCGCCGCGGAGGACATGGCCGACATCGCGCCGTCCTTCCACCTGATCTGCAGTTCACTGGGTCTCCCCGAAGTCGCCGTGGAGGAGCACGCAGAGGAAGACCAGCGCCAACACGCAAAGGAGGAGCACGCTATGGCTAGCTACTGAGCTCGGGAAGGGGTTGCAGGAGCAGAGGAAGTGAAGATTAGGAGTGCGTGAGATGTGAGCACGAGTGGAGGCTTGGGTGGGTGGTGGTGCTCGGGGCCTCCTTTTATAGCCGGCCGTGTCCGCAGCCGCCGTGCCAGCGATGTCTGCCCGCCGCATCGGGAGCGGCCATGGCCGACATCGCGTCGTCCTCGAGGGCGCGTCCTTCCACCAGTCTGCAGTTCCCCACAGGTCTCCTCGGCCCCGCGCCGCCCGCCTGCTGTTACTCGGACCCACCGTGCTCCAATGCCCCGGCCCCGTGCCGCCCTGCTGCTCCGCTCTGCTTAGAACGGGCGGCGCCGGCCTGCGTAGGTGGCCTCGTCGGCGAGCGGCGGCGGTGGCCTGCGCAGGTGGCCTCACCGGCGAGCGTGGCGGCGGCCTGTGCAGTGGCCTCGTCACCAAGCGTGTGCGGTCACTGATGTGTAGGTCCAGGGCGGACACGAGCGAACGAGAGCCCGCGACGGGAGCGTCCGCTTTGTCCATCGCGGATCCATTTATGGCTCAAATTTGGACTCAGTTTGGATCGGATCGTCCCGTTGGGCCAACTTTTTTGTCCGGATGACCCAAACGGATAAAATGAGTCGCCCCATTGGAGTTGCTCTTATGTAGCTCGATCGAGAAGCGAGCCGATCTTGAGCCAGCATTGGCTCACTCGATTTTAGCTCGATAGCTCGATATCATATAAGTATAATAAATAACCTTCATATATATTGCCAAGAATTAGGATCATTCATTTTCATATATGTTATGTACGATGTTTTTTCTTTACTTTACCTACTAGCAAACATGGAAATTAAGTATGGAGAAAATTTATTCTCATCACGTGGCTAACCATGTGTTCAATATCTTTTTATTTTCGTCAAAGTGAGCTGGCGCACCTTCATCGCCTTCTATCTATGATCTCTTGTTTTTAGATACTAGTTTTCACTTGAGAAAGAATAAGTCGAATTTATAGTGATTTTTCGGTTCTGTTGTGGCATATCTTGCTTTAAAATTTGCCTTAAAATGATTTTAAAAATCATCTTATTTAGCTCGAAACTAGCTCGAGATCGACTCGAGATCATTACAAGCTGAGCACAAGCCACTTTCTGCAGCTCGGCCTTGAGCTTCGCACATTTTGAGCTCGCTCGAATTTTAATATGAGTTGAGCTGAGCCTAGGCCAACTCACTCGAACTCGACTCTTTTGCAGCCCTAGTGGTGAGGCAACCTAGGGGTTCCTCCGACCACCTACTCGAAGTCTTACTAAAAACAATATTGAGCTAGCACATGAGCCACTTGATTAGTGGACCGATAACAATGTTTAAACTTATATTGTATACGAGCAATTCAAGAGGAATTGACGGGATTTTTTCTTGACCACGTCATACGTAAAATCGGAGAATACCATGTGAAAGTTGAAACCGATTTTAGATGTTAAGGAGTGTAAGACATGTTATATTGTACATATGTAGTAGCGTCGGATAGATATACGAAAACTTGTTGTTCGACCAATCTCTCAGAGAAAGAGAGGCTTCACTTATCTCTGTATATATATATTCACGACGATCTTTTGTAATTAATGGTTCCTTCATTTTCTTACTAGCTAGCGTGTCGAGTTCTCTCTATATGTATAGTAGCTAGATCGACCAAGCACGGAGAAAGAGAGGACATTTCTCTCTATTAGCTAGCTAACACAATATGAAACCCCAAAATTAACCCTAGAAAACCCCCTAACCCCGCCCCCCCCTCAAAAAAAATCCAGCTCCTGCCAATTGCTGACGTGTGGATGCCTTTTGGTCCCGGGTGGTAATACTAACCAGGACTAAAGGTCCTCCTGCCTGGACGCCCTGCAGCGGCCACGTGGAGCCCCTTCTGTCCCGGTTCGTAAACGAAACGGGGCTAAAGGTTTTGGGCTTTAGTCCCGACCCTCTTTAGTCCCGGTTCCAGAACCAGGACTGAAAGCCCTCTGGAACCGGGATTAATGACCGTTTTCTACTAGTGTTAACCTTCCCAATAGAAACACTAGTATCCACACATTTTGTGAAGATTGCTGAGGCAGCGTCCCACCAAAGTGATTGACCAGTGCAGAAGTCTATAACGATAAGAGAATCCGACTCCGCTTCTACATGGTGAAATTCCAAACTATTTGCGAGGGTTAATCCATCACGCATCGCCATTGCCTTCATAGTTACCACATTTGCAGCACAGGGAACATAGACACATTGAGCCGTAAGCAGATTACCATTTACATCTCTTGGTATTGGTGGAAAAAGTCCAAAATAAACTTTTAAATTGTAGACGAAAGCTAAATCAAACCCTGAATTTCGAATCCCGAAAATTGGCACTCTGAACTTTTAATCCCGGTCTATTTTGGACCCTAGATCTGTTTGGCACACCGGGAATACTACAATCCTGGCCGGGATAAACAACTACTCTCACATAAAATAATTTGGGCCGGCCCACTATAACACAAAAATAATTCGTGAAGTTAAAAAACGTTCGCACATTTCTAAACTTGTTCTGAAGTTAAAAAATGTTCCAGTTTTATATTTTTGGCAATAATTCAAATAAATTTGTGTTTTTTAAAAAATAATTCGAATTCTGAAATTATATTCGCATTTTAAAAATTTGTTCGTAAGTTAAAAAAATCACATTTGTCAAAAAAATGTTCAGAATTCCAACAGTTTTTCGCATGCTATGAAAAATGTTTCGGATTTTCAGAATTGTGTCACATTTTTTGAATAATATTTTTGGAACTTCATAATTATTTCGTAAATGACGTTTTTAAAAAATGTTTCGGATTGTTGGCTGTGGACTCGACTGGGACGGCCCACCAGACATAAAGCGAGTTTTTTTATCACTCGCCATAAAAATTCTAATACTTTTAAAAAACCAACAACTTTCAAAAAGAGAACACGTTTTGAAACATAAACAATTTTTTAAAACCTGAACAAAATGTTAAAGTGCAAACACTTTCTGAAACATAATTTTTTTCTGAAACCTGACCAAAATTTTAAAGTACGAATACTTTTTGTACAATGTAAGACTATGTTTGCGTGTTGTAAAAAAATGTGTTATAACCTTAACAGAATATATGTGACATGTGTTTGAAAAAAGTGTATGCAAATTTAAAAGTGTTGAACCATATGAAAGAATGTTCGTGTAGTTTTATAAAAAAATCATTGTCATTAAGAAAATGTAAAACAGGTATTTGAAAAAATATTACCATGTATTCAAAAAAGTTTTTAAATATTTAATTTAAAAATGTTCATATGTATATGAAAATATCAAAGATTATCAAATATTTAATGTGTGTGTTAAAATGTACATTGTGTATTGAGGAAAATTAGACATGTGTAAAAATGAAAAAAGAAAAGGAAAACATAAAAGAAAAAATTATGAAAAAACAAATTAGTGCGCGCGCGTGAGCGGCTGTGCCACTGGGCCGGCCCAATTTAAGAAATACCGGCAAAGTCCTGTCAAGGTTTAAAATGGACCGGGATTAGAGAGTGCCAATTTTCGGGATTGAGAGTTCGAGGTTTGGTTTAGCTTTCGTCTATAACTTTAAGGTTTATTTTGGACTTTTTCCAGTACTGGTTGATGGCGAGTTTTCACTTGAGCCGTGGTTGACTGGTTGTTGAATTGGGCGTGCGGGGGAGGACGAGCGGGATAGCAGATCCGACGGTTAAGCGCGCACGAATGGGACGGCTCGCGCTGTGACCGGACGCTCGCTCAGATTAGTCAACCGACCCAGAGCGGTCGCCAAGTTTGTTTTTTTTGTTGTTGTTGAGTATCGGTCAAATCCATCCAAAGGGGTGCAGGCACGTATCATTAAATCAGCCGTGCAAACCAATCAAGTCAAAAAAAAAATCATTGTACCCTGGCCATGCATGCGTACCTCTCTTCCGCGACTCCGTAAAACAACCAACCTGGGACTAAACCGTGATGATCGAGGGGGTTCTCTCCTCTGCCGCCTCCTCAGTCCTCGCGTACCCTAGGCCATGGCTTTCATCGTGTCCAAGCTCGCGCGGGCAGCCTTCGCATCCCGCTCAGTCGGAGGAGCGCGTCTCCCCCAGACTGCCGGCGCCATCCGTCGCATGTCCGCAGCTGCAGGTAATCCATCCATCCCTGTTTCGCTAGCTCTTCCGGAGTTTGGATCTGAACCTTGAATACCCAAAGAAATTATCTTTGCTTGGATCGAAATTTAATACCCCGAAATCCGAACACTATTTCTTCCCAATTATCAGATCTGTTTGATTATTCATCCGGACATCTAACAAGCATACGGTTTTCGTAGTAGTAACACAAAACCGGGTTAAGATGGTTCATGACGTAGTAATAGCTCTAGCTTCAATCAAATTAATTCCGCTGAGAACAAATATTACAAATGATGTCTCCTTTTTTTCTTTGAGAATCACCGGGGGAGGACATGATGGTATTTTTTGAAATCAAATTGTAACTCCCTGCTACTGAACCGCCTGCAGGCGGTTGCGAGTCAGAAGAAGATCACAAAAACTTTCCCCCTGTTGATACGAATTTCAATTTCATCGAGTGGATGGAATCATGCCGCTACGAGTCAGGAAATGATCCAAACTTTCCCCTCGTCGACGAGAATTCCATCAAGTCCAAGGAGTCCCTGTGGGCCTTGTATGAGAGCTGGTGCAAGTATTATGAAGTGTCCCGTGACCGTGAAGAGATGGTCCGCCGGTTCAGGTCATTTAAGGCCAGCGCGATGCGGGTGTACAAAATGAACAATTCTGGTTCTTCGCAGGTGTCTCAGCTGTCCGTGTTTGCAGATCTGACCAAGGCGGAGGCTGATTACGAGTATAGCAGGTTACGATGCCGTAAGCCAAAGTTCTCGCAATACCGTGCTACTAGATGAAATCAAATCATCTGGTTTTAATAAAGGATATATTTTATGTGTCTGCAATGTATGTCTTCCGTTTTGTGCAAATCGTGCATGCTTTTACGTGTAGTCAACTTTATATTCAGTTTTGGTTTTTTAGGGTTCTTTCGGCACCATTAACCGTTATGTAGATCATGTAGCAACAATTTTGAAAATGGGAGCCTTCTTAACAGCCATTCTGCGCACAACTAGGATTCCGCCATGAAAAGTTTAGGGGCATGAAAGTCATTCCACAATACTACTTGATTGAGCATGGCCAACAGACTATGATCAGCACGTGTGCTCAAATAATGAGAGACATTGCGAAAAGACACCAATCTTTATCCTTTGCTTCAACTATCAGCCAACATACTTCCTGAGAAGCCTGCGTATATAGACTCAAAATTTTAAACATGCTCTAACCGCCAAGAAGACTCACAAGCTTGCCGGACCAATTTTCGGATCACTAAACTGAGTTTATTTCTCCATTTATTGCCGTCCACCCTGTGATGGCACAGCTTCGTTGTACCACCAATCTATGCAATCGCCTATGTCACATGAGATTTGGATACTTATTGGTTCAACATCCCAAACAAGGCTGTAAAGAGCTTACTTGATTCCACCTCCTAAACGGAGTGAATTGCAAAGAACCATCACATTTGTGGCATCGTGGAAAAGGTGGTTTTTTTTTACAGAAAGCATCACACACAAAGTCTTTTTTCTTTTTTGCAAATCACACTGATCAGCCGTTTCACTCTGTTAACACAGATCTGACAGGTCGTGCCCGCTTCCAGACGGTGACGTGGCAAAAGAGGCGACAATGACCAAGTGGCGGCCGTTAACGACGCGTCGACTATGCGACCGACGCTCGCTCTCACTGTCACTCTCTCTCACTCACGCCTCT
>NC_041383.1:96421682-96432661 GCF_002162155.2 Triticum dicoccoides
GTGCTCGGGCTGGCTGTATCGAGAGGATCTATTCCCGTGGCTCTGCATCTGGCATGTCATCTGGTGCCAGCAAGATGCCGTTAGGGGAGAAGCAGAATGCTGCAGTGGGGAAGGAGCCTGTTGAGAAGGCGGAAGGGGTGGACTCCATGATGGGGCGCCTTAACCTCCTTGCGGACGACACTGATTTTGTGGAGATGAGTGATGATGAGGAAGGGGATTGCTCGGTGCCGGTGAAGTGGTCGCTGCTCGGGATGATTCTCTCGCCCTCTGTGATTCATATCAGCACCACCACGTCGGCAATGCGCCCGGCCTGGGGAAATCCCAGGGGGCTCAAGCTCAGGAACGTTCGAGACAATGTGTTTGTGGCTGATTTCGCGAACAAGTCTGACAGAGATAGGGCTCAAGAGGGGACGCCATGGATGGTGGGTAAACATGAGGTTCTCCTTCAAGACTACGATCCCTGGCTTCGCCCGTCAGTTATCAGGTTCGACTCAATGTCTATCTGGGTCAGAATCTTGAACCTTCCCATTGAATGGATGAACAATCGCAAGGGCCTGAAGATTGCAAAACTGATCGACAAGAACTGCACGGTGGATGTGGACGAGGGTGGCGATGCCTCAGGCTCCTTTCTGCGAGCCAGGGTGTCCATCCCTCTTAAAGGGCCCTTGCGCCGGTGGGTGACAATCAGGAAGGGCAGCGAGGATGTGAAATATGACCTACATTATGAAAAACCCCCTTCTATTGCTTCAGTTGTGGCCTCATTGGGCATGGTGATCTAGAATGTCAGTCCCCAGCAGACCGAGACCAGTTTGGCAAGCTCCCCTTTGATAGAGGCTTGAGAGCCCCAGAGGAGAGAAGAAAGCGGTTGCAATCCTTTGGGCAGGCTGCTGTTTCAGCTTCCTGGAGCAGTGATAACAAAGACAGAGGAGGGGGAAGCCGTGGCTCCGTCCCTGAGTCTGCCACGAGCAGAACTTCTCGTGAAACAGGGGTGAATGAGACTGTGAAGCCTGGCGAGCAAGAGGCGACTTCACCACTTGCAAAAAACAAACCTGTCCCAGGAAGAAACAAAGTTTCCGAGATTGCAAAGAAATTATTCTCTACGGACCCGGAGATGCCGGAAAAATATGTACGCAAGAGAAAACCAGAATCTAGGGCTGGGAGTAAAGGAGATGGGGCTGCTAAGGGGAAGCTTTCTACTGCCCCCCTACAAGGTTCATACCTCTCTCTGGTCGTCGTGGGCAAGGGCTTAGTGGGAGGGCCCAGTCTCCCGCTCACTGGTTTGGACAAGGACGAAGAGCTGACAAAAAAAAACACAAGAATGACCAGTTATGTTTCCAAAGCCAGGGGAATCAAAAGGGGGTGGGTAGAGATCAAGTTGCAACAAGCACAGACGCGGGGCTGCCTATTCAGCCCTGCAGTAAGCAATGAAGGTCGTCGCTTTCAACTGCCGGGGGTTTGGGAACCAGCCGGCAGTCGAGGGCCTTCTGGAGCTACAGAAGGCTGAAGACCCTGACATCCTCTTTCTTTCAGAAACAAAGCTGGACAGGGAGAGGATGAAGCGAATTAAGGTGTTGTTGGGAATGCCCAACATGGAGGTAAAGGACTGTGAGGGGCAAAGCGGTGGCTTGGCCCTTCTCTGGAAGAAGGATGTAAATGTAAGAGTGAACCCTGGGATGTCGCGCTACCACATCGACGCCGACGTCACTGGGGAGGATGGGTTCATCTGGAGGCTTACTAGTATTTATGGTGAACCGAAGCACGGGGAGAAAGAGAAGACTTGGAAACTCTTGCGCATCCTTCATGGACGTTCCTCTCTGCCTTGGATGTGTTTTGGTGACTTCAATGAGATCCTCTTCGCAAGTGAGAAGCAGGGGGGTCCGGATAGATCCCATGCCTGCATGGATAAATTTCGGAGTGCTCTGGAGTTCTGTGAGCTCGAGGATTTGGGCTTCGTGGGGGATCCTTACACTTGGCGCAATCACAGTCACCGAGCGGACTCTTACATTAAGGAGAGGGTTGATCGGGCTATCGCAAACTTGGGATGGCGCTCCCATTTCCCGGCCTACAAGGCAATCAATGGGGATCCAAGGCACTCCGATCACAGACCCGTGATTGTGGTTTTGGAACCGGAATACCGGGGCAATAGCACTGGGTGCGTGTTTGAACAACCAAAATTCGAGGCAAGGTGGCTTGAGGAGGAGCAATGCGATGAGGTGGTGCGCAATGCCTGGCACTTGGCAATGCTGACTGGCGATAGAGGGTTAGCTGCCACAATCAAAAGAGTGGGGATGGAACTGCACACATGGAGCAAAGAGGCCTTGGGCGATCTAAAGAACCGTATCAAGAAGGTCAAGAAGGAGCTCAATCGCTGCAGGAAAAGAGCCATCTCACAGGAGCAAGTCTCTCTTGAGCAGATGCTAAGGTACAAGCTTGAGAGACTGCAAGACCAAAAAAATACTTATTGAAAGCAGCGAGCGAAGGCTCATTGGCTGCATGATGGAGATCGAAACACTAGCTTCTTCCACGCTTGCGCCTCGGAGAGGCGCAGGGTGAACTTGATCAAATCTCTCAAGAATGACGAGGGCGGTGTGGTGGAGGGGGAGGAGGAGCTGAGAACCTTTATCACTAACTACTACAAGCAACTTTTCTCTTCTCGTGCAGGAACTAGAGCGGATGAGCTCCTTGACAAGGTCTCCCCCATTGTTACTGCTGAGATGAATGTCTTCCTTAAGAGACCTTTCACCATTGAAGAAATAAAAATGGCTCTTAATTCCATGGGTGATTTGAAGGCCCCGGGTCTAGATGGCATGCCAGCGGTCTTTTATAAGCGCTTCTGGGATCTAGTAGGGGACGTTGTGCAGGGCGAAGTTCTCGAGGTTCTGAACGGTGGCCAAATTCCAGCGGGCTGGAACGAAACGGTCATTGTCTTGATCCCCAAAGTCAAGAATCCAACCCACCTTAAGGAGTTGCGGCCGATCAGCCTTTGCAACGTGGTGTTTAAGATTGTCACAAAGGTGATTGCTTGTCGGATGAAGGAGGTGCTTGATGTGGTCATTTCTCCTAGCCAGAGTGCCTTTGTCTCTGGACGGCTGATTACCGACAATATTCTGATCGCTTATGAGACCACCCATTTCATGCGCCAGAGAAAGGGAGGTAGAGATGGGCTTGCAGCAGTCAAGCTGGATATGAGTAAGGCTTTTGACCGTGTGTATGGCCTTTCTTGGAGAAGATAATGCTGAAACTAGGCTTCTCTAATAGCTGGGTGCAACTGGTGATGCGTTGTGTGACCACGGTCACATACAGGGTTAAGGTGAACAAGAATCTGACTGAGGTGGTGGTGCCTCAATGTGGCCTGAGGCAAGGGTGTCCTCTATCACCTTACCTTTTCATCTTGTGTGCTGAGGGGCTCTCGGCTCTCTTCCACCGGGCTGAGGAGGATGGATCCCTGCAGGGAGTTCAGGTTTGCCCTACGGCTCCCAAGATAAACCACCTCTTCTTCGCAGATGACTCCTTGATCTTTATGAAGGTGAATGAGCCAAGTGCTCGTAGGCTCCAAGAAATCCTTGCTCTCTACGAGGATGCGTCTGGCCAAATGATAAACAAGGAAAAGTTTGCTGTTATGTTCAGCAAGGGAACTTCTCAGCGAGCAAAAAGGAATTTTCAGAGGATTTTACAAATTCGAGACAAAGCTTTCAATGAAAGAAACCTTGGTCTGCCAATTTTCTTGGGTAGATCAAAAGCCAAGGCCTTTGAGTATCTTAAAGAGAGAATCTGGAAGTTGATCCAAGGGTGAAAGGAGAAATTCTTATCTAGAGCAGGGAAGGAGATCTTGGTTAAAGCCGTGGCCCAGGCGATCCCCATCTATGCCATGTCCTGCTTTGACATCACGAAATCTTTCTGCGATGAAATTAGCTCAATGGTCTGTCGCTATTGGTGGAATAATCAAGATGAGGAGCGGCACCACTGGTTGAGCTGGCAGTGTCTTACAAAGCCGAAAACTAAGGGTGGCCTTGGCCTTCGGGATCTCCACATCTTTAACCTGGCCATGTTGGCTAGACAAGGTTGGCGACTACTTCAAGACCCCGAGTCTCTTTGTGGGAGGGTGCTGCGGGCTAAATATTTCCCTGACGGGAAGCTTCTGGACGCTGTTCCCGCCCCTGGCATATCATACAGTTGGCGCAGCATCCTAAAAGGGGTGGACTTATTGAAGGAAGGGATTATCTGGAGAGTGGGGGATGGGACTAACATCAAGGTGTGGGAAGATCCTTGGATCCCCGAGGGCGATACAAGGAGGCCTAGATCTCTCCCTGGGTGCTCCCCAATCACTCTTGTAGCAGATTTGCTCAATCCAAACACCGAGGGCTGGGACGAGGCGTTGGTCCGTGATCTCTTTCAGGCGGAAGACGCAAAGGCCATTCTCTCCATTAGCATCTGCGAAGGGATGGAGGATAATTTTGCTTGGCATTTTGATCGGCATGGCATCTTCTCCGTCAAGTCTGCTTATAAGATTGGTGTTATGCTGCGCGATAGAAGGCTGGGAAGAGATGCTGCAAGCTCTAAGGAAAATTCTGCTAACAGCACTGTCAAATTTGATTGGAAGCATGTCTGGTCCCTGAAGGCCACCAGCAAAATAAAGATGTTTGTGTGGCGCCTTGCCCACAATAGTCTGGCTAACCGCATGAAAATAAAAAAGCTAGGCGTGGACTTGGACACTAGATGCCCTGTTTGCCATAGGTTAAATGAAGATGGAGGGCACACCTTCCTGAAGTGCAAGAAAGCTAAAGAATGATGGAACATTTTGGCTTTGGGAGAGACCCGGGAAAAGCTCATGCTCTGTAATTCAGCCCACTCCATGCTTCAGGAGCTGTGGAGGTGTGATGAAGACACACAGCTGAAGGCCGTGACCTTTATGTGGGAATGGTGGAATGTTCGCAACAAGGCCAATGCTGGTGAGGCGGCTCCTAAGCCTCAAGCGGTTTGTCACCGGGTGGAGAAGATGCTGATTGAGTCCCTGGGCTTGCGCAAACCAAACAAGCCTCCTAGGCCACCAGACATTCACAAATGGAGCAAGCCCCCCGTGCATCATGTGAAGGTTAACTTCGACGGTGCCTTTGATGAAAATACATGTGCAGGGGGCTGGGGCTATGTGGTCCGTGATTAGGCTGGCGAATTTATCGCTGCTGGTGCGGGCAAGTCCGTGAACCTGAAATGTGCTTTGCAATCTGAATCTGTAGCCTGCCTTGCTGCCATTGATGGGGCGATCGGGATTGGGGCAAATCGAATCATCTTCGAGTCTGACTCCCCAACCCTTATACAGGCTTTGAAGAGCAACGATTATGACAAGGCAACCATTGATGTGTTGGTGAAGGAAGCTAGAAGCCTATGCATCCTAAACTTTGATTCCTATGCTTTTTCTTTCAGCCGACGCACTTGTAACTCTGTTGCCCATGAGCTTGCCAAGCTGGGCGTTCATTCTGGGCCTGATGACTCCTTCTCGGAGGCCTCTGCCCCCAATCGCATTGTAAAACTGTTAGCCAGTAACATTGCTGTGCTTGAAGTTTAATGGAATTTCCATGTTCCCGTCAATAAGAAAAACCTATAGCCGCCGCGACATTCAGTCGCCTCCACTCATCCTTCGTCTCCGACGATGGCGAGTTCGTTCTCCGTCTCCCTCCTCTCCAGTGAGTTGTCCACTCCTCCCTCGACCCCGACCCACCCTCCTCCTCAGTCCACAAGCTGCTGCTTCGCGGGCTGGCATCCCTCTAACCCTGCCACCAACCCCGAAACCGAACCCTAGCTAGCTCGCCGGATGCGCGGACAGGAAGGCGTCGGCGATCTCATGATGAGTTCCAGTCGCATGCACGGCGCGTAGTATTCCCGATTTACTTTTAAATGTTGCTTAGCTTCTGATCGGTGACTGATTCGTATTATGCGATTGGATTGTGTGCCTTCTCGTTCGGCGAGTCAGATTTTTTCCCTCGATGTTTCTCTGTGGGATACATCTCTTGCTTCCTTGTTCCTGTCCCGAATTTGGCAGGAACCAACCTGTGGATGTAACACCATGCAGCACAAACTATAATTAGCCTCTCATCTCCTACTACAAATAAGGCTAGCTTTGTACTAATTCAATAACCATCGTCATATGCTTTGAACTAACTATATTAGAGCATCTCCAACAGGCGCGGCAAAACGGGCGCCCGCGCAGTAAAATCAGTTTTTCGCGCGCGCCGGTTGGTTCCGCGCGCTCCAGCGGTGGCGGGAAGTTACCGCACGCGGGAACCGTTTGCGCGCGCGCGGTAGAAAGCTGCACGCGGCGTGCTAGATTTGGCGCGCCGCTTCGCGCACGCCTATAAAGTCCCGCGCTTCGCCACGCGCCCTTCTCCTCGCAATCTCGCCGCTCCGCACCCCACCGCTTCGCCGCGTCGCCGCTTTCTACGCCACCACCGTGCCACCATGCCGCCGCGCCGCCGGGGTGCTTCGGGCTTTCGCGGCGTCCGCGAGCGCCCCAACGGCTGGTACTCCGCCGAGATACGGGCCGGCGACGTCCGGCTCGGCCTCGGGACGTTCCGGAGCGCGCGCGAGGCGGCCCGCGCGTACGACGCGGCGGCGTGGCGCTTGGAGTGGCCCCGGTCCCAGATGAATTTCCGGGACGTCTTCACGCGCGAGGAGGCGCAGCGCCTCGCCCCTCTGCCGCGTCTCATCACGGACATGGACCGTGCCGACCACGCTCGGCGGCAGCGCCGTCTCCTCATCGCCGAGGAGGACGAGCGAGCCATGGCGGAGTGGCGCCGTCGCCACCCAGAGGACGTCGACGCCGAGCGTGCCTACTGGGCGGAGAGGACGGCAAGGCGCCGCTCGGAGCGGGCGGACCGGCGTCGGCGGAAGGCAGTGGCGAACGAGCAGTGCGACATCGTCTCCGCAGGTGGGAGGTCGTTCTTCACCTGGGACGATGAACGTTGGGACGACGTATGGCTCTCAACCTTGGACGACACCGACGAGGATGACGATGGTGATGGTAGCGACTTAGAGTAGTTTTCTATCTATGTATGCCGTAGTAGTTTTTATCTATCTATCTATGTATGTCGAACTATCTATCATCTATGCCGTAGTAGTTGCACCGATGTAAAATATCTATGTATCGCTTTTTTTATCTATGCAATTTTACTTAAAAAAATATTGTAGAATGAGCGCGGGTGCTGCATTTTACCGCGCCTGCTGGAGCTGCGCACGCGCGCGGCTTTTCAGCGCGGATGCTGGAGCAAACGCTGCGCGCCGCGCCAAACCAGGCGTTGGGCGCGCGCCAAATCCGTTTTTACCGCGCGGCGCGTTGGGCGCCTGTTGGAGATGCTCTTACGTAGCAATCTTTTCAAGCGTGTGAGCTGATTGGCTTTACAGCCTTGCTTTTTCTGGCTACTAATCACCTAGTATTTTGCATTTATTTCGTCCTGCTCTAGGATTTGGAAAGACGCCGACATCTATAAGATGCGGTGATGATCTCACTAGGAGTATAAATGAGGAGCTAATAGCCAGCAAGGCTGACTCGAAGCCGAACTCAAATGAGAACCTAACGACTTGCAATGGTGTTGGAAAGTTGATCGAGTCATTGCCTCCAGGTCAGCTGGTCACTATTTTTTTTACGCTTTTGCACACATTTTTAACAACTCAGGTGGAGCACTTACAATTGTGGTTTTGTGTGGTATCTTTATTTAAGTAGGTTCAGGTGCTACTGATACTGCCGGACCTGGCAGCTGTGGTGGTTCTGCTCGAGATGTCTCCGACTGTTCCGGTGAAGCTCCATCCAAAACGGCCCGTGGCGTCGTCTGGATTTACTTGTTTGATGGTGATCTTGCTTTTTTACGCTTCTGAACTCCCTAAATTAATACACATCTGCACTAGCAGTTAACTTTTGATCTTTTGTAGGAGACGCCATTCTGTTTTTATGCTCCGGCATTCCTATAGAACACAATCCGTCTTGCACAAAAGTGTTGACCTCAACAAATTTGGCTGCAGCTATGAGGGACAAAACAAAATCCAGCTCTGCCATGAAGGTTGGTAATTAACTATTTCCCCCATTTAATTTGCTTGTTCTGTTGTTCATTTTAAGTTATTATAATTGTGGCAATTCTATATTCTCTTCTTGCTTTGTTGTCATTTCAGATTCAAGTGCGCGATGCATTTAGTAATGTTGCCCCTGGGTGCTTGGAGGAATGTGAGTTAGATCACGGGACTGTTAGGGCTGCTGTTGTCAAAGTGACAGGGTTCCTTGATGTTTGTGAAGTACATCTCCTCCATGGGGTGGAAATTCCGCCCCTCATTGTCGTGGTAGCCATACACTTTAATGGCTCTGGTGGAGCGACGGCTGTAAAAGAGATCTTGAGTAAAGTTTCAACGCCTTCCGAGACTGTGCTTTGCAAGGTATGTTGTCAGTTTGTATCTTCCTTACATGGTAGAGGAAATAAATGAATAATTTATTTCGAGGAATCAGAATGACCTAATCTGTGCCCCATTAGATGCCACTTTTACTTTGTTTGATGCAAACCTTGTTGATTTTTGCTCTTTTATGTGCTAGGCTGGTGATGGCGAGCCACTCTTTGACGGTGATGGGAACTTTGTTGGCATGGCTATTTTTTCCGATGGCAGGCATGTTTATGTGCAAGGAAGTGTAATTTTTGAAAATTTGGTGGAATTTGCGAGAGGGATTAGGGTACGCGTGCGACAGCAGGAACGATATAGGTATGTCTCGTCCTGAATATAAAAGCAGTATTTTTCCAGTTTGCTTATCCACACCTGTCTTTCATCGGTCATGCCTGTGGTTTCACATTTGGTGGTTGTAACCGTGAGCCGTGGGTGGACAAGGACATGCATTTGTATTTATTTTTTTAAGTTGTGAATCCTACCTCATGAATTACTTGATTTCTTTGCTGCATGTACATAGATATATTTGCACCTGGACCATGCATGTGTCCTAGAAGCTCACTACGATTATTGACATGATTTAAGAAAACAGAAATCATGACCAATAAGCCCTCTTGTCTGATCTTAGATTTCACTGTTAGGTAGGGCGTTGAAGCCAGTACATGTGTTTGTCTAATGGAAAGAAGGAACATTTTCATTCAAGCTTAAACATAAATAATTGAACTTAAGACTTACAACACTTCCTAACTCTCGGCGTCTATAAGCGTTAATGTCATTTTCCCCTATCTTCATCAGTTCTATCATGTTTTTGGTCTATTCGTATTTGATGTGTTCTGTCGTGGATTTGATTAAGTGGGTTCACTATGCTGTGCTGCAGATGATCTATAAGCGAAAAAGGCAAGCGCCGGTGCCGACATGATGTCTATGATGATCCAGTAAAGAGAAAGAGAACCTTCTTGTGATCTGGAAGGTGAGCAACACTGGCCACTCCTTAATAGTATTGAATATGTTATATGTGAGTTTGTTGCGGGTGATGCAAGTGTAGTCTTTTTTCTTCTATGGTTAACTAATAAGGTACTCCCTCCGTCCCAAAATTCTTGTCTTAAATTTGTCTAAATACGGATGTATCAAGTCACGTTTTAGTATTAGGTATATCCGTATCTAGACAAATTTAAGACAAGAATTTTGGGACGGAGGGAGTACTAATGTGTTGTTTAGTAGTACCACCTTAGGTACGTTTAGCCTTATTACATATGTCCATCAGTATCTCACAGTTAGCTTTTTTAACGAATCCTGTCCATCAGCATCTACTTCAGCTCCTTTAACGAATCTGCTGAGTGCTTGTCATTTTTTTTGGATGAAGCAGGCCTGTCTAAATCTATTATGGTTATTTCTGATTCATTTCAATACATGCATTGTTTGGTTGCTTCAACCTGCTTTGAATTTAAAGGCTTGCTGTTTGCTGTACAAACGATAACGGCAGATGGCCAGTGCAAGCCAATTTAGTATCATCCCTAGAATTATGATAAGGTAGTGATCAGCAAAATGAATCATGACTTTTGTCGAACCATGTGTGCTCAATCCAGTCAAAACAGCTATCAATATTCAGTCGGAAAAAGATGCACATGAGTATTGAATATATTGAATGTTTCTGATCTTGGATATTTTATTTTTATTTTTGTGGGTGCTGATCTGATCTGATCTTGGATATTAGAAAGAGGAAATCTTAGTACAACAAATATCACTACCCCAGTACCCCTATAGAAAGCACCATTGTCTCTGGAATCCAAACAATCTCAGCCATCCGCTTCATGATTGTAACAATTAACGTTGGACTAATGCTAATTGTGTGACGCCCGGGTAATTAAGCTACAGTAATCCCCACTAATGATGCCACGTCACCTTTGTCACTGTAGTTAATCTCGGGTTAGTTCAAAAACCGGTTCGAATTTCAAATACAAAATCGAGCAAACAATAAAAGTTTTCAAATATTAAAATTTAAATGTTCGGAGTGAACCAAATAATACATAGGTAATTATGGAGGTGAAACCACATTTTTATAAAATGTTTAAATGCTCGAAGGAAAATAAAACAGCAGCAAAAGAAATTAATTAAATGCCTTTTGTGTTTTGTAAAATATTAAACTATATTATTTAGGGATGAAGCATTTTGTGGTTGTGGCTTAATTTGTAAGAACAATTTAGGTGCCACTTTGGTATTTACTAAAACAAAAAAATAAACTGCAACTAAAATAAAACAGAAAAGGTAAAGTAAATAAAAAGTAAAAATAAAACAAAAGAGAGTGGGGGAGGAAACCCCACTGGCCCAACTGGGCCAGCCCCTCCCCACCTGGCCCCCCTCACACCTGGCCCAGCCCCCTACCCTGGCCCGGCCCAGTCGGCCGGCCACTTATCCACCTCTTCCCCCGGTCGGGAACCCTAGCCACAACCACTCCTCCCCCCGATCCCCTTTCTCCCCCTCGCGCCGATCCGGATCGGCCCCCGCCCGATCCCGGTCCCCCTCGTCCTCCCCTCATCGCCGGCGGCCCCCGCCACCCCGACACC
>NC_041383.1:96433330-96440831 GCF_002162155.2 Triticum dicoccoides
CCACGCCCGCATCCCCCTCCGCCTACTTCCGCCGCCTCCGGCGACCCGGACCCCGTCTAGCCCCGCCACCGCCGAAGCCCCACCGGGGACCGCCTCGCCGGCTCCTCGTCGGGCCCCCCTCCGCCACGCCGGCGCGGGATCGGGCGGGCGCCCACGCCCGCGTCCCCCTGGGTTGCGCCCGAACGGGCCACCCCGCACGCCCGCACGCCCGTTTGGCCCCCTGGGGCCTATGACATTGGGGCCCCACCCCCCACAGAACTTTTAAATAAAAAGAAAAGGAAAATGAGATTTATATAAATAAAAAAAATGAAAATGAATAAAAACTAATTAATTAATTAATTAATTAATCAATTAATTAAGTAAATAATTAATCTAATTAATCCTGGTTAATTAACCTAATAACTAATTAACCTAATTAACTACTATTAATTAAACTTAATTAGGTTAATTAGTTAACAGTGTATGACGAACGGGACCCACTTGTCAGGGTTGACTCAGTCAACCCCTGTTGACTGCTGACGTCAGCATGACATCATGCTGACGTCATAAATACATTTTTTCGAATTAATTAAATAAATAATTAAATTCCAAAATTGTTAAAATCTTTTAAAAATCATATCTTTTAATCCGTAACTCGGATTAAAATATTTTCAACATGAAAGTTGCTCAGAACGACGAGACGATTTCGGATACGCAGTCCGTTCATCCACCATACACCCCTAACATATCAAACCCGCAACTTTCCCCCTCCGGTTCATCTGCCAGAAAACACGAAACACCGGGAATACTTTTCCGGATGTTTTCCCCCCTTCACCGGTATCACCTACTACCGCGTTAGGGCACACCGAACACTGCGTATTGCCTTGTTATATTTTGTGATGCTTTGTTTGCTCTATATTCATTATTTCTTCCCCCTCTTCTCTCCGGTAGACTACAAGACCGACGCTGCTGCTGACCAGTTCGACTACGGAGTTGACGACCCCTCTCTCTTGCCAGAGCAACCAGGCAAGCCCCCCCTTTGATCACCAGATATCGCCTACTCTTCTCTATACTGCTTGCATTAGAGTAGTGTAGCATGTTACTGCTTTCCGTTAATCCTATTCTGATGCATAGCCTGTCATTGCTGCTACAGTCATTGATACCTTACCCGCAATCCTAAATGCTTAGTATAGGATGCTAGTGTTCCATCAGTGACCCTACACTCTTGTCCGTCTGCCATGCTATACTACTGGGCTGTGATCACTTCGGGAGGTGATCACGGGCATATACTATATACTTTACACTGTTACATTACTAGTGATACTGTTTGGAGATGGGGGCTGAAGGGGCAGGTGGCTCCATCCAGGTAGTGGTGGGCCTGAGTTCCCGACGGCCCCCGACTGTTACTTTGTGGCGGAGCGACAGGGCAGGTTGAGACCACCTAGGAGACAGGTGGGCTTGGCCCTGTTCGGCGTTCGCGGATACTTAACAAGCTTAACGAGATCTTGGTATTTGATCTGAGTCGGCTACGAGCCTATACGCACTAACGATCTACGTGGGAGTAGTTATGGGTATCCCGACGTCGTGGTATCAGCCGAAGCACTTCAGACGTCAGCGACGGAGCGGCGCGCGCCGAATTGGACTGGAACGCCACTAGGCTAGGTCTGCTTTCGGCCGTCCTCGCAACGTGCAGGTGTGCTATGGGCGATGGGCCCAGACCCCTGTGCGCTTAGGTTTAGACCGGCGTGCTGGCCTCTCTGTTGTGCCTAGGTGGGGCTGCGACGTGTTGATCTTCCGCGGCCGGGCATGACCCAGGAAAGTGTGTCCGGCCAAATGGGATCAAGCGTGTTGGGTTATGTGGTGCACCCCTGCAGGGAAGTTAATCTATTCGAATAGCCGTGATCTTCGGTAACAGGACGACTTGGAGTTGTACCTTGACCTTATGACAACTAGAACCGGATACTTAATAAAACACACCCTTCCAAGTTCCACAGATAACCCGGTGATCGCTTTTCCGCAGGGCGACGAGGAGAGGATCGCCGGGTAGGGTTATGCTATGCGATGCTACTGGAGATGCTACTTGGAGATGCTATTTGGAGATGCTACTTGGAGATGCTACTTGGAGGACTTCAATCTACCCTCTTCTACATGCTGTAAGGCGGAGGCTGCCAGAAGCGTAGTCTTCGACAGGATTAGCTATCCCCCTCTTATTCTGGCATTCTGCAGTTCAGTCCACTGATATGGCCTCCTTACACATATACCCATGCATATGTAGTGTAGCTGCTTGCTTGCGAGTACTTTGGATGAGTACTCACGGTTGCTTTTCTCCCTCTTTTCCCCCTTTCCCTTCTACCTGGTTGTCGCAACCAGATGCTGGAGCCCTGGAGCCAGACGCCACCATCGACGACGACCCCCTACTACACCGGAGGTGCCTACTACTACGTGCAGCCCGCTGACGACGACCAGGAGTAGTTAGGAGGATCCCAGGCAGGAGGCCTGCGCCTCTTTCGGTCTGTATCCCAGTTTGTGCTAGCCTTCTTAAGTCAAACTTGTTTAACTTATGTCTGTACTCAGATATTGTTGCTTCCGCTGACTCGTCTATGATCGAGCACTTGTATTCGAGCCCTCGAGGCCCCTGGCTTGTATTATGATGCTTGTATGACTTATTTTATTTGTAGAGTTGTGTTGTGATATCTTCCCGTGAGTCCCTGATCTTGATCGTACACATTTGCGTGCATGATTAGTGTACGATTGAATCGGGGGCGTCACAAGTTGGTATCAGAGCCGACTGCCTGTAGGAATCCCCCTTCCACACTCCTTGGCCGAAGTCGAGTCTAGACATTGCAAAACTTTTACTAACATGGCTGTGTGTCTTACGGGCACACGTCGCCATTGGGTGGTATTAGGATCTTTTACTCCTCGACCTTTACTCTGGGACTCTGAACTCTCTTCTACTCGGGTTAAACAATTTTACTAACTCTGACTCTAGGTTCTCGATAATACTTTCTCCCGGAGAGCCTCTTCAGTCCGGATGATTACTTGGTGCACCGAAGGATTCTGAAGATACCTTCTGATATTCTCTTGAGACCTTGTGCCAATCGCGTTTGCAATTCCTCTTCCATCGTCAACCCTTATGGATAACTACTTGCAGTTGTTATTCTTACATTCATCCCCAGTTGGTCTTGTTATTACAAGATACCCTGGAAAAACTCGTCGTTGTTTCGATAATCCTTTGAGCTTACTGCCGTGCTGTTCCTTGTCACCTGAATACCCCTATGGGTAATTCTCGCACTTATCGAGTATCCGCTCATCCCCCCCAGTTGTTCCTATGTTACACAAAAGTCTTCGAAATACCATTCGATATTCCGAAAATCCTCAGCAACCTTTGGCTCTTGAAATTCTTGCTTGCTTGCATTATGGTTAATCCCATAAGTCTCGTAGTCATATTGACATTCCTTGTCATTATCATTTTGAGTCTGTTGACTCAATGTGTTTGCGAATACATGCAATCATCATTGATCCTTATAAATTAACTTTCCGAGTGAATTGCCATTCCTTTAACTGGAATTGGTTCTCGACCAATCGAATTGTCTTTGATTGTACCCTAAGGCTATTCAACTTATCCACCCCTAATCAGAGCATTGCTTCTGATCCCTTGATTTGGAAATCATAATTCCTTTGCATTTGACAATTGAGTTAGTCAGTTGTTTCTATAATCTGATCTCCTTGCATTCTTCTTCCTCTAGTTGAGTACCGATACTCGTATCAGATCCCTTGTGGACCATCAAGTCCTTTGTTGGATTTATCTAACAACGCCCTTCATATTCAATAACCTTGTGAGCCTTTCCTCGGATACATAATGCCTTTGGTAAATTGTATCCTCTGCTTTTCTCAACCATGCTCTGCCATCGAGTTTGTGTTATTTACTCTTGAAACTTGTGGTATATGTTTCTAAGAAGCCCCTATGGGTTGAACATATGCCTTCTCTAAACCGTGTGAACCCGAAAGTTTTCATGAGTCATACCCTTCTGGTGCTTCACCAGACAAAATTTCAACACTACAACTTCATCGAACGTGAGAAGTGAATGAAAGGTTATGCATTGGAGAAGTGGGAGTCAACCTTGAACTTGTGTTCATGCCCATGGACGCGATATATATCCTATCATGAAAGCTTCTTGTAACAATAACTATTTCCTTGATAACTAACCTATGGTATCTGTGAATTGATCCCTTGCAACCGTGGTTCCGACCATGATTGTTCTTCTTTGATCTCATTTCTCGGACAAGTTAAAACAATTGTCTTCTATGGATCAATACACCAGTCCAACCTTTACTTTGATCTTGTGTCGAGTATTACCCCCCTGGTATCTCGAGATTATCATGGAACTGCATAACTTTTTATGAGTTCTTCATCAAGTGCTACCTTCCCATCGATTCCAATTTTTCGCGGGCTCTGAGTTATTGAACACTCAAAGACACCGATAACTGAACCGAGTCCGCTCTACGGTTCAACAACTCTTCGGTAAGCTTCTATAAGTACGAGTTTGTACGCGATCACATCATTCCTAGCCTGTTTGGCTATATCATTGTCGTGATGATTTTAACTGTGCTACCCGGTCCTTCTTCACGGAGCACAATTTTCGACGATGAACTAACCTTACGTCGATCCTCATCGTCATATCACTTCGCCTTGAACTATAAGCTTGGTTTCGAGTTTGTGTCGTACCCTTGGTTCCGATAACCTTTCACTTCATCATTACTTTGACTTGTTGACGTCGCCGATCGATTACATCTTCATGAACCCTCGCGACAAAGGTGTCGTGATCATCAACATTCTGAGCTCATCCAGGATATCAATTGAATTCATGATGAGAAATACCATCCTTGCCCTCGATGAATTGTATTATCATCGACCACTTTATTGCCTTCCCACCAACACAAGCTTGTTCATGTTTGGTGTTATACCTTGAGTTCCTTGCTATCCTGCAATTGTTCTTCTTACCTTGGAGTATTACCATCCTTTATGTCAAGAATGTTCTGAGATTTGTTCCACCTCTTGAGAATTCTTGACATAGAAATACTTCTCACCATCACCATTCTTTCTTGGTCCCCGTGTTAATTCCAACAAGTGAACGGTGTTGCTTGGATTCTTTCCTTCTAGCAACCCTATTTTTGAAGTTAATGGTCGAAAGTTCATTCTTAGGCTATTGATTATTGAATCACCATTCTGACATTGGTCGTGCAACCCAACCCATATTTTGGGCGCACCCTTCAACCAATGTTTAATTGTGTATGTTTTCCTCGAGCATACTTCCTTATATCATTTGATCTGACAAATGTTATCTCCTTGTTCACTTAATGGTGGAAATCCATTTTTTGGGAATCTCGGTGAATTGCCGTTGAGTTCACCAGACACCTCCTTGTCCTCTCCTTGGGTTAATGATGGACTCTTGTTAACGGAAATCGCTTCATAGTTCATTTCCCCGAGAATCTTACCATGTCATCTCGTCAATTTGCGTTGCACCTTTTCTTCTCAGGTATCCTAAGTCTGAGGTATCCTGACACCAATCGGATCTGAATCTCGGTCAGATATGATGGATGGGACAACTTTCCAGGAGTTATGTTGTTTGTCCTTTGATGACCCGGTAACATGATGTCATGCCTAGCACCCCCCCCCCCCGCTGGAGGATCTATCATTATAGATTCCTTTTCAGCAAGTTTAGCCATTCTTCCATGAGGAAATTGTAAGACTTATTATACAAGTTATTCCTGATGGATCCTTCGTGTTTCTAAAGTCTGATCTTCACCTGAAGACCATGTCAATGCTATCTCGAAGCATGTCAATGGTACTCCGATTTTCAACAGGAACATTTGAAGCACGATGCTAAATTTTATTTATCAATTATCCAAACACCGTTGTATGGGTAATGTCGTGAAAATTTATCTCCCCTTTCCTAAAGGGGTTTTCTACGTTATATCCCGTCATGAATATCATGCGTTGCTTGCCCTTGGGAAGGATATACCCTTGAAAAATATGTTTAAACATATTTTCCTTCCATTGGTTTGTTTAAACCTTTTCTATGATCTATATGATATAAGCAGTAATAATCCACTGCTTGTGCAAGCACCTCGTTGTACCACTCTGTAAGTAAGACCCTATTACTATTGTTGATGACATTCCGGTAACCACCGATGGACGAGAACCTTGCCTATTGGTCCGCCTCGTTCAACGAGCAGGAAAATGGTTCTCTTCGACCCTCGCCCTTGGTACCTATGTTGTTGCCAACATGACCCTCAGACTCTCCTCTGACATGCCTAGCTTACATGATCGTGCAAGATGTCACCAACCTTTCTACTTTTAACCACATGGTGGGCCCATAACCCACCGTTCCACAGGATCGGAACCAGACTCTCCTGTACACCCCCTGTTCCCAAAGTTATTCCTCCCGCGTGGACTCGTATGTAATTCACGGGCCACCGTCATAGTGATCTATTCTGGTATCAGACGCGATACTTACTCTCGCTACTCTGAACCCCTTTCTCACCCGCTTGGAGCCTATTATGGTACCTTCGTACCTTACTCTCGAGGTATTTCATATGTTCAACTCGAGAGATAATCTTATACTAATTCATGGGTTAGCCCTAGATTGTTTCCCTTAAAAGCTTTATGTCGTAGTGAGCTGGCCCTTATCTTTCGTAAGTACGATGGAGTTCCCGAAGAAATGATGACCAGTTTATCATGATGCATCGGAATAAAGGATTGAAGACATCAACGAAAGGGATTAACTTCTTCGAGAAGATCCGTTAGATTATCGTAACCAGACCTTTCCCCCTTGCTCCCCTCTTAAATCTCGGGACGAGATTTCTTGTAGTGGAGGAGAATTGTGACGCCCGGGTAATTAAGCTACAGTAATCCCCACTAATGATGCCACGTCACCTTTGTCACTGTAGTTAATCTCGGGTTAGTTCAAAAACCGGTTCGAATTTCAAATACAAAATCGAGCAAACAATAAAAGTTTTCAAATATTAAAATTTAAATGTTCGGAGTGAACCAAATAATACATAGGTAATTATGGAGGTGAAACCACATTTTTATAAAATGTTTAAATGCTCAAAGGAAAATAAAATAGCAGCAAAAGAAATTAATTAAATGCCTTTTGTGTTTTGTAAAATATTAAACTATATTATTTAGGGATGAAGCATTTTGTGGTTGTGGCTTAATTTGTAAGAACAATTTAGGTGCCACTTTGGTATTTACTAAAACAAAAAAAATAAACTGCAACTAAAATAAAACAGAAAAGGTAAAGTAAATAAAAAGTAAAAATAAAACAAAAGAGAGTGGGGGAGGAAACCCCACTGGCCCAACTGGGCCAGCCCCTCCCCACCTAGCCCCCCTCACACCTGGCCCAGCCCCCTCCCCTGGCCCGGCCCAGCCGGCCGGCCACTTATCCACCTCTTCCCCCGGTCGGGAACCCTAGCCGCAACCACTCCTCCCCCCGATCCCCTTTCTCCCCCTCGCGCC
>NC_041383.1:96441241-96445529 GCF_002162155.2 Triticum dicoccoides
CCACGCCCGCATCCCCCTCCGCCTACTTCCGCCGCCTCCGGCGACCCGGACCCCGTCTAGCCCCGCCACCGCCGAAGCCCCACCGGGGACCGCCTCGCCGGCTCCTCGTCGGGCCCCCCTCCGCCACGCCGGCGCGGGATCGGGCGGGCGCCCACGCCCGCGTCCCCCTGGGTTGCGCCCGAACGGGCCACCCCGCACGCCCGCACGCCCGTTTGGCCCCCTGGGGCCTATGACATTGGGGCCCCACCCCCCACAGAACTTTTAAATAAAAAGAAAAGGAAAATGAGATTTATATAAATAAAAAAATGAAAATGAATAAAAACTAACTAATTAATTAATTAATCAATTAATTAAGTAAATAATTAATCTAATTAATCCTGGTTAATTAACCTAATAACTAATTAACCTAATTAACTACTATTAATTAAACTTAATTAGGTTAATTAGTTAACAATGTATGACGAACGGGACCCACCTGTCAGGGTTGACTCAGTCAACCCCTGTTGACTGCTGACGTCAGCATGACATCATGCTGACGTCATAAATACATTTTTTCGACTTAATTAAATAAATAATTAAATTCCAAAATTGTTAAAATCTTTTAAAAATCATATCTTTTAATCCGTAACTCGGATTAAAATATTTTCAACATGAAAGTTGCTCAGAACAACGAGACGATTCCGGATACGCAGTCCGTTCATCCACCATACACCCCTAACATATCAAACCCGCAACTTTCCCCCTCCGGTTCATCTGCCAGAAAACACGAAACACCGGGAATACTTTTCCGGATGTTTTCCCCCCTTCACCGGTATCACCTACTACCGCGTTAGGGCACACCGAACACTGTGTATTGCCTTGTTATATTTTGTGATGCTTTGTTTGCTCTATATTCATTATTTCTTCCCCCTCTTCTCTCCGGTAGACTATAAGACCGACGCTGCTGCTGACCAGTTCGACTACGGAGTTGACGACCCCTCTCTCTTGCCAGAGCAACCAGGCAAGCCCCCCCTTTGATCACCAGATATCGCCTACTCTTCTCTATACTGCTTGCATTAGAGTAGTGTAGCATGTTACTGCTTTCCGTTAATCCTATTCTGATGCATAGCCTGTCATTGCTGCTACAGTCATTGATACCTTACCCGCAATCCTAAATGCTTAGTATAGGATGCTAGTGTTCCATCAGTGACCCTACACTCTTGTCCGTCTGCCATGCTATACTACTGGGCTGTGATCACTTCGGGAGGTGATCACGGGCATATACTATATACTTTACACTGTTACATTACTGGTGATACTGTTTGGAGATGGGGGCTGAAGGGGCAGGTGGCTCCATCCAGGTAGTGGTGGGCCTGAGTTCCCGACGGCCCCCGACTGTTACTTTGTGGCGGAGCGACAGGGCAGGTTGAGACCACCTAGGAGACAGGTGGGCCTGGCCCTGTTCGGCGTTCGCGGATACTTAACACGCTTAACGAGATCTTGGTATTTGATCTGAGTCGGCTACGAGCCTATACGCACTAACGATCTACGTGGGAGTAGTTATGGGTATCCCGACGTCGTGGTATCAGCCGAAGCACTTCAGACGTCAGCGACGGAGCGGCGCGCGCCGAATTGGACTGGAACGCCACTAGGCTAGGTCTGCTTTCGGCCGCCCTCGCAACGTGCAGGTGTGCTATGGGCGATGGGCCCAGACCCCTGTGCGCTTAGGTTTAGACCGGCGTGCTGGCCTCTCTGTTGTGCCTAGGTGGGGCTGCGACGTGTTGATCTTCCGCGACCGGGCATGACCCAGGAAAGTGTGTCCGGCCAAATGGGATCAAGCGTGTTGGGTTATGTGGTGCACCCCTGCAGGGAAGTTAATCTATTCGAATAGCCGTGATCTTCGGTAACAGCACGACTTGGAGTTGTACCTTGACCTTATGACAACTAGAACCGGATACTTAATAAAACACACCCTTCCAAGTTCCACAGACAACCCGGTGATCGCTTTTCCGCAGGGCGACGAGGAGAGGATCGCCGGGTAGGGTTATGCTATGCGATGCTACTGGAGATGCTACTTGGAGATGCTATTTGGAGATGCTACTTGGAGATGCTACTTGGAGGACTTCAATCTACCCTCTTCTACATGCTGTAAGGCGGAGGCTGCCAGAAGCATAGTCTTCGACAGGATTAGCTATCCCCCTCTTATTCTGGCATTCTGCAGTTCAGTCCACTGATATGGCCTCCTTACACATATACCCATGCATATGTAGTGTAGCTCCTTGCTTGCGAGTACTTTGGATGAGTACTCACGGTTGCTTTTCTCCCTCTTTTCCCCCTTTCCCTTCTACCTGGTTGTCGCAACCAGATGCTGGAGCCCTGGAGCCAGACGCCACCATCGACGACGACCCCCTACTACACCGGAGGTGCCTACTACTACGTGCAGCCCGCTGACGACGACCAGGAGTAGTTAGGAGGATCCCAGGCAGGAGGCCTGCGCCTCTTTCGGTTTGTATCCCAGTTTGTGCTAGCCTTCTTAAGGCAAACTTGTTTAACTTATGTCTGTACTCAGATATTGTTGCTTCCGCTGACTCGTCTATGATCGAGCACTTGTATTCGAGCCCTCGAGGCCCCTGGCTTGTATTATGATGCTTGTATGACTTATTTTATTTGTAGAGTTGTGTTGTGATATCTTCCCGTGAGTCCCTGATCTTGATCGTACACATTTGCGTGCATGATTAGTGTATGATTGAATCGGGGGCGTCACAAATTGCCCCTTAATCTCACGCTTAATGTCCCCTGGAAATCTCTCCTCATTCGGTTCAAGGTGCTCCCCTCCCCTCTGGGGCTCTGTTCAAGGGATGTGATGTAAAACACCATTTCGTAGACATGGATGGAGAATCACCTGAATGCAAGAAAGTAGTGAAAGATTATATTTGGGCCTGTGTAGCAACTACACTAATGTGTAATCTTTTTTTTAGAAAAGGAGGATGACCCCCGGCCTCTGCATCTGGAAGATGCATACGGCCACTTTATTGATTATTCCCGAGGACCTTACAAAGTGTTACAACAATAAGCCTGAATCCACCATCTAGGCAACATATGCCGCTACTCCTATCCATATGATGAAGGGGTGCTAGCTGGGCCCCTACCCAGACCACTCACCTAAACCTAACATCGAAAGCCGGAATCCCTATCCTAGCCACATACCGGGTCTGGGGCATAAACCGGTCTGACGCACTCACAGGTGTCGTCTCCACCATCTTCCACTGGTCCATCTCCAAGCAGATTGAGGTGCCATCCTTGGCAGGCCCTCCGCCATCAACGCCACCATGACGCCAAATGACGACCACCACCTACAGTAGAACATCACCAAGCAGATGGAGCGCTACCACAGAACGAAGATCAGCGGTAGAATAGATAAATCGCCGCACACATTGCCGCCGCCAAACACCTCACACGCACCACAAAGCGCCCACCGTGCTTCCGGGGACCCCAGGCGACGCCTTCAAGAAGGAGCGTGATGAAGGGACGACGCCGTCGCCCGCAAGGGGAACTAGAGCTTTCGCCCAAATGAAGAGCACAGTGAGAGACGGGATAGGACCTCGACAAGGCCTCCAAGAAGGGAACCGACGCCCACAAGGCGCCGCCATTGTCGTGGCCTCCGCCGACGGCCAAGGGTTTCCCCCGATCCCGCCCCCGTCCCAACCACCCGGCCAAAGACCTGGCCAGGGGAACGCCCGCAGCCGGAGAAGGCATCGGACTTCATCATAGCAGGCACGCCGGGTGACGGGGCACCCCGACCCACCGTAGTAGACGTCCACCGAGACCTCGCCGCCCGCACATCCGAAGTCGCGGACCACCAGCTCCCACGGCCGTCGCCCGTCAAGAGGCCACGCCGTCCACGCCGTCCGAGGCCGCCACCCCGGCATCCACCCACCGCGCACATCCCATCAAGACACGGAGAACGACCCACATCGCCGCCACCAGGGAGACCACGCCGCGAACACCCTAGCCGGGCGACGAAGCAGGGCCGCGCCGGCCAGATCCGGGCGGATCCGGCGATCCCCGGCCCACCAGCCGCCAGAGAGGAGCCAGCCCCGATCCAGGGCCGCTCCGGTCTGATTTGGCAGTTCGGCGGCCACCAGGAGTTGAGGAGGCGGGCGGCGGCGTCTGATGCGGGAAGGGGGCGTCTCCATGTCGAGGCGGGTGCGCGGGGAAGCCCCGCCGCCGCCTACTGCCGCGGGGGCGGCTGCCGGCGGCGGCGGGGGAGGAGGAGGGGAGGCGGGGGAAACCTGGGGGCGGCTGCGGG
>NC_041383.1:96445957-96457378 GCF_002162155.2 Triticum dicoccoides
GGCGGCTGCGGGGGAGGAGGAGGGGAGGCGGGGGAAACCTGGGGGCGGCTGCGGGGGAGGGTAAAGATTTTGCACCTTGTATAAGAGCCACTAATGTGTAATCTGTAGCTTTTAGTTTCCCTTCACTTGTAGCAGGAACATGTGAGCTCTGCGATACCAAGCTCCATGAAGTGGTAGAAAACTGACCTATGTTAGCTCAGTTTGTTGGCATTCATCCTAATCATTTCATATTCAGTTCAAATTTTTCTATGAAAATCTTATCTCCATGAATGCTTACAGATTCTAATTGCATACAAGTATGCACAAGATATGTAGAGGAGTTTCTATCACTGATTTATATAGTATTGACTATTGAGTGGAATATATGAGCTCCTAGCTAATAGTTCTCTGAGGGAGCTAAACTGGATTCCTTAATGGAAAAGAAACAATCAGCTGGAAGTTCCTATTTTATCTTTCTCCCTTTCTTAGCTAAAATAGACTTTTCTCTCTAAGTGAATATTCCACATAATTCTAGGCCAAATCAGTTCTCGCTTGTCTTGATTAATAGTTTATCCAAGCAGCTCCAACAAAACCTAACGAAATCACTAGCCAGTCTCAATACAAGTTAAACCCAGTGTTTATGTGTAGGTGCGCCAGCAATTACAGAAAACGGGGTTAGCCTTCCTTCTGGAGGTTGTTATTTTTTAGGATTGTTGTACGTGCTCGGTTTAGTGCTCCTGGCAGCTATAATTGTTGTTGGTTTAGGGTTTAGGGAAGGCCATATGGAAGATCAAGTTTACCACCTTCACTTGGATGGCTACTTCTCAGGGTAGTGCAAGGGGAAGGAGTGAGGCATTTTGGTGCCCAGGCTCAGCTGCACCTGATATCATGGACGTTGAATGCTGCATGGGGATCCGAAAATAGGGCAGTTAAGACACAAGGATGGTTGATGGAAAAAAACACTATACAGGGGTATATCGTAGAGCACAGTGCCGTACTATCGGCCTTTTGCGCAGCGTGGGAGACAGCTCCGTTCGTGCTTGATTCTGATCCGTGGCCCGGGATGTTTGTTGTCATATGAGCCTAGGTCTAGTCTGTCAGCCCGTATGGGTATATTGAATGCGCAGAAGAAGCACTCAGCTGAGTAGATAGACGTGTGAGCAAGACAATGTATCATGAGAGTTAATAATTTATCAGGGAGGGGATGTTCAGACTTGGTGACCTGAATTAAGCAAACAAGGCTTTCATAGATGGATAGGTGCGTATTACAATGCTAGTCGCAGACTCGCAGTACATCAAACTTGGCTAGTCAGTTTACAACACCAACACTGTCGGAGTGGCTAAATCCTGGACCCCTAGTGCCACATGGAAGGACTAAGCAAAGTAATCCTAGTTACTTGACCTAAAGTAAGTCATGATGACAACACAGAGAACTAACACGGCCACCAGGAGACTGGTAACGGCACTAGTTGAGCTATGCGTGAGATTTGATACGCTCTTAGTGCATCCATGATGGGATTTGTCACCTGGTCAACTGGGGGCAGACTGAACCAGCGGCTGGTTGACGATGGGCACCGGATGGTGGCGGGTTGAAGAGCTTGGCTAGCTGTTGCATTGAGCGACCGGTCGATCTGGTTAGGATTCAGTCTTGCGGCATAAACATCTTCGAACTCAAGAAAGGCACACGACTGGGAAACATGGTAAAGAGACACGGATTAACACAATCAGAAATGTGAGTACCAGAATAAAACGTATAGCTACCAAGATTGATGCACTTGTATTACTCGAAACAAGGATTGTGCATGCCCCTTGCGGGCAAGGGAGGTCATGAGGTGGGGGCTGAAACTGGGGAAGAAAGGATCGGTGATTGCCCTAGAACACTACTCGGTGGTAGGTGGCCGTTTGGGCTTCAATTACTGCATGACAGATGACAGATGGGACGAGACAGCTCAGAAAGGTATCTGCATGCCCGGCCGTCAGACAATGGCATGCGCTGCTATGCAATAGACGGCACCTACTCGTCATAAAGACTCAGAACCTATTTCTTTTCCAACTTCAATACGGTGAGGATACAGGGAATAATACAAGGAATATCGTTGATCCCGAGGTGTGTGGACGCTAGAGATAACGGGAGCATCTGAGCCCGGGCTCAGAAACGAATTTTCGAAGGGGAAGGCCATATGGAAGATCAAGTTTGCCAATGTAGAACATGAATCTTAAGAAAACATTTTGGAGATATTGGAGGCAGCAAGCTTGAACATGATTTCCTTTTTTTTTACCAAACATTGAGCATGTGATCAGTGGAAAAGGTCAACTGTCCAGCAATGACGAAATTCCAAGTGGGTGGCGGCAGAGGTGATTGACAAATTGATTGGGGGCTCCTGCAAATTCTGGAGGTGATGCTATATACAATGGTTTAGCTAGATAGTTTATAATGTTTGAAGGTTGTTTATTTTTTCCTTTTGATCTAAATTGCATGTAAAATGTTGATTCATTTTATGTGGCCATTTTATTTTATTTTGCTATACTTCTCAGTAAACATTGTTTTTGTTAAATAAGTGAAATAAGTTGATGCTAACAACTGTTAGTTTGATAATTCACTCTCCTGCCTTACTTTGGACCACTTACTATATATGTGATGCATCATCTAACCAGCTCTACTACTGGGTGGCGCTCTCTATCCTTAGATGTGCCCTCACCTAAAGGATTTCAATATGTATGATATGGCTAATTTTGCACTTAGCCAGCTACCTTACTGCCATGTACTCTCTCCGTCCCAAAATAATTGTCTCAACTTTGTACTAACTAGCTTTAGTACAAAGTTATACTAAGGCTGAGACACTTATTTTGAGATGGAGGGAGTATATGAAAAAAGACGGCTAAATGGGCACATGAAAGGGGTAGAACCATAGGCAAGGCATGTGCAGGGTCTGCTTGCCTGGAGTTACAACAGCCTGGTACCGTGAAGTATCCTCAAAAGTGTGTCAAAAGCAGGATCTGTACTGGCAACAAGATATATCGGAGGAAGAAGCAAATATCGACAAGAAAAAACGAAAAAACAACCATAAGTTCCAATGTGGTGCTCAAGCAATTATGATGCATGTCAAGTTAAAGTGTTTGAATTAAGTTACATTTACACTAATCAAATTAAATGGTGTTCGAAAACATGAAGCAATAGTTTTTCAACAAAACTCAACATGTATATTGAAATAAAAATTGATTTACCAGTGATGAGTAAAGTAAAATTTGTTAAACATGCATGATAATGCAATGAATGGATTCTATGCATTTTTTGGGGGGTATAAAGTTTGTCATTTTCAGATTTAAAATGAATTAGTTATGATTTATGCAAGTTTTAAGTAAATTGATGTAATTTAATTAAGGCATTTTTATTTCTGGTGCAAATGGATATTTATACATGAAATTGTTTTAAACTTATTTGAAATGCATTTGAATTTTCTAACAGAGAAATAAAACAGAAATTTACTGGGCCAAAACTGGTTTTCAGCCGGCTATCCAACATTCACTGAGCACTGAATGGCGTTGTAGCACACTTGACCAAAGTGGACCGGGCTTGCTCTTTCTCTTGTGCTTGCCCTCTGTGCCATGTGTGATGTTTGGCTCAAACCTCAAGGTACACAAGGTAGGAGTGTCAAGAAGTAGCCGATCCTTGAGAGAACCAAGAAGACACACATAAAGGAGCATATATGATGTCGTGTCCCTTGGCGATGTATCTAATGCCATGGTGATGACCCAAGGGTACTTCGCACCAGTTGTCGAGGTGGAGGTATCTCAAACTCTAGGCGAAAGCCTTGCCCAACGTGGAAGTCGATACCAGCGATGATAGCGCCCGTGCAAGTTTGTCTCCTCCTTGGAGGCATCGTCGAATAGTTCATCTCTACAATGGGACATGGAAGGTTGGATCTTGTCTGCAACGGCTACTGGTGTGGTCAGACCACCTCCACTGCGGTTTGGTGTGGGTGATGTGATGCTCTTTGGGTGAAACCTTTGCCTGGCGGCGGTTGGTGCTGATGACGACATAGGAGATGTTGTCGAAGATCTTGTTTCACATTTGCGTTGGGTCTCGTCAGCCCTTGCCAGTTGGATGTGTGTGGTGGTGGAGTCTAGTTTGAGGTTAGGGGTTGCACACCCTTCTTGTCTGTTTTTTTGCACATTTGTCATGTAAACAATCCTTCAATTGTGATGTTTATGGCCTGGTTTTGCTTATAAACTGGGTCATATTTTATTATTCTTATTGAACTTGGAGGAGCACACTATCCTCTTTGACGAGGTTTGAACAATGTTTTTGGGCTAGTTTCGCTTATAAACTGGGTCATTCTATTAAGAAACTTAACAAAGTTGCAGGAGCATACTGTCTATTTGCCAAGGTTAAAAAAAGCCTTGGAAAAATTGTTATAGTGAAATTCTTAAAATTTCGTGTGCAAAACTTTCAAAGATAAGTGAACCTCCATAGCCTTCAACAATGAGGTTGTGCAACCATATAGATAGCTCGTCTTTAAATAAGCATCTTCCTGTTTTTTCTTGCATATTCAAATGATTTTGCTTCATGTATGTATGTACTTTTTTTATTAGTTTGAATTGCTTACCACATATGTCACGTTGTATGTACGTTTTCAAAAAATGTATGTACTATATATAGGTCACTCCACTTGTGGATGGAAATGTTGTAGGAGTACATGTTATCAGCAAACTTGACTTTTTGCTATTGCCGATGACCCAAAAGAATCGGCAACAGTAACGAGATTCTGGTAAGTACCAATCACGACCCTCTTTGATCCCTTGGAGAGCAACGGAACGTTGTTACATATTGTTGGCAATAATAATGCTTCACATTTAGTGCAAAATAGCATCAGTATGGTAATTTAGCGTCATTTTCATTTTTCGCAACAAACAACTAATTGCTGATGTATCAAGTTATAAGCTTGATTCGTGGGTGTCAATCTCCACCCAACTTAAGTGCAAGCCTGGTGTAAATTACACTGGAGAGAAACTTCACACTACAATTTCCTCCCGGCTGTAACAAATGCTCACTCTGCCATTAACAGATTCAGATAGGAAAGATTTACCTTTGTCAAGAACCATATGACACCCGATGATTTAGGGCCTGAAAGGGTTAAACTGATACGAGAATACCTTTGGCCTGCATAACCGATCCTTTTTTTTGCGAGGGTAAAGAGATTTTATTCCAGAATAACAGGGTTACACTCAAGAGGCAATAGTTCCTCCATGCAAGGTGGACCTCTACCTAGCCATACGGCAGTAGTACTCTCCGTACGACTATACGAAGCCAATCGATCTGCTACCCTGTTTTGTTCGCGCTTAATTTTCGACGGAATAAACTCTCTAACACCCATGTGTCGCTGAATCTCAGCAACCAAATGTCCATAAGCAGAGTACCGAAGACTGTCCCCTCTCATTGCCAAGAAAGCTTCTGACGAATCGGTTTGGACAATAATAGGCCCCTCCTCGTGCTCGATAGCAAGTACCATCCCTTGCATTAAAGCATGTAGTTCAGCTTCTAGGGCGTCATTGCAGTTGAAGATACACCGATACGCCGCAAAGATGACACTCCCGTCACTACGTCGCAGCACCATCCCCGCTGCTGCTGATCCATCCGCCTTAGCGTAAGCACCATCAACCGACAGTGCTGTTTGGCCTGGCGGGGGCTTTGGCCAAGGTAGCACCGGAGCAGGTGTTCGTACATTAGATTGCTCACTACTAGAAAAGGGGCTATAGATGGGATTGACACTAATGGCGCACCAGACAAGTGGTGCGCCATTAGTATATACTAATGGCGCACCACCTTCTGATACGCCATTAGTGTTGAAACTACTAATGGCGCACCTGGCCCAAGGTGCGCCATTAGTATCAAAAAAAAATTGAACTAGCGCGCCTGTCCAAACATACTAATGGCGCATCCAGAGGAAGTGCGCCATTACTAGTTGTAACTAGTAATGGCGCACCTGTCAGAAAGTGCGCCACTAATGTTATTTTTTTTATTATTTTTTTATTCCTTTTTTGCAAAACTACTAATGACGCACTGTCCCACGGTGCGCCATGGGACAGTGCGCCATTAGTATGTTTTTTTTTTGCAAAACTACTAATGGCGCACCACCAGAGAGTGCGCCATTAGTAACCTGGATTACTAATGGCGCATTTATGGTTGGTGCGCCATTAGTAAGTGTGCAGCAACAAGATATTTTGGACAGCCTCTCCTGCCACACTCACTTTCTCCCCACTTCATTCTCTCCACCGCCTCCTCCTTGTCTCGGGTGCCTCCTCTTTTTCACCTCATTTCCACCATAGATTCATTCAAATTAAGTGGTTAAATTACCTTGTTTTGATAGGTAAGTAAGGGGGGAAGCTATATTTATGTTGTTCTCCCTACAACAATGTGCACATGCATTTTTTATGGCCTAGCTAGATCTATGTATGTTCGTGGTGTTGCATATGTTTGTGGTGTTGCATATGTGTTTGTGTTTGGAGGTGTACCGGTATTTGAAATGTGATAGTTGCCAATATTTTGCCGGAATGTTGATTCATTTCCGTTTTGGCGAGAATTTTGGCATTAAGCATTCTTTTTGGCCCTATTTTTAGGGAAGCTCAATGCCAAAAAATTTCTTGGTTCTAAAATATCGTTTTGCTCTACCCCGCAGGCGACCATGGTCCGCATGATGATCGAAGGCATCGTGAATAGGTTTTTGAGGTCCGCGAAGGCCGAGATGCTTCAAAAGAACGAGACGGAGATAAGATGTCCGTGTCGAAGATGCAAGCTGAAGAGCCTTATTGCGGACCCGTATTCCGGGCAGGTGCGGGACCACCTGCTCTTGCGTGGTTTCATGGATGGCTATCGGTGGCAAGGTGATGAAGATGACTACGAAGTCGTCCATGGGGGCTGGGCAAGAAATGAGGAAGGGCAGCAAGACAACCACTGCGGCTCGGGCGGGCGAGAAGACGAAGAATCCCCAGGAGATGATCACGACGGTGATGCTGTACACAGTCATCATGTAGAAGATGCAGGACATGATGATGATGCCGGCGGAGCAGACGACGCTGGACCATCCATGGGTTGGGTGCAGGACCCTCATATTCAAGAGCTGCTTCTCAAGCAGACGGATAACGCAAGAGCTACCGCCCGAGAGAAAGCCAAGATGGATCAACTTGAGTTAGACGCGGTTACTCCATTGTATGAAGGATGCAGGCCCTAGGATACCCGCCTGAAAGTAACGCTCATGGCTCTGGAGATGAAGGTAAAACACAAAATGACCGACGCATGATTCGACGAGAACATGTCATTCTGGCACGAACGTCTTCCCAAGGGGAACAAGTGCCCGACCAATTTGGAGGAGGCGAAGAAAATCGTGTGTCCTTTGGATTTACCGCACGTGAAATACCATGTGTGCATGAACAATTGCATCATTTATCGGGACGAGCACGCGGAGTCTACCATATATCCGGTGTGCGGCGTCACTCGATACAAGAAGAGGAAGAAAGCTCCTCGAAAAGTGGTGTGGTACTTTCCGATCACTCCTTGTCTGCAGCGGTATTTCGCGGACCCTAAGGTAGCAAAGCTCCTGCGTTGGCACGCGGATAGGGAGGAGAAGAAGCGAGAAGATGACGCAAATGATCCGCAGATAGATAAAAAAGACAAGATGCTGAGTCACCCTAAGGATGCGAGCCAGTGGCAAGCGTTGAACTTCGAATACCCAGAATTTGGGAACGATCCAAGGAACATCGTGCTGGGCGCGAGCACCGATGGAGTCAATCCGTTTGGCAGCCAGAGAAGCACACATAGCACCTGGCCTGTGTTTGTGTGGATGTACATCCTTCCCCCTGGTTGTGCATGAAGAGGAAGTACATTCACATGAGTATGCTAATTGAAGGGCCGAAACAACCAGGGAACGACATCAATCTGTATCTGGGGCTGCTGAAAGAGGAGCTTGACACGCTGTGGAAAACGCCAGCCAATACGTGGGATGCCGTAGAGAAAGAATATTTCCCTATGAGAGCCGCACTGCTCACGATGGTGCACGACTATCTCGGTTACGGATATCTCGCGGGGCAGGTAGTCCACGGATTTTCTGGATGTGTAAGGTGCACGGATGACAAAACATATCACCAGCTAGATAGAGATCCCGGGTCTTCGAAAACCGTGTTCATGGGACATCAAAGGTGGCTTCGCGACGATGACCCGTGGAGGAAACGCAAGGATCTGTTCGATGGTGAAACCGAACCCCGAAAACGCCCGTGTACGAGGAGCGGCGAGGAAATAGACAAGCTGTTGAAAAATTGGAAAGACTGCCCACTGCCGGGAAAGAAGCAAAAGGCGCCAGAGCCGGGAAAGAAGCAAAAGGCGCCAGAGCCGGGGCTCAAGGTATGGAAAACGAGGTCTGTTTTCTGGGACTTGCCGTACTGGAAGATCCACCGTATGCCTCACAGCCTTGATGTCATGCATATCACGAAGAACGTGTGCGAGAGTCTGCTTGGTACCCTTCTCAACATGCCAGAGAGGACCAAAGATGGGCCGAAAGCAAGGGCAGACTTGAAATCAATGGGCATCAGGCAGGAGCTTCACGCTAATGATGATGATGATGATGATGATGAGGCGAAGCAGGACACAGAAAGTCGTCGCAAAGGCAAAAAGGCCAAGAAGACCGGAAATGACTACCCTCCCGCGTGCTTCACTCTAAGTCAGGAGGAGATCGAGCAGTTTTTCACCTGCCTCCTAGGAGTAAAACTTCCTTACGGTTACGCGGGGAAGATAAGCAGATACCTAGACCCAGCGAAGCAGAAGTTCAGTGGGATGAAGTCTCACGACTGTCACGTGCTGATGACGCAGATACTTCCAGTTGCAATCCGTGGGATCATGGACGCGCACGTCCGTGGAACGCTATTTGGCCTATGCAACTTTTTCGACGTCATCTCTCAGAAGTCGATTGGCGTGAGGCAACTCAGAAGGCTACAGGAAGAGATCGTGGTGATACTATGCGAGCTTGAGATGTACTTCCCGCCCGCATTCTTTGACGTTATGGTGCATCTGCTGGTCCATATAGTGGAGGATATCATCCAACTCGGGCCGATGTTCCTGCACAGCATGATGCCGTTCGAAAGGATGAATGGTGTCATCAAAGGATACGTTCGCAACATGTCATGTCCAGAGGGAAGTATAGCCAGGGGATTTCTGACCGAAGAGTGCATCTCCTACTGCACGAATTATCTAGGCATCGAGAACCCCGTTGGTCTGCCCGTCAACAGGCACCTCGGCAGGCTCGCTGGATGGGGTCACCGTGAGGGTCGCCGCGAAATGCATGTCGACTTAGAGGGTCGACTCGCCGACTTTGAAAGAGCAAACCTAGTCGCGCTACAACACATAGACGTGGTCGATCCTTGGGTGGTAGAGCACAAAACCTTTATTAAGAAGACGTACAATGACCGAGGCCAACAGAGGACGGACGGACATATAATCAAAGAGCACAACTCATGTTTCACGCGTTGGTTCAAGCAGAAGCTTCTGTCGTACCCTTTACATGAGGATTCTTCCGCGGAAGAACAACTCATATTCGCCTTGTCACAGGGCGCCGAGCACAACCTGATGACCTATGAGGCGTACGATATCAACGGCTACACATTCTACACCGAGGCCAAGGACATGAAGAGCGATGGTTATCAGAACTCCGGGGTAACGATGGAATCCTACACCGGTAATGACAAGGACAGATACTACGGAAGGATCGAGGAGATCTGGGAGCTGAGCTACGCTGGAGAGAAGGTCCCGATGTTCCATGTCAGATGGGCGAAGAGCGTCCTAAAAGAAGACCGGTATTTCACCACCATGGTTATACCCGAAGCCAAATCCAAGACCGCGGGCGCAAACGTCACCACAAAAAATGAGCCATGGGTACTGGCTTCCCAAGTTGACCAATGCTTCTTCATTACCGACCCGTCAAAGCCCAGTCGTGTTGTCGTGAGGAGAGGCAAAAGGAAGATCATCGGAATGGATGGAGTAGCCAATGAGCAAGACTTCGACAAGTACGGCGACCCGAGGATCGAACATGATGACGATGATGAAGTAGCAGCATACACCACAAGAAGAAGCAGGACCACCCTACCTAAAGGACGTCTGTTCCACAGAAGAACTCCATTTGCGAAAAAGAAGGGCAAGAAGATTGTGAACAGATAGCTAGCTAAGATCGATTGTATTTAAATCGTAGCCTTCATTTCTCGATTGTATTTCATGGACACTTTTTGAACTATCATGAATATTTTCAAATTTCATGGACACTCGATCTCGATCCCCCTCCATCTCGATCGCTATCCCACCTCGCCAGATCCGGCCCCCCTCGCCGCCGAGCACCCCCCGGTCCACCGGCCGCCGCCGCCGACCCCCCGCACCCCTCCCCTACTCAACCGCCGCCGCCGACCCCCCGCACCCCTCCCCTACTCAAATACTCATAAAAGGTATCCCCGCCTGCCGGCGAGCATGGCTCCGGTCTGGCTAGAGTTCGAGTAGAACACCCACAGAACCTTTTTTCCCAATTTATGAAAAACAGACGTCAAATTTTTTGCACGTTGACGTGAACTTCCTCTGCATCGTCCGTTCCCCTACACGAATCTCAAGGCAGAGGGGGAAGTCACGCGATTGTTTTATAATGGGCGTGGACGCTCTCCTCAGGGAACCCACGCACACCCATCACATTAGCTAGTGCATCTAGCTGCCACCCGGGAGTCAACAGGGGGGTGAGGGATTATGCAAATACAAGTATTAGTTTTAGATACATGGCAAGTTTGCAATAAAAACCTTTTTTTTCTTTTTTCACAGACGGCAGACTATGTAAAAAAATAGTTTTAGATACATGGCCGCTTTTTTCTTGTTTTCAATTCGTCCATGGCAATTTTATTAATTCTTATTTGTACCGTACCATGGCAATTTTTTAACCATTTGTATAACTTTTATTTTCTGTCCATAAATAAGTATTTTAAATGAAAAAAAAATTGTGGAGCCTGGGAATCGAACCCAGGACCTCCTGGTGTGAGAACTGGCTACTGACCAGTCGAGCTAGTAGAGGGCGCTTGATGTGGATCAGGTCAGGTGGAATATAACCTGTTGGCTCGAGCAGAAAAAAAATTACTAATGGCGCACCAGGGTGAGGTGCGCCATTAGTGTGGATGTACTTATGGCGCACCGAGGGGTGGTGCGCCATTAGTATTGTGCCGCCCCCATCCATAGTCCTCCCCGGCGGCCCACCTCTCTCCCTCGCCCTCGATCCCCTCTCTCTCCCTCGCCCTCGCCCTCGATCCCCTTCCCCGACGCCACTGCCCCACCGCCTCGACGCCGCCCCGACGCCGCTGCCCCGCCGCCTCGACGCCACCCTGACGTCGCTGCCCCGCCACCTCGAGGCTGCCCCGCCGCCTCGCCGCCCC
>NC_041383.1:96458099-96468294 GCF_002162155.2 Triticum dicoccoides
GATGCCGCCCCGACGCCCCGACGCCGCCTCGACGCCCCGACGCCGCCTCGACACCGCCCCGACGCCACCTCGACGCCTCGACGCCTCGACGCCTCACCCTGGTGAGTTCCGGCCCTTTCATCCAAGGAGCGCGGCACCGGCGAATCTAGCTGACCCTCGTGTCGTGTCTCTGCTCTGCAGGTAGAGCGCGCCGGCGAGCGACCAGGACAAGGACGACGCCGGGAGAGGAGGGCCACGTCGCCTCGGCTCTGACTGGTGGTGCTTCAGCCTCGGCTACAGCAAACATAGGTGAGTCCCCCACCCCCTTCTATTCTTCCTCCTCTCTGGTCCTCTATCAGCAAACTGTCTGTACCAATTGAATTGTTAAGCTAGCAGAGACACCCCAGAAGATACTAGTATTACCCGGACTTGTAATTTTGCTATTCAAACAGTTAGTCAGTCAGTGATGAGTGTGATCAGTTTTCAAAACATTTGGGATTCACCTAAATTTGCCACTGCAAATCCAAAATGTAAAGCACAGACTAACAAATAAGCAGCTAGTAGTATATTTCAGTAAGTACTAGGATTGGATTGGGCAGTCCATATATATAGCACACTACAAACCAAGTTCATCATGAGCTGCTGCTGCAACTTAGTAAAAATTATGTCAAGCCTACATATCTTCCTTATCAAGCCAAACATAACAGAAGCAGGTGCAGGAGCTGTAGTACTCCATTTGGAGACTTTAACTGGATCAGATTAGGTACTCCATTTGCTGTAGTACTCCAGTTAACTGGAACTAGTGACATCACTTGAAGCAACTTAAGTCTGAATAATCAAATTCATCATACACTATTACTTGAACCAAAGATCAGGTATTCCATTACAGTAGCAAGTGTACCAGTATTATTGGAGTAAAAAAATTCAGTTAAATTGTGCAGTAGTGTACTCCTGCTTGCTCTTCTCTGAAGCTTGTGAAATGATATACTTGCACTGATAAACTGAAAGAAATATTGCATTATAACTCTGGCTAAGTATTGAAACATAATACAATTCTGCTTATGTGTTGCATCTTTTGGAACTATATTTATCATTACCATTTCAAGGAATCTGCACTTCATGTGATGTTCGATCTCAACTTCGGCTTGAGAAAACATGTACTGATAAGCAAAATAACGGTTATCATGGTCCGACTCATGTTGAAGATTGTGCACCCCGGTTGAAAGCAGATTGCCTCAAGCAGGAAATCACTAGGAATTGTGCTTCTGGATGTATTATGTGCCATTGGTCTTTTTTATAAGCAAAAACAATTGTTAGCTTTTAGATGTTGTGGTGGTTCACTTGGTGGTATATTGTTTTGACTTACACTTGTTAGCTTTTTTATAAGCAAAAACATGCCAATGTATTTTCCATGCTGTGATGGAGGCCTTTTTTTGCCTTGTCCACCCGAGAGGCCCTTGAGTTTGCTGGAATGTCGATTAACTTCCGTTCCAGCAAATTCGGGTACTCCATATGTCCTATTTTCAGCAAAGGTCATGCTGAAATTTTCCGTGAATTTTAGCATGACTTTGCTAAAAATAGGACATATGGGGTACTTGTGACTAATGCATGGGCCGGGGTACTTGTGACTAATGATGAAAGCTTAGGCTTTTAGGGTGCCTCGGCGTCGAAAAACCCTCAATGATAAAAGCTTAGCTTTTAGGATGCCTCGGTGTCGACAAACCCTAAACAATAACCAACTTTTTGACCAACTTTGTTCCTATTTAGAGAGAAACATGGCCAACAACGATGAGGCCGGGGGTTCGGGCGGCAAGGCATTCTGGGAGCTGTCCCAGGAGATGGAGGGCCAACCTCAGTTGTATGAGGACGCCGCCTTCCCCATCGATCCTGAGACCACTGATGGTACCGCCGAGGATGACCCCACTGATGCCACCACTGATGGTGCCGCCGAGGATGCCACCACTGATGATGGTGGCGCACGCACAGATGGCAGCCAACCGAAGAGGCAACGGAAGGACCGGCGCCCGATCGTGCTCCTCACCCTCAAGGAGGAAGTTACTGAAGTGGACTCCAACGGGAATCCAACGGCGCCCGAACGAATAGTCAAGGGGTACTCGCTTCAGCTCGGGTGCATTCTCCGGAGCACCGTCTCGATCAACACCGAGAACCTGAGGCATCCTGACCGAGGGAATTTGCGCAACCTCCTCTTCACGAAGCTGCACGAACGATACAAGTTCCCCGCTGAATTTGCAAACACAAGCCTCAAAGGGAATAAAGTGAACAATGCTGCCCTCATGAAGATGAGCAAGGCCCTGTCTACTTGGAAAAGCAATGTGAAGAGAATGATCGAGAAAGGTGAGAGTTATCAGAAGATCAAGGAGAAAAATCCTTCGATCACCGAAGATGACTACAACGACTTCAAGATCAATTGCTCGAGCACCGCAAACTCCCAATCAAGTGAGTGGGGGAAACAAATGCGGGAGCTGAACATAGGGGAACACACACTCGGTCCTGGCGGTTACAGAGTGGCGGAGCCTATATGGGACAAGGAGGAGGCGGACCGTGCCGAGCAAGGCCTACCGCCCCTCTTCGATAAATACGATGACAAGAAGACCAGGAACTTTGTCAGGGCCCGGTACAAGAAGGACCCGAAAACAAAGGAGCTTACCACGGATCCGAAGACCAGGAAGCTTGAGCTTGTTCTGGTAAGGAATACACCCCCACGTAATTAGCTACATATGGTTGCATTCTAATTAATGAAGCCAAATTTCTAAATGGTTCACATTCCTTCCGCAGGCGACTGAAAGCAGTAGCGCGGGGTCGACTAAGAGCAACCCTTGGGACACCACTCTAAATAGGGCGTTGAATGTAATGAAGAACAAGGATAAGCTCAGTAAGCCGACGTCAGCTGGTCGTGTGGCCGGCAAAGGCTTGTCGACAAAATGGGGGTCATACTATACCGCTGGTGTGCGGAAGGAGAAAAAGACCAGCTCGGAAAGCCAGGCGCGAGAGGTTCAAGAAATCAAGGCACAGGTGGCGCAGATTCCGGAGATTGTCCAAGAGCAAGTGGAACAACGACTCGGAGTGACGATCACCGCCATTGTGCCTACCTTGATCTCGGGGTTGAGTGCGTGGATTGCGGGCGGCCAACAGGGGCCGCCCCCGATTCCTAGCTTCACGGCCAGCAACTCACATAATGCGATGGCGGGGCCATTGGTGCCTCCGGCGGAGGCGGCATTGGTGTCTCCGACGCCGGCATGGGAGCTTAATGCACCCGGGTGTACGCCGGCCGGCACCTCTGCAGCAAGCGGCCCCTCCGTCAACTGCACGCCCGCCGTTGGCGGTGCCTCGACATTAGCCGAGCTCGACGCCATCATTACGGTAACTAATTAAGCCTCTCTCGGTCGAGGACTTCATCTCCTTGCCTTTGACTGGGCATCCCTGACGCCCTACATGTTTTCGCAGGGCGCCGCCGATGTTCCGTGCACTCTCCTCCACTTCATGAACAACGAGTTGGTCGATGTCGCCAAGGGCAAAATCGTTCAACCGGGCAACCCCTTGTTCCACGGTACCCAGATGCCACCCAACTTGTTTAGGGTTCAACTGGTAGGGTGCTGCCAGGCTGCGATGAGTTGTTACCTCCGATTCGACCCGTCGGGGCCGACGATGATGACGTGATGACCCTCAGCGCCTGCCTGAGCTGGCCCCTGCTTTGGCCGAAGAGCCAGATTCATTTGGGGGCGGGGGACACCACCCCAAAGACAACACCGCCAGTCGTGCCGGCGCCAAGTCGGCCCCATGGCAAGACCGCCGCAACGGTGCCGGACATCCCTATGCCACTGGATCCAAACATGCATATGGCACAGGATCAGAACGACGACGACGACGACGACGATACATTTGGCAACGTCGATTAGTAATTTGCCGATCATGGGTACGATGGCGACTTCATGGGGCCTCCTTCTCAAGAACCCAACCCAACAAAAGACGTGTGCGATCTAGCTGGTACCGCGGAGAAGCCAAGTTGCAACAGGTGCCGTCTGGCGTTCAGCTCTCAGGAGACGCCTCCAGCTGCCGACTTCACCGAGCCTCAGATAGGCGAGGTGCGAAATATTATCAGCCCCAACACACTCAAGAAGGCGGTCTGTGAGCAGAACTCGGTCCCATTACAGGAGAAGAAGAAGGCACGCAAAAGAAAGACTGAGAAGGGTGCGAGCCAGTCGGCACCGAGTACGATCCGTGCTCAGGACGGGCCACCTTCACCGCAGGATATCTCGAGGAGGGTGCATGTGGCGGGTAGGGCGATGCTACCGACAAATATGCTCAATGCTGCAACCGGTGCTATGCGGAGTCTGCATGACAGTGTTCTTCCTTTGGAGAAGCGGCGTCTCAGAGAGAAGGATGTGGCATACCCGGTTTTCGCGGCCAAGGTGCCAGAGGGCAAGGGCTTTGTGGATAACTCCATCGGGCGTACGATCGTCCTGCATTTTGATGACATCCACGCTATGTTGAACCTTCATCCGCTGCACTACACCTTCGTTCGGCTATTTTCGCTGAGTATGGAGATGCGGATCATTCGCGACAAGACCCCGGACATCGTGATAGTCGACCCCTTCTACATGCGTGCCAAGATCTTGGGCAGCGCTGGGGACCGGCAAGTCGCGAGTTCTTACCTCGAATGCGTCATTCTGGCAAACCAAGATAAGGATAACTTCCTCGTGCCTTACTTTCCCGAGTAAGTCCTCCCCTCAACCGGCCCGTAACATATGAATTCTTACATTTCGATCGTTTTTCTTTTAACATTCCGTGTTTTCTGCAGTGACACACATTGCACGCTCATCCTCCTAAGCCCCAAATATTCCATGGCCACGTATTTCGACCCGGACCGTCAGTCGAACATAGACTACACAAATGTCAAGAAGGTTCTTGATGATGTTCTCCCCGGCTACGCCAAATCTGGAGGCACCTTCACCAAGCCTATTCGTAAGTACGGCAAGCACGTGTTCTCCCACAATACGACGTTCTGCTGCGTCAGGCAGCCGCCTGGCGATCAGAAGGGTGCCTACTACGCCATCCATCACATGCGGGCGATCGTACGGGACCATCGTCAACTTCTGCTATCGAGTAAACTCAAAGATTGGGCAAAGAGCGTGTCGGCAATCCAGGACGCGGACCTCCGACAAGAATTCTTTCGCATCCAGTCGGAGTTTGCGGAAATCATCCATCAAGATGTCCTTCATACCTCGGGGCAGTTCTACCTCAACAATCAACCGTCCAATAGTGACATCGACACAATGCTACAAATGCAGGCTGACAACGACCGTTATTTCATGACTCCCACGATAGACGGCGGCTTCATCCACGCTCCGGTCCCTTGAGTCGAGTCGAAAGCAGTGATGCTGTGTCTAGTTCTGAAACATCGATTGGCTCATGTTGTAATTAAACTTTAATGAACTTATAGTATGTCTCTTTGGTTTCGAGAGTCGTTCAACTTAGATGTAATCGATGCTATTAATGTCTTGCTTTTCTCTTCCGATCGTTCTGTTGCATACTTATATATTGCTTATGTATTGTCTGTGAATTGGTACTAACGTTTCGTTTGGCTAGTGCATAGCGATGCCGATGTATGTCGTGTACAAGGGTAAGGTTCCCGGAGTCTACGATGACTGGGAGGAGTGTCGGAGACAGGTTCACTGATTCAGCGGTAACAGTTACAAAGGGTACACCACTAGGGCCAAGGCCGAATCTAGATACGCCCGCTATCTAGCGGGAGAGGGGAGGGAGCGTTGGAGGAACCGGATGAAGACGAGTTTCATCGTGATGATGCTCATCGTGATGACCGCAGCTCTCTTCTATGTGATGGTAGTTTAGATGATCGATATCGACTTGTAATGTGAAGACAAACTCGCTACTCGCGGTCTCGAGACTTGTAATATAATGTTCTATCTTTGTTCGGTCTTTTCAATTCGGAGACTAATATGATGAATTGTATTCGGAGACTAATATGATGAATTGTATTCAAAGACTAATCTTCTATTGTATTCGATGAATCTGTTGTTGATGTGTGCTGTCTATATTTTGTCAAATTATACATTTTGTAACCTGTGCAAAAAACAGAAAATAAAAAATAAAAAAAACCTAATATTCATACTAATGGCGCATCACATCACAGTGCGCCATTAGTATGACAAATTATACTAATGGCGCATCACTGAACAGTGCGCCATTAGTATGCCGAGGTTACTAATGGCGCATCTTGTTGCTGTGCGCCATTAGTATGCCAGAGCACCTGGGTATACATGGCCCCTGGGAGGCATACTAATGGCGCACTTATGTATACACTAATGGCGCATCAGTGGTGCGCCATTAGTATATCAGATACTAATAGTGCACCAAGGGGTGCGCCATTAGTAAAATATATTAATGGCGTGGCACTAATGGCGCACCACTAATGCGCCATTAATGGCCAAATTAGGTGCGCCATTAGGTGCGCCGCAAAGATGACACTCCCGTCACTACGTCGCAGCACCATCCCCGCTGCTGCTGATCCATCCGCCTTAGCGTAAGCACCATCAACCGACAGTGCTGTTTGGCCTGGCGGGGGCTTTGGCCAAGGTAGCACCGGAGCAGGTGTTCGTACATTAGATTGCTTTGCTACGAACGTTGCCATCTTGCCTTTAATTATCTCTTCTGTAGTGTACCTTCTGGCCATCTGTCTTGAAGTCATGTAACTCTGTAGATAATCTGCCGTCGCAGAGTTAGTTGGGATAGACTTAGCGTGGGTAAGATCATTGCGAAGCGACCAAATTCTCCACAAGAGCATGATCGTGCATTCCTTCATAGCATCATCAGAGTTCATCAGTATGTTTAGGAGCCACTCCTTCCCCGTATCCCTCAGCATCTGATTGCCAGGCAACGGCCAGACCTGACGCATATGAGACCATAGCGATAGCGCATGATCGCATGTGATGAGAGCATGGAAGCTAGTTTCCTTCCCTGAGCCACACAACGGGCACGTATCCCTCGTAGCTATGTGTCTGTATTTCTTGCATGCATTGGTGGCTAAAGCCCCGGCCACCACCTTCCAGGCAAATATACGCATCTTCAAGGGCAGCTTAACGTTCCAAATATGCCTCCAAATCACCCGGTTCCCTTCTGGAGCCGCACTAGATGACCCCAGACCAGCATGCCCCTCAGATGTGGCGAGCCGGTATGCACTTCTAACTGTAAAACAACCACTCTTCTCGGGAAACCATGCCAGAAAATCCTGCTCCCCCCTGGGTGAAGTCCGGATCTTTAATATTTCACGAACGTCCAACTCCCAAAAGTACTGCCTTAGCCTGTTTACATTCCATGCTCCTGACTCCTCCAAAAAATCAGCAACCCAGTTATATCTGCAATTTCCTTTTGGGGTTATTGGTTTGAAGTCATGCCTCCTGGGGATCCACGGATCCCTCCACGTTCTTATCATTGTGCCATTACCAACTCTCCAAATCAAGCCTTTCTTCAATAGTTCCAGACCATGGATGATTCCTTTCCAAACCGTAGAAGAGCTGGCTGGAAACACCGTATCCAGAAGATTACCGTTTGGGTAGTATCTTGCCCGTAGCAGGCGAGCACATAGGCTGTCCGGGGTTTGTAATAATCTCCAAGCCTGATTTGCAAGCAGCGCTTTGTTGAAAGCCCGCATGTCCCTAAACCCCATGCCCCCCATATCCTTAGGCAATATCATCTTCTCCCAGCTCAACCAAGCCATCTTCCTATTGCCCTTCTCCACTCCCCACCAATACTGTCTCATCAACCTTGTAAGGTCGTCACATACTGATGCCGGCAGGCGGAAAACACTCATCACATATGTTGGTATTGCTTGTGCTACCGCCTTAATGAGTATTTCCTTGTTTCCCATCGACACATACTGCTCACTCCAGTCCACCAATCTTTTCCTTAACCTGTCCTGCACAGTCTCAAATTGCCCTTTGTGAACTCTTCCTTCCAGTACAGGTAAACCCAGGTATTTAGGCTCAAAGACTTGTTGTGTTACTTCCAAAATCCCCTTCATCTCTTCCGCCACCGCCTCCGAACAGTTGTCCGAAAAAAGGATGGAACACTTTTCGGGGTTAATAAGTTGACCCGTCGCTCTGGCATAAGTGTTCAACAAGCCTTTCACAGTGGTTGCTTGGTGACTTGATGCTTCAAACAGTAACATAGTATCATCTGCGAACAATAGATGTGAGATGACTGGAGCACCACGGCAGATTGATACCCCCTTCAACTCTCCCTCTTGCACTGACTTGGATAACAAGGAGGACAAAGCGTCAGCTATAAACAGGAAGAGGAAGGGAGACAGGGGGTCACCTTGCCTTAGTCCCCTAGTAGGGGAAAACGCCTCCAATAGCTTCCCATTGAACTTAACCGAGTATTTCATAGACTTCACACAAGCCATGATCCATTTAATCCACTCCATCGAGAACCCCCATTTTATTAGGGCTTGCTCCAAAAACTCCCAATCTACACGGTCATATGCTTTCGAGAGATCCAACTTGTAAGCACAAGCAGCAGTACTATTTGGTTTCATATTCTGTATATGATGGATACACTCAAAAGCAATTATAGAGTTATCTGAGATAAGCCTCCCAGGGATGAATGCGCTTTGGTTCTCTGAGATCAGCTCACCCAACAACGGTCTCAGCCTATTGACCAGGCACTTAGACACGATCTTATATAGCACGTTACATAGGCTTATCGGTATGAAGTCCTTTAGTTCCTTAGGGTGGGGAACTTTTGGAATAAGGATGATAGCCGTATCATTCACTCCCTCTGGCATAATACCTGTTTTAAAGAAATCCAAAACTGCAGCAACAATCTCCGTCTTCAGCACAGCCCAGTTACACTGGAAAAACCTCGCCGGCAGGCCATCCGTGCCCGGCGCTTTGATCGGCCCAATCTGAAACAGGGCATTAGACACTTCCTCCTCTGAGAACGGTGCACACAGCAGATCATTCATACCCTGTGTCACTCTAGGAGCTATACCTTGAAGTACCTTCGTAGGTGTAAGAGTCGGATCTTTGGTGAACACTTCCTGAAAATATGAGCTTGCCATGTGTTCCATGTCTGACGGGACGGTGCACCAGGACCCATCCATTGTGCATAAGCGTTGAATATAGTTGCGCCGTGCCCGCCATACAGCCCGTCGGTGCAAATAGGCAGTGTTCCGCTCTCCTCTTTCAGCCACGTGATCCGTGATCGCTGTAGCCATAGCATTTCTTCTCTATAGAGCAACTCGTCCAACTGGTACATTTTCTGTTTTATCACTGACTTGTCCGCATCTTGGAGTTGCAAGTCAGCTAGCTGTTTCCGTAGTTTTTCAATTTCAGCGGTGACGTGGCCGAAGTTTTCCTTGCTCCACGAGCGCAGCTTCGCCATCATCTCCTTCAGCGCATCTCGGACAGCACCAAGAGTTCCTTTCGGCTTGCTTTTCCCCCATCTATGCGCAATGACCGAGGCCAGAGCCGGGTGTCTCTCCCACATGATTTCGTACCTGGCCGCACTTCTGTTCTTGGGTGCCTCCTCATGCGATATCCGAACCATCAAAGGACAATGGTCCGAGCAAGACGACGCCAAGTGATCCACCTGCGTATAGGGAAACAAGTCCCTCCATGCTTCATCAGCGCAAGCTCTATCCAGTCGCACCCGGACGTTCCTATTCCCCACTTGCCCATTGTCATATGTATACGGGATTCCAGAGAACCCCAAGTCCATTAGTTCACAGGTTAGCAAGCAGTCCCTGAACTGCTGCATTTGACTCTCAGCTCGTTGCATCTGTGACACATGTTCATGTTGCCACATTGCTTCATTAAAGTCTCCACACACTAGCCACAGTTCGGAGGAAATGGCACGTAGATTTGACAGCGCACTCCACGTACGGTGCCTATTCTCCACCCGTGGTTCTCCATACACATAGGTCGTCCTCCATGTTTTATCATTTGCTGCATCTACAACTCGCACGTCTATATACCGTGCACACGAGTTCAGAACTGTCACTAGTAAGTTTTCATCCCAATAGAGAGCCAGGCCCCCACTTAGCCCATCACTAGAGACACCTGCAAATCCTCTCATCTGCAATCGGAACTTGAGCTTCTCCATCTTGCTTGAGGCTTGTCTGGTTTCAGAAAGAAAGACCAGCCCCGGGGAATTGGCTTTGTAGAGGGCCAAAACC
>NC_041383.1:96468669-96495465 GCF_002162155.2 Triticum dicoccoides
GGCGGTCCTCCTCGAGGGAGGCCGCCGATCTATCATTAGAAGCATCTTCAGAAACTGTTTTTGCGCTTACTACCTGAGCTGGACGTTGGTGAATGTACGTCATCACCCTCTTCTCCTTCTCCAAGTGTCAGCGTGAGGGTTCCAGGAGGGGCCATGGACCCCCCTGTCCTGTTACCTGTACCCGCCTCTTCCATCGCAAGTCGCTTCCGCACAGCAGGATCAACTTGCATGAGAGTGTTGGTGGCCTTCAACGGGCTTGTAGCTGTGTCCATTGTTTCAGGATCAACTTGCTTGGGTGGTTTGTTCAGACGGCTAGGGGTATATTCAGGTTTCTGCTCGCTCCCCCGATTACCACTTTCCTGCCGTGGCTTATATGGACCATCAGCATATAGCCACGCACCAAATTTCTTGTTTTTCTCCTCATGGATCCCGTTCCCACACTCTTTGAACTCGTGGCCTATGATGCCACATACACTGCAGAATCGAGCAAGCTTCTCATAACGCACCAAGAAAACCTGACGCTCTTTTCCTCTGACAATACTGACGAACTTGGTGAGGGGCTGACGAACATCATGGCGAACCCTGATTCGCACATAGTCCCCTCGTGTGTTTCCGTTCAGCCTCATCTCCAAAATCTTACCAGAGTTCCTAAGCAAATGTTCCACAATGCCCTTCTTACAGAACCCTTCCGGTAGCTCGTGAATCTGAAGCCAAACAGGCATATGTACCATGGGCACCTCCTCCGCCTTCGTGAAGCCATCGTAAGGGCACATTAACACCAAGAAATTCCTAAACAGCCATGGTCCCTGTTCGATCATCTGTTCCCAGTCGCCGAGGCATGCAGCCTGAACCACGAACAAGTTCGGCCCAACCGGCCGGAAGTTCACATGTTGTGCGGGATTCCACACCGCCCGCATCTCCTTGTAAAAAGCTGTCAGGCTAAAGGTTTTGTCCGTATGAACCCTAGCTAGGGCTAGCCATCTGACGCTTTCATTGATCTCCTGGTCGTTCTCATCGATTACCAAATCATCAAAGACTTCATCCTCAAGGTTCAACTGCTCCATGAATTCGTCCAGATCCGATCTCATGGCGGCACCGCTGCCGCCGCTCGTACCTGACTGTGCGTCCGCCGCCGATTCCATCGTAGCAAACCTGGGAGAAGACTTCCCTCGATCCGTACGGGAAACCCTATGTAGGGGAGGCGAAGAAATTGGGTAGAAACTCTCTCGCGATTAGATCGCCAGGGAGGACACGGAAACCCTAGCCGCCGCTAGGGGAAAGGACTCTAATGGTAGTGCATTCTTGCATAACCGATCCTTTGGCTAGACACAGGAGAAAAGAGATGGATATGTATTTGAAGCAGTTGGTTGGCATAGGAGTATGTTGAACAGAAATTCAATGCTTGACGATGCACGTGCAGCTGATGGTTCTCAGGATCATAGGTGACTCATGTCACTAGCAGTTACGTAGCTTCTAATGTTGCAGCCAGCCTAATTCTTCTTCTATTGCAGCCTAGGTGATGCGGGTCAAGTATGCACGCGACACGGGACAAGATAGCATGAAACCGAAACTTGTTGATCAAAGTTCCATGGGCTTTGCATCAGGAATTCGCAAGGTAATTGCAATTCAAATATCCGGAGCGTTAAAACTTTCTTCAGAACTGGAAGCAAATTGGATGCTTCACTTCTGGTTTGTAATATGGTGAAGGCTTTCAATTTCAAGGAGGAAAAACTATTGAATATACTCGGTGTTCGTTTGGTCCCCTAATCATCAAATCCATTTGCATTTGCAAGAAAAGCTCTAGGCATTATGATTTATTGATTTTTCAAGGAGAATTTATGTATTTAGCATTGTTCGCAACTGTATCAGTTTATCACCAGGGATAAAAAGAGGAAGCTGCTATCATCATGCTCATGCAACCGTGTGTGTTTCTTTACCCTGCTGTCCGATTTCGAAAAATGTGCTCCAACTGAAACACCACAAATCAAAAGTCGACTTCTTTCGGGTTGATTCTCGAGACAGAGCCATTCAAAACAGCAATCTGTGGCTGCTATGCTACGCTTGGAAAGAAACTAATACATGCAGGCAATCCAACAAAGCTAGAAGCCAACGGTAAATGAAAGTACCGCATACAAAGAGCCAACTCGCCTGGACACGACCATATTGGTGAAACCAATTGGCAGCCACAAGGTTATTCCTATTGCTATCCACTGACAAATCATTCCTTGAATGGAGTTAGGTCGATCTTGAGCGGTTTCTTTCCTTTGGTGACTCGCTTCGCACAAAGAGAAAAAGGAAAATGGTGAGCGCTTAAGAGAGCGATTTGGCCTCACTATACCCAAGCAAGGATGTCTCACTTACAGCGATCGCAATCAATTCTTCCAACAGCTCCTCCAAATTGCGCAATGGCTACAAAACAATGTGCACAACAGTAGGAATAAGTGAGCATATCATCACCCACCATGGTTGAAAATGTCTCAACAGGAGAGGTTACCCATTGAGTTGGCCCGTCACATGGTGAATTCAGGGGATCATCATGTACCTGTCATAGGATTGTGAAAATAATCTTAAAAATATTGTTGTATCTCTATGGATGATAAAAAAAATTGAAAGGTACATGGAGCAAAAAGCAACATGATAGCTTCATCGACCTACCTCCATGAAAATACCATCAACACCAACTGCAACAGCAGTCCTTGCGATGCATGGTATGAGTTCTCGTAAGCCCCCACTTGCAACCCCACCACCATCAAGCTTACAAAACAGAATCAAGTATGCCCGGTTGAGCAAAATTAAAATCCTCAAAAGACAGTTAGTTTGGAAGAGGTTTAATTTGGTCATCAATGTTTTACTAATTGATCACACTATCTTAGGAGATGGCTACACAGAAGAACCAAAATAGAAATAACCCAAAAAGACTGAATTGCTTAGATATCACACCATGGTTTTTGAGCTTTGGCCATGGATCATGGTTGCAGAAATATACAGTGATGGATCACTTTGGAACATTGCCACGTATCGTATAATCCCTCCCAGTCCATATAAGCATGGTGTCCGGGACATAGTTTTCATCAAGCTTTTAAAACTTTCACCACCAATTTGTTAAAAACATATGATTCGATTGGATATGTGAGAAATCATATTTACAGATTGGTATCAGAACATACTTCCATAACGTAACAATTAAATTTAGCGATACTATAGTAGAAATTAAGTAGCAAAATTATGTTATGAACACAGCATAGACGTCTAAAATGTCATCTTTTTTAAGACAGAAGGGAGCAAGTTTCCATGTAAACTATTGGCAACATTTAAAGATCATGATGATTCCCTTGATGTTGATTTTATTCACAAACGACATGACTCTGCCAAAGGGGAAAAGAAAGAAAAGAATAATTTTCTTAAAAAACGGCAGCCCGGTGCATGTAGCTCCTGCTTGCACAGGGTCCAGGGAAGGGTCCGACCACTTTGGGTCTATTGTACGCAGCCTTTCCCTACATTTTCTGCAAGGGGCTGTTTCCAAGACTTGAACCCGTGACCTCATGGTCACAAGGCAGCAGCTTTACCACTGCGCCAAGGCTCCCCTTCAATAATTTTCTTAAGGTTGAGCAAAAATGTCTGCGAGGACAATTACCCTAAACCAAGAGAGGAATATTGGAAATAGGTGAATATACCTTTTTCCCAGCTGGTTGTTGTAGAGCATGTGTTACATCAGCTACCTGAAAATGGATACTTCTCTGTCACTGATCTATGTCATTGTTCATGGTACATGATATTTGAGAATAAACAAATCGAGAATTCAATGGAATAAGTTACCACATAACATGATATTTGAGAATACACAAATCGAGAATTCAACGTGCAATTCAGCTATAGAAAACGCAATCATCTCGTTTATGTCTAAACAAATAACCCAAATCCGTTATCGAGTAATAACAACAGAAAATAGCACAAAAGCTAGACATCTGCCATATTAAGGCAAATGTGCCCCAAGAGAAAAATAAAACTCAATGCTTAATCACTTAATTGACAATAAAAAACAACTATCTTCATTATATAATAGAGCTCCAATGTTGCAAAATAGGTTAATGCTATTTTTTTTGCAAATATCACGCCATCATGAATACCGGACATCCCGATATACCCAATCTCACCAATGATAACCTTTTTTCTATTGTGGCCGAACGCCAATGATAACCTAGACAGAGCTTTTCATGACTAGAAACAAGCTGAATATGTGATTGTGCAATTGTGGACAAAAGTAAGGTGATAATACTTACAACTGGGCAATTTGCTTCCCTCAGCAACTCAAAGTTCCTTGGATCAACAATTAGATCATCTGTGTGTAAAATGAAAACAAAACAAGATATTGCTAAATCAGTTATCTGCTACAACGAAACCATGAACATTTGTTGCTTGTTGCAGGGCTAATGCCTGATTCTCCTTTAACCTGAATAAGGAAAGCGGGCAAATGGTTGTATAGCTCACTTTGTTTTATGGCAGCTGCACTGCATGGTGCACCAACCTGACTAGTAGTATGTACTACTACTATTAGTAAATTCAAACACGCTAAAATGTTAAATGGCTAGGGACACAGAGACATTTGAAGAGCTAGTTAGCCCTCAGATTTCACTTTTTCATGTATTTTCTCTTTATCTAGCTGCTCCATCACAACAATCATTATTCCCCATGCCACATCATATCCAAGTGTCCAGAAAGAGCAGGATATCCTAGTCAGTACAATATGTTTCCTGATAATTACATAGCCTATAATGTAATATGATATTATGTGTTTTATCTTATTTATTTACTACTGAAGCAGGCAGTACAAAAAAAGGCGAAAAGATGACTTAACTGTAGCCAAACATGGTGCCTCGCTCACAGACCATTACATTTTGATTTCCAGCAAGTCTAATTTTCTCCGCAGAGTTGGCCATAACCTGTTATGGTACAGCCATACAGGATCACTTCAACAAATGTGCAACTTAACTAGAAGCTGGGCGCAACATTTTCCATTGAAAAAACATCTAGTTAAGTAGCACAAGCATGTAATTGGTATATGGATACAGAAAGCTACATCTTGAACAATGGCTGGCCGAACTTCTGAAGGGAAATGACAATTCAGAACAGTGACAGACTAAACTGGAATTGATAGCTTGTTTTACACAGTTAGTTAGACATCATGTTGGTTTCTAATGTTGGATTAATAAAGAGTAGAATAAAAGGTCCAAACAAGTGCAATTAGCTTCAACTTTGCATGACCATTCAATCTCATAGAGAAAGAAATCACATGATGTGAAATACGAAGGACATTATTGAACAAACTAAGCATGAGTTTTTTAGGCTAACCCTAAAACAGACAATGGCACCAGCAATAACTCAGATAGTGGCAACAATGGTACCCCTTTTTGATTTCTATGAAGCGCCCATGAAACATGAGATTCTATCTTTCATTCTTTGTAATGTTTGACCAATAGATAGTCAAACAATATAAATGTGTAGTAAATATGCCCCGTGTCTATATGTGCTTTTCACGCTGTCATAATTTCCTTGATAGGTACAAACAATATATTGGAAAAGAAATTTATGGTTAAACTTTAATTTTGTCGAGGTGCCAACTCAAACGCACCTTATAAGAATCAAAATATGGGGTGCTACATTCGAATTTTGCGAAGACTGCCAGATAGAAATGCAACTTACAGACGGGGCACAGAATTGTCCTTTCTTGATATTGATAATTTTCCCAGTCTTAGCCGCAGCCACTAGAAGGTCAGTCTGTTGTCATAGATACTTATATTAGGCATGTTGAACGAGATATTAAAGAAGATTCATGCTTGATAGGTAGTAGTACTGCAGTTTTCCCAGAAACATGCATACATTAAATTTGTACCTGGCGACAGAGGAAAGCTGGAATCTGTATAATATCAGCAACTCTTCCGACAGCTTCACACTGATTTAGTGAATTAGTTAGAAAACATCTTTGCTTTACACTTCAGAGCAAAGGACACACAATCCAAGAATTAGGATTCAAAGGGTATACAATAAACACATGTAGCAGTACAAATTCAACACAAAAAGCCTAGCAATATATTCAAACAAAGATATTTTAAATTCACACATGTCACATTCAAATGTACGAAAAAGTAACGGTACCTGTGGTACAGTAACATTTCATAGAAAGGAAACATGATTAATGGACTCAGCTAAATTTGCAGAAATATCAAGCGAGTGACACAGCAGAATTTGCTAGCAAAACAGAGAAGAATTTCCTTACATGCAGGATTAATAGAATCAAATGGATACCTGGCAGCTTTCATGCACGTCGGTGACCACTGGAAGGTCATATGCGGCCTTCACCTTTTCAAGGATCTGATATAGAAAGGTGATAAAGTTATATACGGAAGCGACAAAAGGTCTAATATTATTTTGTCACACCTTTAGGCCTTGTTCCAGACCAGGACCGCGGAAGGATTTCGACGATGTACGGTTTGCTTTATCAAAGCTTGATTTGAACACAAGAGGCACCCCAAGCCTGCCATGGAGAAAGAAAAACAGGTTTAGTTTGGCCCAAGAGTAAACAGAAGTATGGTGATTGGTTGTTTACTTGGTCGTGATGGCTTTGATGTGTTTGGCCATCTTCAAGATATGTTCCTCTGATTCAATCACATTGGGCCCAGCTAACAAGAAGAATGGTTGAGCAGCCTGGTACAAGAATCAGAGGGGTCAGTTCTCGCATATATGACGTCTTCAGCTGTGATCACGCTGCTAGTATCATTCATTCATATGACGACAAACCAAGGACATGATATGAGCCCCGAAAAGCAATTTTACTATCATCCAAGAGGCAGAAACACAGCACTCAAAAGGAAGTTTCTCTGTAATTGACTCGAAAGAAAACACAAAAACAGAAATACAGAAATACCATTTTAGTGATACCAAACATCCCAAGGCTCGAGCATAGTCAATAGCGTCACGACACCAACAAACTTGCTAAATCATGCGAATTTCTGCGGAACTATTTCTACATTCATGTAAATCGCAACGGCGACATGCATTTAAGACATTCAGGGAGCATATTAATTGACTTAATTTGACCAGCACCTCACCAAGAAACCTAACAAATGCGGATTATTCTGTATGACGTAACTGGTAAGCACCATGCAAGGCCCTAACAGAATGTATTATCATCTGTATTATCAACTGACAGAATGTATGCCGTAACTGTCAGTTGTATTATCATCTGTTAACCAAAAGAAAAAGGACTACAAACAATAAGCAGATAGCGACGTGATCCAACAACTACCCACCACAAGAACCGTTTTAATTACTAAAAAAACCTAGGCGAGGAACAAAGGGCAAAGAAGGTCTGAACTGAACCCGCCACGGCACCCGCAGCCGCAGAGTGGTCGACGAAATGCCGCCCCCGACAACATAAGCAGCGCGAGGGCATTCTTGTTACCTTGAGCTGGTTGTAGAGCGCCACCGACGGGGCGTCCATTCTCCCCCCTCCTTCTCCCTGCGGATCTGCGGCGGGGCTCCGGTTTCTGCTCGGCCGGGGCGACGGGGATCCGGGAAGTGGGGAACTGAGGAGGAGTTCGTTGGCGAGGAATCGGGTCGTCAGGCACACCGGAGGCAGGGCATGGAGGACTGTGGCGGATGTGGATGAATGGGCCGCGGACGAGCAGAAGGAGGCGGTGGGAGTGGGATCAGGCGGAGCGGGGCAGAGAGCACATGGGGATTGCTGGAGGAGGATGACGACTGTCGGTAGATGCGTCCCTGAGTCGGGAGGGACCGGTTTTGGTCTTCTTTTTTTAGTCGGACCTTGCGATGAACCTTCTTTTTTTTTAGAGAGAGAATGCCGGCCTTTATAAATCAAGCAATCAAATTATATAAAGTCTCCCGAATGCAATCCGAAGCAAAATGAAAAATACAAAAACTCACTGAGTTCAGACTGAATCTAGCTAAAACATGAGCTGAAACATTACGATGCCGACGAACATGCTTAAAAGACACAGTAGACAAGCCCCACAAGCCGACTTGATATCAGCGATGATCGAACCCACCAAGGAACGGTCTCGGGCCCAAGAATGCAACCTTTGCACCATCGAGAGGCAATCAGATTGGAAGATCACATGCTCATAGTTCTCTTGACGAGCCAAATAAGCCACACGACGAAGAGCCAGGGCCTCGGCCACTTCCGGAGATGAGACACCAAGCAGAGGTTCTGAAGCCGTAGCCACACACTGGCTGGTGTGGTCTTGCACCACCACACCCATCGCATAAGAACCCCGGTCCAAAGAGACAGCAGCATCTGAAGACAACAGCAACGTACCTTGCGGTGGCGGAGACCAACAGGAGCTAGAAGCAGGTGTCTCACGTCTAGTTGCAGGTCCAGAATTGAACAGGTGCTGAAAGATCATATCAATGTAAGCACGCACCCTCGCCGATGTACGCTTCGGATGAGGAGCATCAGGTTCATTACGGGCAGAATTCCGAGCCTCCCAAATATGCCACAATGTGACCGATATGATGGATATATCTCGATCTGAGCCACGCGCTAGCAAGTTGAACAGCCATTGCTTCGAAGATATGAAGGAAGAGCGGAACAACTTGATCCCAAAGGCGACCTTGATCTCCTCCCAGGTAGTTCGGGCATGAGCACAAAACAGCGACGCGTATTCAATGCCTTTCGGACGGCCACATAAGTAGCAGTCCGTCCTCGTCGGAACCTGACGCCGGTGCAGTTGCTCTCCCGATGGCAGACAGTCGTGAGCAAACCTCCAGAGCACTACTTTCATCTTGTTTGGAGCCTTGACATTCCAAAGCTTTTTCCATAGTCTTTCCTCCAAAGCCCAACTGGAGTGCTATCCCCCGACATTTCCACTCCGTTCAGACAAGAATCGACTCATCCTGGACATGTTGTAGGCTGAAGGGACAGTGTACTCTCCGAATCTTGTGAAAGGCCAGCGCACAAAGTCCGGCCCTCCCGCCAAGTTGATAGGAATTTGGAGGATATCATTGGCCACCTCCTCTGAGAAGAAGGCTCTCATTGTTTCCTCATTCCAACATCCGTTATCCTCGTCAACCAAGCAATGAAAGTGGCAGAATCTGGGTTAGAGAAAGGGGTCGTAGCAAAGCCGGGGGGTGGGGGGGGGGTAGAAGGGATCCAGTGATCCCTGAGAATATGGGTGCTTCTCCCATTCCCAATACCCATTGCACCCCCTTCTTAGCAGGTCCCGACCGTGCAGAATGGCATGCCAAGTGGCCGAGGCCGAGCGAGGAGCAGCAACATTCCACAAGTCACTGAACGGAAAGTACCTTCCTTTTAAAACATGCGCACACCGTGATCCATGATCAGTCAGCAGTCTCCAGCCTTGTTTGCCTAGCATCGCCTGGTTGAAAAGTGCCATATCCCGGAAGCCCATGCCCTCGAGGGATTTCGGTGTGGAGAGCCAATCCCAAGAGCGCCAATGCATTTTCTTTTTACCATCCTCACGTCCTCACCATTGATCAGAAATGATCTGCTGGAATTTCTCGCAAATAGCCACCCGCAAGCGGAAGCAACTTGAGATAAAGGTGGGAATAGCTTGAGTCTTGGATTTCAGTAAGGTATCAGTCCCTGCTCTGGACATAGGCCGGTCCGACCAACCATGGATGTTCTGCCACGTCCTATCCGGAAGAAATTTGAAAGTGCTTGTGGGAGAACTTCCAACATCCGTGGGCATACCCAGGTAAGAGCCATGGAACGTCTCGGTGCATATCCCCAACTGATTTTTCACACGGTCTTTGACATTCGCAGGGCAGTGCTTACCAAAGAACACCGATGACTTGTCTTTATTGATTGCTTGCCCCGATCTCGCACAATATGAACTGAGGGTGGACTCCAAAGATGCCACGCTCTGAGAATCACTCTTAGCAAAGAAGATGCTATCATCTGCAAACAGGAGGTGTGAGATAGACGGGCCATGACGGTCGTTTTGAATCCCATGTAGCTCGCCACGAGCCTCCTTTTGAAATAGCAGACTAGACAAACCTTCAGTGCATAAGAGAAAGATATATGGGCTGACTGGGCCCCCCTTGTCGAATGCCATGAGATGGAATCATCGGTTCAATGAGCTCTCCGTTAACTCTGACAGCATAATGGACATTGGCCACACATCGCATTACTGCCTCGATCCAGGAAGGAGCAAAACCCAGAATGGTCAAACACTGATGGAGGTAGCTCCACTCCACACGATCATAAGCCTTCATCATGTCGATTCCTGAAGGTTTCTGTGATTCGGTCATAGTGTTGATTTCGAAGACGGTTAAGACAAAACAGTTGAAGAACTTCCGTCCTATCGGTCTTTGCAATGTGCTCTATAAAATAGCATCCAAAGTCTTAGCAAATCGTTTGAAATCCATTCTGACGGGGCGATGAACCTGGGTGTGTATGCACCTGATTTGCTCAAAAGAAGTTAGTCGACAAAGTCAAAAGTCTTAAAAAAATTGACAACAAAATGAAAAACTCCCATCGACCTTTCGGCCAAAAAGACAAAATATTAAGGATGAAACTGTGTCAATAATAACCTCAATACAGTGCTGACTTTGTTTTTCTCGCCCACAATATCATCAAAGTCGTTCCTTAGGGAAACTATTTACACGAGAACATACACTTGAGCATTTTGTAGCCAAAAAAATCATTGTCCTTCAGCCAGGCATTTCCTATTCCCCGCTCATTGCAGGGAGAGTGTCTCCATGGGCGTCCTCCCTCTGCTTTGCTTACAAAATGAAATGATTGGCTTCTCTTTTTTCCCGCTCTATTGCTTCCGTCATATCATCTTGTCAAGGGAAGCTGTAAAATATTCAGGCAAATATGTATTGTAATTATCTATTTGAAAAGAGGAAATGAGCTCAGAACTGCGTACACGTTTAGAAGATTTGAATTCAGAAATTTTGTCTCTCGTACATGTTCACAATTCTCTTCTAACTGTATACCTCCCAGTCAAAAATAATGGTCAGCTCATATGAGCCTTTACTGTTCCTATACATAGAAATAGTTATTTGTGCCGTAAAAGGGAATCCATTACACTAGAGTTTGTACGTTCTATGTGCACCACTAGTCTGGTCATGTGGATGCTCAACAAGTTGCTCAAACACAGAGAGGGTGGATTTCCAATGGTATATCACCCATGGCCAAGGGAGCCTAATAAGACACACCTTCTTATGTGCAAAATGGAAACAAAAAGTGAAGATATTTGTATCATGAGAAAATGATGCGTAGAATGCAAATTGTGTGGGTCAACGCCAAAATGCTCATGACATGGTGTATGAAAAGTTTGTGCCAAAATGCTCATACCATGGCTAGACTGGGGACATGAAAATGTTATGAAAAGTGTGGTCCTAGAGAAGGCAATGGCGGGGAGCGAGAAATGAGGTTGGAAGCCACTATAAAAGACACCCTGATGGGTTATTTTCAGCTCATCGCTCGTTGAAGCAAGAGAGTGCCCCTGGCCGGGTGGGATCTAATTAAAGTTCTGATTAGTAGTGAGGAGTGAAAGTGATCATGGTAGTAGCGTACCTCTTCTTGAAGGCTTTGGAAAACGGTTGGGATAATAGGACCCCTATTTAGGAGTAGAAAATCGACTCTAATTTCCAGATGGCACTAGTTTTTTATTAACAAAGTGCATTATTACTTTTATCCACATCCAAATCATGAGTAATGAAAGGTCGTGTTACTTTTGCTGCCCATGATTTGGATCATGGATAGTAGTAATAGTGCCATCTGGAGCAGAGAGCTGAAGGTCTGTTCGGCATCCCTCCGACTCCACGCTCTCGCTCCCGGAGTTGGCGGAGCTGAAGGTAAAAAGTACGAAGCGGGGAAACAGGTGCTCTGCAGATCATTGAATTTCAGGGAGCAGTGGATTGCCGAACAGCCCCTGACTTTCTACTCTTAAGTTTGGGTACACCCCACCATCCCAGTCGCCTGTGAATGTTGTCGTGCATGATGATAGAAGCCTTCCGCTACCACACTTGTTCAGTTGTTCTGAAGGGCCAGTTGTATAGATACAAGCGCGTGAATCCCACATGATTAGACGACACAAACATAGACCATCGACAATGTGTATTATTAAGGCCGGGTTGACTTGGAAAAACATTTATTCCGATTACACAAACTTGGGAGGAGTGTGCTTGCGGAGAGGAGGAGGGGGCAAACAATCAACGCAAAGCCTACTTGTTGCCAAAGAGGCACAAAACGTGTAGTTATATGACCATACTTTCACTGTTGTTGTGTTTAGCATGGATCAGGATTACAGTAAGCCATATGTCACTTAAATTCTTTTCTTATGGAAAGCCAAAATGACGGATTATATTACACTTCGGAATACATATACATCATCTGCAATTACAGGGACAAGATATTGAGATGAATCCCCATTTTAGACAATGTTAATAAATGAGTTGTCCTATTAGAGCAACTCTAGCAGACCCGCATCCCGCCGGCCCGCAAAACGCGTTTGCAGTTCGCGCAAAACAGCTTTTGCGGGCTGGCTCGGGCTTGCACAGATGCAAACCCCCCAAACGGATCCGTAAAAAAGTATATTCGCGGAATATACTTTTTTACGGGTCGGCTTTGGGGGTCTGCTTTTTGCGCTGCTGCATCCCGCATATCATCAGCCCGCAAATATCAAATACAACATAATTCAACAATCGAAAACAAACTGAATTATTCCAATCAAACATAATACAATAATCATCCGCATTACAAATAATTATTCAAATAACCGTAGCAAACTTAAATAGCGCAATACAAAATTTGTCATGAATACAAATACAAATTAATACAAAAATAAGTCACTGTCCAGCCCTTTGCCAATGGTGCTCAATGAGATCTTCTGAAGTTGAAAGTGGGTGTCTGCATTTTCAATCTCCTTCTATGTCTGAAGAAAAATTCTAATGCGGTTTGGGTCTCTAGCTGGTTTGACACGCTACCCACATTGTCGTAAAAGAATTCAAATCCAATCCTCTCTCATCTTCAAGAATCATATTGTGCAGGATAACACAGCATGTCACTATGTTCTTCAAGGTTTTCTTATCCCAAAAACGAGCAGGACCACGGACAATGGCAAACCTAGATTGCAAAACACCGAATGCTCTTTCAATGTCTTTTCGGGCTGCCTCTTGTACCCTTGCAAATTCACATTGTTTTTTGTTTTGGGTTCTTTGATGCTCTTGACAAATGTGCACCAAGGAGGGTATATACCATCTACAAGATAGCACCCCTTTGTGTATTCATGCCCATTGATAGTGTAGTTGCAAGCAGGAGCATCACCACTAGCAAGCCTAGCAAACAAATGAGACCGTTGCAACACATTGATACCATTGAGAGTGCCAGGCATACCAAAAAAGCAATGCCAAATCCATAAATCCTCGGATGCTACGGCCTCTAGGACAATTGTTGCATCATGATACTTGCCACAATACATTTCTTGCCAAGCCTTGAGAAATTTTTTCCAATTCCAATGCATACAATCAATGCTACCTAGCATGCCAGGCCAACCTCTCCACTCATTAGATGCCATCAATTTCTTTGTGTCATCTTCATTGGATGCCCGAAGATACTCAGGACCGAAGACACGGATGATCACTTTCGCAAATCTACGCACAGATTCAGTTGTGCTATCTTCACCAATGCGAAGATACTCATCGGCATAGTCAGCCGAAGCGCCATATGCAATCACCCGCATAGCTGCGGAGATTTTTTTGATATGCACTAAATCCCTTTAAGCCCGCGGCATTCCTTCTTTGAGTAAAATACTGGCAATTTGCCTAGCAAGCTTCAACAATTTTCACAAAGAGGGATTGGCGCATTCGATACCTTCTCCGGAAGAGCTGCGGAGGATATGTAGGATTCTCCGCGAAATAGTCTTGCATCAACATCTCGTTCCCAAGATGGCGATTCCGAGGAATGCACAAACGCCCGACAGTCGATCCTCGCCTCCTCTTCTGGTGCTCGTCTTCATGCTCCTTCACGGCAAGCGCCATGACTAATGTTTGCTGCCGGAAGTTCGCAAGCATGCTCTCAACATCTGAGTCGTCCGAATCGTCTGAATCGGATAGCAAGAACTTCTCGCACGGGGTCAACTCCATCTACACGCACACCGGCGCGTCAATCTATTACGCAGCTCGCAAAAATCACAAAAAAGGGACTAACCGGTGGCGGGTGATCCCGGGCGGCGACGAGGGGGTGCGCTCGACGGTGGTCGATCCCCGGCAGCGGCGGCGACGAGGGGCGGCTCTTCTCGCCGAATCCGGAGGGGCAGTGCAGCAGCTCGGCGCGGGAGGGTGTGGGGCGGCCCCGGGGCGCGATTCCGCCCGCAGATATGGCCGGAATCGCCGGTGGCGGGCGGGCGGAAGCAAAGGGCAGGCGGCGGCGGAAGGAGGGGGAAAGCGTGCGGGCTGAAATGTTCCTCTCGCCAACTGCTTCTCTCCGATCCAGGGCACCGCGACCGCGAGGGGGAAACCCGTGTTTTCCCGGCTTGGGGTGGAGAATTTGCCGTGCCCCCCAAAATTTTTTGCGGGCCGAGGCGGGATGCGGGGTCTGGTCGGGCAGGCTTTCCAACCCGTACCCGCATTTTGGCGGTTATTTTGCGGGTCAGGGGCGGATGCGGGGTCTGCTAGAGTTGCTCTTAAACTCCCTAGGACAATGACTAATAATAACATGATCAAAATTACGACATAAAATTGAGCACTCTTCGTAGATAGCTGCAACGGGACCAATGAAATTGCCGTATGACCTCTACGACTTCCATGCAGTCAGACTAGACCCTAATTCTATTGCACCCAACTTATACTGCAAGAAGTACACTATTTCAGTTTTTTAGAACGTAGACGCTAGGGGCGTCCGGCTTTAAATTAATAAAGCCCACAACAAGGCAACATACCACAGAGGTCCCAACTTAACTTGCACGAGCACGGAGGCTCAGGCCAACCAGACACAGAGAGTTCAAAATTTTCCGGCCAAAGGAAGCGAGCGCTGGAAATACATGGCACGAGGCCAAATCTTGAGTACGCAGGCTCGCAAACACAACCAAAAGGGTCACTTCAAGGCGGGGATGTGGCGGATGGCTCCCTAGCCAAAACGTACGCCTGACGCAGACGGTCTTGAGCTTGCTTCATCATCTCAGAATCCTTGCGCCTCGCCAACGAACTCCACTGCTGCAGGAATAGGTTGCATTTGAAGATAATGTTAGCCGGATGAGACGGGAAGATCCCCTCGATTGCTAGTTTGTTCCTAGTAACCCACAACGCCCAGAATAAGGCCCCGATACAGCTCCACAACACCCTCATGTTGCTCCCCTGGACGGAGGAGAGAATGGACCAAAGATCATTAGGCGATCTAGGGTCCCAAGTAACACCAGCCGCATCGCGGACCGCGCTCCAAGCGAAACGTGCCAACAGGCACCTAAAAAACACGTGGTTCACGTCTTTTGTAACATTACAGATCGCGCAAGAGCCGGTCACCGGGCCATGGCGCTTGGCCACGTTATCAGAGGTGGGCAGCCTATTTTTGAACAACTGCCGGAAGAACACCTTGATCTTGAGAGGAAGTCGCGCCTTCCACAGTCCGTTAGGCACCTGAAAGGTGGAGACTTGGCAAAGCTTTCGGTAAAGGGATTTGACCGAGAACTTGCCGGAAGCAGTGAGGGCCCAAGTCACCGCGTCCGCGGACGAGGACAGCGCCACCGGGTTGATCAGCTCGAGCAGCGTCGCAAGCTGCCCTTGTTCCTGCCCGTTGAGCTCGCGGTGGAAGTTGATCGCCGGGGGGGACGACGCAAGGGCCGAGGCCACTGATTGGTTCGGGGAGACAACCAAAGAGTATAGGTCCTGGAATTCCAGCCATAGAGGTTGTGATCCGACCCAAAAGTCAAGCCAAAATCTGGCCGAACGACCATCCCCAATAATGAACTTGCCCCCCATGGCGAACGCCGGGCGGATCGCTTGTAGGTCGTTCCAAAAAGGTGAGCCCCTCGCTACACCTTCAAAAAAGTTCCCATTTGGGAAGAATTTGGCGCGTAACAGATCGACCCACAGCCTAGTTGCCCCTTGGGAAATCTTCCAAATCCACTTACACATAAGAGCGACGTTTAGGATACGCGTGTTTGTGATCCCGAGTCCCCCCAAGTCTTTGGGGCGGCAAACCGCATGCCACTTAACCAGAAAGGAACCAAATGGTATCTACAATTCTACATGCTGTCGGCATCATAGATACCCGTGGTGGCGGAGCCTCTAACCAAGCTTCTTCATATCAGGAAGGTGAAGGCTTGATGGGAATGAAAGTCAAGCTAATCCGTGGACTCCTCTTATCCCAATAATTTCTTCATGTCAAGTGAAGCATGGCCAGGAACTCGTCCTCCACCCTATCCATCTTCTGACCCAGTTCATGTGGTCGTGGCCATCGTTGTACGTGGTGGTGGTGAAGGTGTGGGAGTGCGGTCGTATGCACGGCTTCTAGATGACGATGAAGCTGGCCGACTCGTCATCATCCGCAGAGCTGTAGAAGGTCTGCCCCTGTTGCTGCCAATGGCTCTTGTTGGTGGTGTTGATCCCCCGTCGGCGTTGTCGGCAGGCAGCGGCAGGCAGCAGTAGCTCGTCCTAGCGGGATCAGTTTGCAGTGGAGTGTTAGGGTGAGCAGGGCCCCGACCGCGGCTTGATGACGGGTCGGTGAGGAGGCTCGGCTGCTCGCCGCCGAGGTCGACCTGGCGGTGTTGCTACTCTTGCCTGTTGGGGCCGGTATCCTCAATGGCCCAGGAAGACGGCGATGACAGTTTTGAGGGAGGCAGCAATGGCGCAGCAGTGGAGGAGCACCTGGCTGTGGAAAGTCGCCGCTGGTGGCATAGCTCTGGATCAAGGGGTGGCCTGAGTTAGGTGCTTAGGTGAATCGAAAGTGTGACGATGGATTTATGGGGATGAAGGGAGAGGAGCCGAGGGGCCTTGTGGGGGGCGTGCGTCGGTTACCCTGAAAATCAATCAAGATATTATTGAGGTTCGAAAAGGTGTGACAGAACCCGGGTGCCCCGACACCCGGTTATCCCGTCCGTCCACAGCGCTCAAGATTCGTGCTGGTGAATTCTGCAGTGCAGGCGGTTGTACAGTAACCGGGCGATTAGCAGGCTTTCTTCAGGGAGACAGATAGCGACAGGAGGAGAGAGGCATGGCAGGAGTAGGCTTGAAAAGGTGTTCCAGTCCACTGAAACGACAGCACCTGCATGGCCCAGCGGCATGAGATGATATTATATTGCTAGCAACTTGCATCGCTGCTGTTCCTTTGTCACCATTGTGAGGTTTCTTGGTCAGCCTATTTCAGTTTAGCGTTTGTTATTATTTTTATTTCTTGAATATGGACCTTTATAATATAACATAGGTATGCGTGGCAGCAATTGTGTTTGGGAAAAAAGCATATTAACTGCATTTGTTAATTCATGGCATACATTTTGTCATCATCACGGGTCTGTGAGCTGAACAAAAAACGAGTCTTTTTCTTTCTTTTGGCAAATGCTGCTTGCTCCCTCCTTGATGTAACTCTGTTTGTTGACTGGTTGGGTTTCTTCCAGTGGAATGGAACCGGGGTGTGAGCCCCTTTTCTTCGAAAAAAAAATTGGTCATCATGACATACAGGAGAAAATCATTTTCCCACGACATGTCAGTGAGAATCCAACATAATCTCAACGAAACAAATATAACAACTTCAGAACAAATCACAGTATACGCGATAGATCCATGAAACAGCGGTATATAAAGTAACCTGGCATTGACACACAATTTCGTGCATTTGCTGGTACCGTCCTTCTCCCCATCTAGACTTGCCGTGACAAATACCAAAACCATTCTCCCAAGCAAACAAGTTGTATTGCTCATACGCTTCTTCACAGGAGTCGAATGTTGTCCCCACTACAGGGGCAAATGTCTCAGGACCATGGTCGCCTTACAACTTACTGAACCAATATTAGTCGTGTCAGCGACTGTTACTCATGTCCTTACAACTTACTGAACCAATCACAATACAGATAACATGCATCTGACATGAGCACTATGTAAAGGCTCTTCCCAAAACCGCAAAGCATGCAATTATATACAGATTAACTTATGAATTACCTGCGTTTCCATCCGCAGGCTGGTGGATATGGGCAAGACGCCGCCCTCTCATGCGCGCCCACGACTGCGTCGGATGTTTGTAAATCGTCCGCAATCGTAGCTGAAGAACAACCGTCCACAACTTCAGATCTGAATTTATGGGTCGGGTCAGGATTGTGAGAATCAAATAGTCAATACATCACTATTATGGCGACGAACTAACCTGGGGGTTGGATGCAGATCGAGGTCGGTCGCGATAGACGCGAGAAAATCAATGCCGCAAGCCGCGACGCGATATCCTTCTACTTCAGATGCAGAATCGGACCCGTCGCCTGCCTCGCGGCCAGCCCGTCCAGCAGCTTGGAACTGGCAATCCATAGTCTCAACTGCGGTTCCCCGGCAGAGAAGGATTGTGAATGAAGGGGCGGGGAAGGTGAGAATGTGGCAGCACAAGTATTGGGAGGCGCAGGATGCTGGGAGGGGGGCGTGGGGAGGTTGAAGACGACACGTCTCGTCGCCCGCGGCTCGTTTCAAACACCGGCCGACACGTACATGTACGTCTGAATACTTCGGCAGGCAGACATGTCATATCATGTACCAATTTTCATAGGTTGTAGGTGGGTGCAGGTGCGTGACAGTAGGGACTATATATACTAGACTAGTTTATGTCGATTGCGTCAAACAGCCAGCGCCTAATCAAGAAACAGACCTGTTATTATATTCATTGGTTACATACCTTGGCACAAATCTCAACACAGCCAGACTGGACGAACGGTCCAGATAACCGGGTGTCTAGGCACCCGGGATCTGAAAGTCCGCTCTCCTATTGAGGTTTGATAGAGATTAGAGAAGGCGAATAGGGAGAGAGATTAAGAGGTGTTTCCATGGAGGATCCTCACGGGAAAAATAACGCCGTCCAGCCACCAGCTCTCCGTACCGCAAGGATTGGTGAATGATTTCTACGGCGGGGAAGAAGTTGAAGGGGAGAAGGAAGTGGTGCGGTCGAGCTCTTTGATGGGGGATCGATCTGGGGGAGTGGATTAGGAGTCGATACAATCGTCCAGCATAATGGTGGGCGATCAACACTGATATGAACTTCAGTAGCAAGGAGGTCGTCCTATTAGTAACTGAAATTAAAAAGAGAATGCTGATGTGGCAGATTGATGAGGTGGATAGCTTGCATGTCAAGAGAAATATGACAGTGGGATGAATTATTTATGTATTATAGATATGTTTGCATTGACAACAAGCATCCTAATTTGACATACCAGACAGCTGCATGAGCGAAAGTACGCAATCCATGCCCACCGGTGACCTCTCATATGCCCCACACGAGAATCCCCTTTTATCAAATATCAGAAGCCAAAACCCCATTTTTTCCTGACATTTGTCGGTACTTCACTATACCAGGAGAGGATACAAATGCTGGGAATTTACACCTGATCAACTTATCTCGTGTGACGGGTTACAAAGGATATATATTGTAGTGGTGACTTTGGTCGATACTGATCCATATTGTGGGAGGAGGGGGGCATCGCCCCCCACTCCAGTACGGCCCAAGCCTTTTGGCGACAAGCCCTATGGCTAGGGGAGGATAAGAAGCAGAACGGAAGCTAGCTTCTCTTATCATGAGCTCGAGCTTGAGTGCTCTCTGTGCACCAACCACCCGCAGCTTGACAACCATGGAAGCTGGCTTCTCTGATCATGAGCTCAAACTTGAGTGCTCTCTGTGCACCGACCACCCGCAGCTTGACAACCATGGAAGCTGGCTTCTCTGATCATGAGCTCAAACTTGAGTGCTTTCTGTGCACCGACCACCCACGGCTTAACAACCATAGAAGCTGGATTGACTGACCTCGGAACATGGGAGCTATGAAACGTCAGGCGTCATATAAAAGCACTCTCACTCTCACAAGAGGAGTTGCCCACCCATCCATTCGAATCCCAGCAGCGCAGCAGGCAAGAAGCTCCCTCCAGCGAGAAGACCTGCCGTAGAAGCTCCCTCCAGCGAGAGAAGACCGGCGCAGAAGCTCCCTCCACCAAGAAGACCGGCACAACAGCAAAGGGAGCCTCGGCGACCCGCATCCCACCGACAATGTAGCCCTACAACTGGATCTGTGAATTGTTGTTCTTCCGTCAGTAGTTTGTTGTTTGCGTTTTCTCATTCTCACGTAGTAGATTGTTTTCTGCTTCAGATGCCGCCCAAGGAGGAGGCCAAGGGGAAGAGCAAGGAGAAGGAGACCAAGGGGAAGAGTAAGGAGGAGAAGGAGAAGGCAGTGGAGGAGGAACGCCTCACCCACCCACTGCGGCGAGTTTCTCAATGAAGCCACGGCCACTCTTCGCCACACTCCGGAGGAGTGCAAGAAGATGAAGGCCAAGCGGGCCAGGCGAGGGTAGGCATATGCGGTCATCATTAGTATGATAACATATTAATATTGTGCTTGCCCCTATATATTGTTCGTGCCTAATATCGTTCGTGCCATTACTAGTTGGTAGTCTTCTCGGTTGACGGCATATGCCAATGAATGTAAATATGGTTTTGCTGCTGATCAGAGTATATAAGCATTTGTAACTGAGTCTACCAGTCCCAGAACGGAGGGTGCTTGTTGCTTCGTCGGACACAAGAAGTGGTCCTTTTGTCAATTCGTCTCAGCTGGTGGTCTTTTTGGACAAAAAATCTGTTAGGGGGGAGGGAGGCATCGGCCCCCCACCCCCAGTAGTAGAAAAACAACCTAATGTTCAGCTCATTAGTCCAGGTTTGTAAATAAACTGGTACTAATGTGACCATTAGTCCCAGTTCGAATGGCTATGCATTAGTCCCGGTTCGTGGTGTACCTTTAGTCCCGGCAGGCTGGCGTCAGACCGGGGCCCCACAAATTGGTCTTTGGTTCGCTCATCATAGACTTGATTCTCGGTCCACATAAGTGACGCAGATGACCATCGTTTCCTCGATGAAATCGAGCTGCGTGCATGGTATTATTTTCCACTGTTTTTTCATGGCTTGACACCTTAATTGGCTCAGCTTGGGTAGTATCCACAATCAATGGGACCATGCCTATATCATACTTCCTCCCTTCAAACGAAACCGTCCTCGGTTTCGAGTCGGCTCTTAACATGATCTTCCTCTCCGGAACTTGCTGCTCTCTAGTGATTGCATTGTCCACCATTGGCTTTAGCACGTGCTTCCTCCCACCATGCATGAATGTGTATGTGTTCGATCTTCCAGCATGCACAGTGTTGGAAATATGCCCTAGAGGCAATAATAAAATGGTTATTATTATATTTCCTTGTTCATGATAATTGTCTATTGTTCATGCTATAATTGTATTGATCGGAAACCGTAATACATGTATGAATACATAGACCACACCATGTCCCTAGTGAGCCTCTAGTTGACTAGCTCGTTGATCAACAGATGGTCATGGTTTCCTGACTATGGACATTGGATGTCATTGATAACGGGATCACATCATTAGGAGAATGATGTGATGGACAAGACCCAATCCTAAGCATAGCACAAGATCGTGTAGTTTGTTTGCTAGAGCTTTTCTAATGTCAAGTATCATTTCCTTAGACCATGAGATTGTGTAACTCCTGGATACCGTAGGAGTGCTTTGGGTGTACCAAACGTCACAACGTAACTGGATGACTATAAAGGTGCTCTACAGGTATCTCCGAAAGTGTCTGTTGGGTTAGCACGAATTGAGACTGGGATTTGTCACTCCGTATGACGGAGAGGTATCTCTGGGCCCACTCGGTAATGCATCATCATAATGAGCTCAAAGTGACCAAGTGGTTGGTCACGGGATCATGCATTACGGATCGAGTAAAGTGACTTGCCGGTAACGAGATTGAACGAGGTATTGGGATACCGACGATCGAATCTTGGGCAAGTAACGTACCGATTGACAAAGGAAATTGTATACGGGATTGCTTGAATCCTCGGCATCGCGGTTCATCCGATAAGATCATCGTGGAACATGTGGGAGCCAATATGGGTATCCAGATCCTGCTGTTGGTTATTGGCCGGAGAGTTGTCTCGGTCATGTCTGCGTGATTCCCAAACCCGCAGGGTCTACACACTTAAGGTTCGATGACGCTAGGGTTATTAGAAAGATTTGTATGTGATTACCGAATATTGTTCGGAGTCCTAGATGAGATCCCGGACGTCACGAGGAGTTTCGAAATGGTCCGGAGGTGAAGATTTATATATGGGAAGTTGTCATACGGTCACCAAAAATATTCGGGGGCATACCGGTATTGTACCGGGGCCACCGAAGGGGTTCCGGGGTCCACCGGGAGGGGCCACCTGTCCCGGAGGGCCTCATGGGCTGTAAAGGGAAGGGAACCAGCCCCTTGGAGGGCTGGGCGCCACCCCCCCTTGGGCCCATGCGCCTAGGGTTGGGGGGGAACCCTAAAGGGGGCGCCCCCCTTGCTTGGGGGGCAAGCCCCCTCCCCTTAGTCGCCGCCCCCCTCTAGATCTCATCTAGAGGGGGCCGGCCCCCTTCCCCCTTCTCCCTATAAATAGAGGGGTGAGGGGAGGGCTGCAACGACACATCCAAGGCGCAGCCCCTCCCCTTCCCAACACCTCTCCTCCTCCGCAAGAGCTTGGAGAAGCCCTGCCGGAGAACTGCCACTCCATCACCACCACGCCGTCGTGTTGCTGCTGGAGCCCTCTTCCTCAACCTCTCCCTCCTCCTTGCTGGATCAAGGTGCGGGAGACATCACCGGGCTGCACGTGTGTTGAACGCGGAGGTGTCGTTGTTCGGCGCTTAGATCGGAGTCCACCGTGATCTGAATCGCTTCGAGTACGACTCCTTCATCCACGTTCTTGCAACGCTTCCGACTCGCGATCTTCAAGGGTATGAAGATGCACTCTCCTCTCTCTCGTTGCTAGTTACTCCATAGATTGATCTTGGTGATGCGTAGAAATGTTTTAATTTCTGCAACGATCCCCAACACACAACATCATGATCGAACTGCCACGGTCTTCCTAATAGCAACTGACAAGCGTCCATCGGCAAGACATCACAATCCACCTTGTTGATATAATCTTCAACAACAAATGGCACATGCACCTTATGTGTAATCTTTAATTTTCTGGAGTTGGATAGCCACTCCACATGGTGCGGTTTTGGATGCCGCCACATGGACAAACCCAATGCATGCACAATATCTTTACTAATGGCGTTTGCAAAGCTGCCGTCATCAATTATCATCTTGCATGCACGATCCTTGATCATGCATTGTGTTTTAAAAACACTCCAACGTTGTCCCTTTGCACCACCATCAATATGTACCTTCTCCACCAAAAGATTCAGCCCCTTTGTCGGTGCATCAACTTCTTCCTTTCTTTCTTCCTGCCGTTCTTCTCTTTTTAGCAAACGATTTTTCCAATCTGCCCGAAACACATGCGTTGGCATGGGAACAAAACAGATTTGTTGGCCCTTCCATGATAGGGAGTAACTATTTTTCTTGCAATTTCGAACAGCCCCAACACGTTTGCACCATGGGTCCCCAAGTAGAAGATGGCACGACACCATGGACACATGACAAACATGAAAAAATTCTGCACAACAATATTTTTCCAGGTCAAAAATTAGCAAAATCCGATGAGTAATTTTGATGTCACCTTTGATCCACTTCAACGTGTACGGTCTTTCAAGAGGTGCCATCTTCAGCCCCAATTTTTCCACCACCTCAATGCTCACTATGTTGACTGCAGTACTCTCATCGATCTCAGATTGACACGTCGTTCGTTCACAACGCAACGAGTGAGAAAAAGAGTGACCTCACCAATGCCTTCCTCCTCCATCAATATGTCCTTGCTCAACATGTTGATGCTCGCCTCTGCAGACAATATTGTAAACTGAATCGCCGTTACTAACCTTTGCTCTGAATACCACTTGATGAGGCACGGACTAGCAAGACATTAATTCGTGCGTGTAGGCGGCCCAACCATTCACGGCGATGCTAGATGAGAAGTCCGTCTTCTTGTTCCTCCTTGCAACCTCCAAGAACAATTTTCACCCGCGTAGGAAAATACACAAATAAAAATAATGATCCCCTTGGATGATCAACCCTCCGTCGCTAATAAATTTTCAGGATGGAAAATCATAGATGATACACAAGATATGATCGTCCCTAATTCAGACTTTTTTTAATATTTCATAACTCTGAAAACAAACTCAAGACTCATCTCTCGTACATCGACCAAGCATTATCTTTTATATGGCTTAATCTAACCTAGTCTCCTAACCACCCACGTCAAATCCTAACTTGACAAATAAAGAAATCCTAATTGGAAAGGAAAACAACTCACGTACTATACTAGCTAGCTAGCCGGTTGACAAAAACAAAAATAAGAATCCTAACAAACTTGTATTTGAATTCTGCCTTCACAACTTAAGGTGGAGGCGTACGGAAATTCCGCTCCACGGAAGCTGGTGCTGATTCCTTCTTAATCTTCTGTATTTTCTTGTAACGTGGCCGAACAAAATCTCTTGTCATCTTATCTGTACATGAATTCCCTTGCACCATTTCTTTTATCAAACATGCTCGTACACTTTTAGACTCCATGTGTACACGACCATACACTGAAGTCCCAAACATGTCTCCTGAATTCAATAAACGGGTCATATAATTGGTCTTTGGTTCGCTCATCACAGAATTGATTCTCGGCCCACATAATTGACGCAGATGACCATCGTTTTCTTGATGAATTCGAGCTGCGTGCATGGTATTATTTTCCACTGTTTTTTCATGGCTTGACACCTTAATTGGCTCAGCTTCGGTAGTATCCACAATCAATGGGACCATGCCTATATCAATGACGGGTGGGCTTCCGGAGGTGGCGACGGGAGCCGGCAAGGCCGGCGCGGTTGGGTGCGAGGGCAGGCGGCGGTTGCATCGTGCCGATCGGATCAAGAGCAGGGATTGGGAGCAAGGGGGTTGATTGCCTTTTAGTTTTAGATCCATGAGTGTGTATGACATTCGTTTGCCAAGTCAGCACCTTACAACCAGGTCCTACCTGTCAGAAAGTGATTAAACGGGCCGAATATCAGTGCTTTTTGCAACATGTTTACTGCTAGCGGTGTTTTTTGCAACAGATTAACGAGTTGATGGTTTTCTGCAAACCTAGCCGCAAATGTGGTAGTTTTCTGCAATTAACTCAAGCCGTTGCGCTCCAGCAACGAATATGAGATTGACGAGATGTCGGTCATGGGACATGTGTCGAAGCCGCACTATATGTACGGTGTTAGAGATACAACAGGCAATATAGAATGAAGAAGAATAAATCATCACCACCGGAGGGGGTCGCCGGCAAGCCGCGCGACCGTCGGGGAAGGTGGCGGCGAGGATCTGCCTGCTCCATCGCGCGCGGGGGGCTCTGGAGCCGAGGCGGCGGCCTCGGGTGGTGGCGCGACGCCGTTCTCAGCCAGCGGCGGCCGCGGGTGCTGGCCGGCTGCCTTGGCCGTGCGGGCGGCAAGGTGGCGGCGGGTGGAGGCTGCTGGACGCCGGGCTGCGGGGCCCCCCATCCGGATCCAACGCCTTCGCCTCCAACGCTCAGATCCCCTTTCAGATCCGGTCTTCGGTCGTCCCTGGCTGCAAGCGCCGTGTTTGAAGTTGGGGCGGGGGGCGGTGTAGTGCCCGGAGAAATCCAGGCCGTCTCAGTCGGCCACGACGGCGGCGACGCCCGCGGGCGCCGTCCCCTTCCTGTAGGCGCCGTTTTGGTACTTCCCTTCCCCTTTTGCCTTCCTCCCCTGCTCGTTTCCGGGCGAAAGCCAAAATCCATCTGGATTGGGCGGCAGCGACGCAGAGGCGCCGTCTCCTTCATGAAGGTGCCGCCTTTGGTGAGTTTTGGGGCGATGGCGAGTCTGCTCCGTTCGTAGGCGTTCGGCGGCTGCGTGGTTGGAGTCTGCGGTGTTGGGGCTTCCTCCATTGTAGCTGTGTCATCAACAGTCTCGCGCCGTGCATTTGCTTCTCCTCGTGTGCAGTTCCCCTCAGTGCCAAGGTTCCGCCTTGTTGAGCCCGGCGCTGCAGGTTGGCGGTGCTCTGGTTTGGTCTTCCCGGTGGCAACGGTGGCGGTTATTCAGCTTAGCTCTTGGGAGAGCGCCTATATCTTCCGACGGATCGGCGCCTCGTGCCAGGCGAGGGGGCAGGGAGCCCCTTTCGGAGATGGAGAAGGTTGTATCCGTTTTGGCCGCAGCCCATGGAGCCGACAACGTGTTTCTTCCAATCTGCTAGTTGTGTCTCCTCAAGGCCTTCCTGATGTCACTAAGCGATGAATTGTGATCGATGGAGGGCTTAATTCTCTTCAAGCTGCTCCTGGGCTTTAGTGTTCTTCATCTTTGCTTGTAGGTGTGTGAAGCTAGCTAGCTGTTGCATAGCACCATGTATCTCTTAGTTGTTTGTTGTTTTCTGCTCCTGTAAGTGGGTTGATGCTGTAATCCTGGCCGGTTGATGGCTTTGTTAATTCAAAGTCGAGCTCGTTTTGAGCCTTCGTTCTAAAAAAAACACAAGATTTTAATGAAAAAAAGCCCATCCAATGCGAAGCAGAAAAAACCACGATGACAGACAAGGAAAGTTCAGGTTACAAGCGTCGAGGATCTACAACAATGAACTTATCCTGTGCAACAGCTTACAAATGATATAAATAGCAGTGTTGAGTGCTGACCTATG
>NC_041383.1:96495621-96497824 GCF_002162155.2 Triticum dicoccoides
CTGCCCCCACACACTTCGAGAATAGTAGTTTGTGGACACGGACTGGACTTGGGGAACAAATTGGCGACAAGCTGCCACCTAGTATATTATTCCAGACATCAATACAAGGTGACATATGATAGATAAGCAGCTCAAAAAAAATAAATCGAAGTTGATATAATCATCATTGAATTACTACCCCTGCTTCACTCGGTCTTGCAGAGTTCATTGCGCTTTTGAACATGAGCGCGCTGGGGGCAAGAGGTTCGGAACCTTTGTACCCAAACCATGATTTGATCGTCATGGTCCACACAAGGTCCGCGTAAGCTGGCTTCTGGTGTTTTGACAACATAAAAGGAAGCACACGCTTTAAACAAGAAACACTAGTACTGTCACATAATTATATGTTTGCATTGACAACAAGCATCTTGATTTGACATGTCAGACAGCTGTATAAGAGAATGTACACAATCCATGTCGACCGGTGACCCCTCAAATGCCTAGTAAAGTTAGCTAAAGGTGTCAAAGTGTAAACCACAAAACTAGTAAGTAACCTGTTTTGTTTTACATACAAGAGCAAGTAGTAGAAGCTGCCGTGATGTTTCCGCACTATTGCCTGTCCTTGATTACTGCAGGCGTACAACACATGCCTCTTTTGAGTAGATATCATGATGAGTTATGCTGATGATTTAGTAGGATGTATGCATTAATAATCTGAAATCATTTATTTGCTATATGTGTATTTGTCCTACATGGGAACTGAAGCTGCATTTGCGGTTTTATATTTTCTCTTGGGAGAATTTGCTATCTATAATTTCAATCAGTGTATTGACACCCTTGCTGCTTGTTTGATACTTGTGACAGCAAGATGCTTGCGAGCAGGAGGTGGAGCTAGGTGACAGATAGAAGGCTTTGGAAGATGCAAGAGCAAGGTGCCTGGAGCGGGGATATTTTTGGACGAGTCAATTCGAGCCAATGAAGGTTGGTGTGAAAATTGCATATGCATCAATTTTTGTTTGTTCGATGCTTCCTTTCATGCATATACAAAAAAACATGATTTAAAGTTGAGATGATTTTTTCCCATCGGTTTCAAAGCTCTAAACGCGTTATGCTGCCGAAATTTCTAGTGAAAAATTTAGCCCTTTTTGTAAGAAAACAAAAACTCTATGGTGTCAGCTGCAAAATGTTAGGGCCTTGTTTGTAGGAAAACAAAAACATTGGGGTGTCAGCTGCAAAAAAGGGCCTTGTTTGTAAGAAAACAAATTGTTAGGAGTGGAAAAAGATAAGTGTGACAGCTCACCATTAGGTATTGTTACCGTAGCTAGTCTACTTGCAAGTAAACAGAGTAACGGACACACAAAGAGGATGAGTGGTATAGTGTATACAACTCTATGCAAACTGGACATACAAGTAGTCGAGGTGTCTCTATGCAAACTGCCTGCTGCCTCCACATCATCCCCTGTGCCCAGATCGACCATTGCGCGACCGAGCGGAGCAGGTGGGGAGGGAGACCTGGCGGCCGAGCAGAGCAGGTGAGGAGGCGGCGGCAGCCATGGCACGACCGAGCAGAGCAGGTGAGGAGGAGGCGGAGACGGCAGGGCTCGCGCATGGGGTCGTGGCGGCGGCGGCGATGCGCATGGGGTCGCGTAGGACCAGCAGGGGGAGGCGAGAGTGCGAAGAAAATTTTACTCCCGCTCGTTTCGGCGGAGTAAATTTAGGGGGAGGATAAGGGGGAGGAATACAATTTTACTCCCTTACAACGGACAAGGGATCGGCTAGGTCCCGGTTAGAGGAGTGACACAGAAATTTTACTCCTCTAACCGGTTATAAGGGATCGGTTAGGGTTGCCCTTAGCACATCCATCAGCTCATCTACGGATATAGACCCGCTGTCCTTTTGCTCCAGATCAAGCATCTCTTGCACCTTTAGAAGCAGCCTTTTACGTTCATTTGTACCAACGCGATCTACATATGGATGATGGATCCGCACCTTACCAGATTCTATGTCGGTAATGTGCACAACATTGGCTGCCGTCATTTCTTTAGAGATACGACATGCAATAGAGAACGAATAAGAACATCAACATAGAGAGACACAAGATTCTAATGTGGAAAACACTTCCAATGCAGAGGGGAAAAAACCACGGGCACTAGCCAACAAAAGAACTAATCAACTTATCTCATGTGATGGATATATATAGTAGTGGTGACCTTGGTCGATCTTG
>NC_041383.1:96498608-96558112 GCF_002162155.2 Triticum dicoccoides
GCCCAAGCCTTCTAACGACAGGCCCCTACGGCTAGGGGAGGATAAGAAGCGTGCATGCAAGATCTGGCACCAATGTGCATCCAAATGTACCACCAAGAAGAGAAAGAAAAAATGGCTAGCTCATAATTTGGTGATCGCAATTGCAGCCATGTTTGCGACCCTTTGCAGCCATTTTTTCTTATGCCGGTTGAATGTGTTCGCCTCTGCTGTGAGGATCCCATGACTCTGGACACGGACTGGACTTGGGGTACAAATTGGTGACAAGCTGCCACCTAGTATATTATTCCAGACGTCAATACAAGGGGACATGTGACAGATAAGCAGCTCAAAAATCAACAGAGGTTGATAGTCATCCTTGAATTACTAACCTGCTTCACTCGGTCTTGCAAAGCTCACTGCGCTTTCAAACATGAGTGCACGAGGGGCAAGAGGGTCGGAACCTTGTACCCAAACCATGGTTTGATCGTCATGGTCCACACAAGGTCCGCGCAAGCTGGCTTCTAGTGCTTTGACCACATAAAAAGAAGCGCGCGCTATAAACAAGAAATACTAGTACTGTCACATAATTATATGTTTGTATTGACAACAAGCATCTTGATTTGACATACCAGACAGCTGCATAACAGAATGTACACAATCCAGGTCGACCGGTGACCCCTCAAATGCCCAGACAGCTCAGCTGGAGTTTATGGAGCCATAGTTAGTAAAACATTAAGGAGGAAGTTGCACACTCAACATGAAAGTGCACGACGTTCATATATATGATAGTTGTTGTTGTTGCGGAAACTACCGTGGTGTTGCTCGGTTCAGCATGCTCGAGACACATTTGATTCTCTTTTTGCACCTTTGCTAACACATCTTGCACGACGTCCCCTACAAGTCATAACGTGGTAACAAAGGGTATGTTAAACCAGAAGCAAAGTGTATAAATACTGAATAATGTAGGTGTGTGTTCCTTACGAGGTGCTATAGCAGTCTCCACATCAGTTGTCTTTCCACTCGCTAGCTGGTGCTTCTGCATTATGTGTTATCACGTGCGCTCTAAAATGTCTTGCCTCTTCGACTTACAGTTTGGCCATGATTCTGCATTCAGAGCCGGGGTGCACTGGTCTATCTCATTTAGCAGATGAAGCACAAATTCACCACACTTAGCTTGGTGCTCGACTGACAGTTCTACTCCAGCCGGCATGTGATCATTGTGATGTGTTGCAAGATGCAGAATTTGATCGCTGCATCATCGGGTATACATCGTCATGAACAAATTGACCATCTGCATCCCGAATGGCGGTAGCTGTTTATGCACTCCCAAGACACAGGGTGGGATGTACCGCTAGCTCCTCCAAAGTCAATGCATCAAATGGTTTTGTCTGCATTTTTATCCATCAACTATTATTAGCACCATGGAAAAGTCACTAGTTGTAAAGCACATGATCGACGAGAATACGGTCACTTCGAAAAGCTCTATTTTGCTCCTCGACCTCACCAGCTTAAATAGCCGCTTCAGTTTATCGTTCGAGGCTGACTCCCGCGGTCACACTTTGTCAGTTAAATTTGCTCTTCCAAAGTCCATCCACTCCAGGAAGAACACCTGGCATGGTGGCAAAAATCCATGGGATGGCGTGAGGCAGCCACAAGGTCACGGATATCGGGTTGGACAAGAAAGCGTCCCGTCGCGCTGGCTAGGTTTGTTGACACTAATAGGTTCTTATTCAGGAGGTGATATTGGTGACAAAGGTAAGCGATCTCATAACTTTGGATACTAGATGGATTGGACCAATCATTCCAAAAACCTTTGTGACATACTCCGACTGGCGCAGCTGATTCTGTAAGGAAAGAAAAGCAACCATGAACATATATGCATGCTGATACTTGTATGAGGTGGTAATCAATGGATGAACCTTGTATGCAGGTCCATGGGGTCACAACCACTTCACCTTTCTCAGTGCTGCTTCCGAAGAACATGGACTCGCTAGGGGCTTTGGCGGTGCCCATGACACCCTCTCCACCGCCCTTGAAGTCTAGCCAGATCAACTTTGTGGTGTGTGCAGGTTTGGATGCTGCGGTCACTCACTCATTTGTGGCCACCAGGCAGGTGGTGCCTCCAGGTGGAGAGGTTATGGGGCAGGTGCGTTGGCACCTAGTTACGATGCTCTCTTTGCAAAAGAGCTTTGCAACTTGCTCTCTAGCTTGGAGACGGCTAGCCCTAGGTCTGGTAAGACAATTGTGTACATCCAGACTGGGAATTGTTAACAAAGACAAGATTAGAAAGGTGGAGAAGTCTTTCAGGAGCAAAAATAAGAAGAGTGGCGTCATAGGGAAGACGTCTGCGGCTGCTTAATGGTTTCTCCTTTGTCTTTTGGGTCGTCGTCATGGTTTAGCTTATCACGGTGGTTTGGGTGGTGTCAATTGTCTGCATTCAAGGTGTTCTCATTGGGGATTCCTTTGGGATGTAGATGTGTGAGGGCTTGGGACTGTTGCATGTTGGGAATGCTTATAGGGTTGGCCCTGTGGTCATGGGGTTTCAGACTTTGAGAGTAGTCCACATATGGTCCGTTTGTATTGGTTTTCGCCTAGTTTTATGGAGAGATCTCGTCCGTTGATGTGTTTAGCGGGGTTGTACCGAAGAAGACGCTTATCTACCCTGTTCGGTTCTGGTATTAATTGTCACAGAACCAAAGTATACATCTTCGGTCGCTAAAATCTTAGCCGGGCGTTCAGTCTAACTGGCCTTAATTAATGCATCTAGGTGTGTGTCTGGCATTTGTCCAAGCTGCTCTTTATGATGGCATTTCTCAGTCTAGGCAAGTTATGAGTGTAATCTATATAACCCCAACCCTTGATTTTCCTATATCAAGCTAAACTCTGCTGTTTTATGTACATTCTGACGTATGGCTGATCGATGCAGCTTATCAAGCAAGCATATCTTGGTATCAAGGATGATCAAACTTCCTGCTGGCATTCAGCTGTGAATATAAGGAACAATAAGCAGCACATTGTTTGCGTAAAATTTTGCCTTTTATCTCTGATCTATCATTGGGTTTTCGGTGACATCGTTTGGGTTCATAGTGTACACTTCTGGAGTAAACTCTTCATTCCATGGAGTCACAGTATCAAATCGAAACAATGCATGCACTACATGAAGAGATTTTGTGTTGCTGATTTGTTGTGTGTCGGTTGACGCACACCTTTCTCATGTGGGAAATGGTGAAGCAAATTTTGAGACGGTTGTGTCATGAGGAAACTAGGTGCAGAGTGCAAACTGTGTGAATTAATGCCAAAATGCTCGTGACATGGTGTATGAAGTACGGCGGTTGGATGGGGACATGGAAATGTTATGAAGACTGTGATCCTGCGGTGGCAATGGTGGAGAGTACAAAATGAGGCTAGGAGCCACTATAAAAGACACCCTAATGGGTTATTTCCAGCTCATCGCTCGGCAGTACTCCCTCTGTAAACTAATTATAAGAGCATTTAGATAACTTAAATAGTAATCTGAATGCTCTTTTATTAGTTTATGGAGGGAGTACTATACTTCTACCTGAAAGCCGGGTAGTACTATACTTCTACCTGAAAGCCGATTCCAGTCTGGATTTCATTGTTGGGTTTCATGAGACGGCAATACATCTTCAAGTTGTCACTTATTACAACTCATTACCCATGTAGATATATATTATCATCCTCATTGACGGTGGCCATCAAATACAGTGTCAGCTCTAAAATAGAGGGAGAACTTCCTTTCATCTTCACCACTACCTCCATCTCGCTGGTTGAAGTCGTTGCATTACGCACTATGTGATTAAGGTAGAATTAACACATCGACTTGAACCAGTGAGATGGATTAAAGATAGTGCTGGTAGGTGAAGATGAAAGGACGTCCTCGCTCTATTTTGGATGTTACACTCTGTATTTGACGATCGCCGCCAATGAGGATAATGATATATTCTACATGGACGGTCAAGCAACCTGGCCCAGGATTTGCTCAGGTTACATGTCAATTCTCCGACTGTCTAAATCTGCACATAAATTGCTGAATCAAATCTATCATAGTACTGTACCTTTTTTTCAAAATTGGAAATCTAAATTTCCGTTAGCCAAACAGCTCAGCAGTGTCGCTGGCTACAAGACCTTGCACGAACTCAGGAGCTTGATCCGGCCATAAGGCTGGGGATCCAGGACCTGCTTACGTACCAAACGCCGCCAATGCGTTCGCCACTTCATTACATGCAGATTAAGACTAGCAAAGAACTTGATCTCCTTGAACAGGTTACCGTTTGGCGCCAGATCGTGATCACTGGAATTGAGAGCAACAATAACAATAGCTGAATCCGAGTGAACCTGAACTTTGTCCATACCCCATCCCAACCCTGTGCTGCATATAAGCTTTGAAGGCAGGCTGTAGCTTTTGCTTGACGGGGGTCCAGACATGTTGCAAGAAGTCGGCACCGGCTCCCATCAGCTGTCCATCGTTATGTCTGACAATGAAGCCCAGTCCGCCATGGCCGGACTCGCCCCGCATACTGCCGTCGCTATTTGTTTGGAGCACATATTGCACACGCTGCACAAAACTTCCAACTGTCTTTAGGGGCTGACACTTCCATTCTTTTTTTAAGGGGGACGCTTCCATTCTAAAATATATGTAGTACCCCTCAAAAAAAAATTGGTAGTAGTAGACAAAATGGAGAAACAAAGAAAAGAAAAGAACCGGTAACAACAGGCAGCAGCAAAAGAAAAAACTAAACTTAACAAATCATGTTCCACCTTCCAAGGCGCATCTTCAATTCTCTCCCAAACCAACACGCCGCTCATCCTCCTTCTCCATTACTCCCTCCTCCCTCCCTCCCTCTCGTTTGGCTGTGCGCGTGGTGTGATCTAAACCGGGGGCGGAGCCACATTATGCCATCCGGTGTCACTGGCACCGGGTAAAGTACGTGTTTACCTTGTACAATGCCCGGATTTTTGGGCTGGACACCGGTAACTTTTGGACCTGGACACCCGCCAGCCGAGCTATACACAAAACAGAACTACACAAGCGAGGCAGTGCAGCCCATCTACGTAAATGTCCTCTCCCGATCGATCGATTAATCGATCCCTGGTCCTTGTACGTGCGCGTGTTGAAAAAAAAAAGCTATGGATCTTGATTAATCGATCCCCAATACGGCTGTATCTTACCTGTACGTGCGTATGTCGAGTTGCTCGTCCGCTCGGCTTCTGCGCCTCAACCCTCGCAGCATCGCTCGTGCTCGCCCCTTCCCCTTCTCAGTCGGCAGTCGCGCGGCCAGCCGCCGGTCCGCCCTGTCGCCATTGTTCAAACATCACTAGCTGGCCGCCTCTACCCTCGCCCGCCCACAGATTGTTGGAAATTTGAGGTACGTCTCAACTCTCAATTCAGCACTTGGTTATTGCCGATCTCCCTCAAATCTGAAATCCCAACTGTGTTTACAATGTTCAATTTTTTCAATTTCTGTTTTTCTAATTATATGGCTAGGGTCATAAAATTTAAAGCTATCACAATTGGGAACAATTCGCTGCGATTCGTATCTAACCAGGGGCACAGTGTCGAGTAAGTTGAACTCCCTAATCGTATCATTCAATCAATACGCTTTGTTTATTGTTTCTATTCTTGCATATGCAAACACAAATAATGTAACTCAGACATTTTTGCTAACACAATAATAATTTTTAATTAATCACAGGAGAATTTATGGAAAAGTATCTTTAAAAAATGAAGACTTCGGCACAAGATGATATAGCTAGCCCATCACATGAACCGGATGATCCTCCAGCTCCACCATATTCAAGTGGAAGTGAAGCAGTTTATTTATTTTGGTAAGAAATCTCGCTGCCATATAATTTGTGTTGTTGGGTGTGTTATTTTATATATATTATTTCTTGGTGTCCATCTTTGTATATGTGATGTGCACGTGGACACCCGGACATTTTTGTTCTGGATCCGCCCCTGTCTAAACCACTGGCTCTCGCTCACGCTGATTGTCCTCCCATCCGACGCCTCTGCGCGTTCCTTGCCCGCTCCTCTCCCTGCTGTGCGCTCTCCTCTCTCTGTATAAATGTCCTTGCTCTCCATCCAATCCCTCCCCCTTGCTGCTCAATCCAAAGTTACAAACTCCAAAGCCAAGTACAGTTCCCACTCAACTGCAACCAATCCATCCTTCAGTTCCATTCATCCATGGAGATATCTTATATGCAATTTGGCTGAGGGAACTCCGCCAAGAAGATCACCTCCGGCATGATGGCAGGCAACCTCTTCTCCCTCCTCGGTTAATCTCCGTCGATTATGTACTACTCAGGCTACTCAGCACAGAGGTACTTATTAATTCTTCTTCACAAGCTTTTAGTAGTGTTGCAGTCCCTGGCTAGTTCGTCTCTGTGGTTGATTGCCTTCTCTGAATGTCTGTCTCTAAAATCCCATAGACTAGGTGCATGCATATCTAATGGACTTTCGAGTGACACCTAATCTAGCTCTCTAATCCCATGTCAATATTAATTGGTAGTACTTTCAACAAGTACATATTAGGCATTTCTCTGGTTGTCTTTTAAGCGTCATCCCTTTGGCAAGCACATATAGTGAGCCTCACTGTCTTAGATTACCAATGAACCAGGATGCTTGTTTTAAATCTTCAATAAGTATTGCATGATGAGCTTTCTTAGTTTACTTGGTAGGATGCGAATAGAGTTAGATGCCGTTGTTTAGAGTACTACTTGTTTGATATTTGTGATGGCAAGATGATATACCATTTTCTTAGTTTACTTGGCATGGAGAAGAGGTTGCCTGCCATCATGCCGGAGGTGATCTTCTTGGCGGAGTTCCCTCAGCCAAATTGCATATAAGATATCTCCATGGATGAATGGAACTGAAGGATGGATTGGTTGCAGTTGAGTGGGAACTGTACTTGGCTTTGGAGTTTGTAACTTTGGATTGAGCAGCAAGGGGGAGGGATTGGATGGAGAGCAAGGACATTTATACAGAGAGAGGAGAGCGCACAGCAGGGAGAGGAGCGGGCAAGGAACGCGCAGAGGCGTCGGATGGGAGGACAATCAGCGTGAGCGAGAGCCAGTGGTTTAGACAGGGGCGGATCCAGAACAAAAATGTCCGGGTGTCCACGTGCACATCACATATACAAAGATGGACACCAAGAAATAATATATATAAAATAACACACCCAACAACACAAATTATATGGCAGCGAGATTTCTTACCAAAATAAATAAACTGCTTCACTTCCACTTGAATATGGTGGAGCTGGAGGATCATCCGGTTCATGTGATGGGCTAGCTATATCATCTTGTGCCGAAGTCTTCATTTTTTAAAGATACTTTTCCATAAATTCTCCTGTGATTAATTATAAATTATTATTGTGTTAGCAAAAATGTCTGAGTTACATTATTTGTGTTTGCATATGCAAGAATAGAAACAATAAACAAAGCATATTGATTGAATGATACGATTAGGGAGTTCAACTTACTCGACACTGTGCCCCTGGTTAGATACTCAGCACAGAGGCTACTCAGCACAGAGGTACTCAGCACAGAGGTACCTATTAATTCTTCTTCACAAGTTTTTAGTAGTGTTGCAGTCCCTGGCTAGTTCGTCTCTGTGGTTGATTGCCTTCTCTGAATGTCTGTCTCTAAAATCCCATAGACTAGGTGCATGCATATCTAATGGATTTTCGAGTGACACCTAATCTAGCTCTCTAATACCATGTCAATATTAATTGGTAGTACTTTCAACAAGTACATATTAGGCATTTCTCTGGTTGTCTTTTAAGCGTCATCCCTTTGGCAAGCACATATAGTGAGCCTCACTGTCTTAGATTACCAATGAACCAGGATGCTTGTTTTAAATCTTCAATAAGTATTGCATGATGAGCTTTCTTAGTTTACTTGGTAGGATGCGAATAGAGTTAGATGCCGTTGTTTAGAGTACTACTTGTTTGATATTTGTGATGGCAAGATGCTCACGAGCAGGAGCCGGTGCTAGGTGACAGGCATAACACTTTGAAAGATGCAAGAGCAAGGTGCCTGGAGCAGGGAGATTTTTGAGTCAATTCGAGCCAAGGAAGGTTGGTGGAAAAATTGCATATTCATTACCGTTCGTTTGTTCGATGCTTCCTTTCATACATATACAAAGAAACATGGTTTACCGTCGTTACTTGGATTTAAAGGTGAGATGATTTTTTTCCCATGGGTTTCAAAGCTCACTCAATGCATGAAAACGCGTTATGCTGCCGAAATTTCCAGCGAAAATTCTCCCGGTTTTAGGGTGTTAGCTGCAAAATGCTAGGGCCTTGTTTGTATGAAAACAAAGACTTTAGGTTGTTAGCTGCAAAATGCTAGGGCCTTGTTTGTATGAAAATAAAATTTTTAGGGTGTGAGCTGCAAAATATTAGGGACTTGGCCGCAAGGTTGTATTAATTTGCAGCTGGGAGTGAAAAAAGAAAAGGTCCTCGATATATATGCACCTAGCTCATACAGAGGCGTGAAAAGGTCCTAAGGTTATATGTCAAAGTCAGATAAGACTGAAGCTATGTGTAGGCGTGGAAAAAAACCAAGCAATCAGATGTGCAATCGGCCAACTACAACAATGACCATATCCGCACCAACCATCTCATGACACCACATGGACAACGAGATTATAGCTCCACTAGCGCCAACTTGGGTGCCAACGATTTCATGGAGAAATCCACGAGGCCTCCATTGTACTTGATATTTTGCAAGCATGGCATGTCGAGCTCAATGCTTTTGTCGGTCCCCAACCCTGACCACCAAGCTTAAGGGTGGTGACGCTTGGACAGTGCAGCGCCAAACGATCGATGATGCTCATGTTGTCGGGGTAAGAAAAAAAATTCAGGGAGCCGATATGCATGCTTTTGAGGCTCGAAGCAGCACAGATGAAGTCCTCGAGATCCTTCATCGAGGACAAGCACTTGTGAAGGTAGAGTACGATGAGGCAAGGAAGGAGGAAGGTGCCCTGCGGCCATGGCATTGTGATCCTTGTGCATTGTTTCTCTGGGAAATATCTCACTGTATTTAGCTTCGGCTGGGTTAGTAAGGGATCCTTTGCTTCGAAGGAATTTTATAGGATTTCTGGAGGATTGAAACTCTTAGGATTTTTTTCTATGTTGGTCCTTTGATTCATAGGATTGGATCCCATAGGAATTTTTCCTATGAAATCTTTTGTACTACATTTCATAGGATATCTAACATCCACTCAAACCTCTTTTTACAATTCCTTTGTTTTTCTTGTGGCATCAAATACTCATTGTTAATCCTATAGGATTCAAGTGGGCATGCCATTCCAACCCTATACTTTTCCTATTCCTATATTTTTAAAATCCTACGAATCAAAGAGGCCCTAAATGTTCTTCGTCATTATGCTTTCCCCCCTGGGTTCTTTGATCACCAGGCAGTAGAGCTTGGTGGTCTTAATGATAAACCTGCAGGCCGCTGTTTTACTCGTGTTCCTGTCAGTAGAGCTTGGTCATCTCAATGATGAACCAGCAAGGGTTCCTAAAAGGTGTGTTCCTTAATCCGGTCCGTTCAACGATGGTAGGATGCATGCGAGCCTAGTCTGCCACTAGGAATAGGAGGCAAAGTACTTTTCATCTAAATAAATGTTCCACGTGATACTAATCCATATTGTGGGAGGAGGGGGGCATCGCCCCCCCCCAAACCCACCCCACTCCACTACGGCCCAAGCCTTTGGCGACAGGCCCTATGACTAGGGGAGGATAAGAAGCAGAATGGAAGCTGGATTCTTTGATCATAGCTCGAGCTTGAGTGCTCTCTGTGCACCGACCACCCACAGCTTGATGACCACGGTGAAGGAAATATGCCCTAGAGGCAATAATAAAGTTATTATTTATTTCCTCATATCATGATAAATGTTTATTATTCATGCTAGAATTGTATTAACCGGAAACATGATACATGTGTGAATACATAGACAAACATATAGTCACTAGTATGCCTCTACTTGACTAGCTCATTAATCAAAGATGGTTATGTTTCCTGACCATAGACATGTGTTGTCATTTGATTAATGGGATCACATCATTAGGAGAATGATGTGATTGACATGACCCATCCCGTTAGCTTAGCACTTGATCGTTTAGTATTCTGCTATTGCTTTCTTCATGACTTATACATGTTCCTGTAACTATGAGAATTATGCAACTCCCGTTTACCGGAGGAACACTTTGGGTACTACCAAACGTCACAACGTAACTGGGTGATTATAAAGGAGTACTACAGGTGTCTCCGAAGGTACATGTTGAGTTGGCGTATTTCGAGATTAGGTTTTGTCACTCCGATTGTCGGGGAGGTATCTCTGGGCCCTCTCGGTAATACTCATTACTTAAGCCTTGCAAGCATTATAACTAATGAGTTAGTTATGAGATGACGTATTACAGAACGAGTAAAGAGACTTGCCGGTAACGAGATTGAACTAGGTATTGGATACCGACGATCAAATCTCGGGCAAGTAACATACCGATGACAAAGGGAACAACGTATGTTGTTATGCGGTTTGACCGATAAAGATCTTCGTAGAATATGTAGGAACCAATATGGGCATCCAGGTCCCGCTATTGGTTATTGACCAAGAATAGTTTTAGGTCATGTCTACATAGTTCTCGAACCCGTAGGGTCCGCACGCTTAACGTTTTGATGACAGTTTTGTTATGAGTTTATAAGTTTTGATGTACCGAAGTTTGTTCGGAGTCCCGGATGTGATCACGGACATGACGAGGAGTCTCGGAATGGTCGAGACATAAAGATTGATATATTGGAAGCCTATGTTTGGACATCGGAATGGTTCCGGGTGAAATCGGCATTTTACCGGAGTACCGGGAGGTTACCGCAACCCCCCGGGGGGTTAATGGGCCTACATGGGCCAAGAGGGAGAAGAGGGAAGGAGCCACGAGGGGGCCGCGCACCCCTCCCCCTCCTAGTCCGAATAGGACAAGGGAAGGGGGGCGGCGCCCCCCCTTTCCTTCCCCTCTTCCTCCTCTTTCCCCCTTCTCCTAATCCTACTAGGAAAGAGGGAGTCCTACTCCCGGTGGGAGTAGGACTCCCCCCCTTGGCGCGCCCTCTAGGCCGGCCGCCTCCTCCCCCCTGGCTCCTTTATATACGGGGGCGGGGGGCACCCCAAAGACACACAAGTTGATCTACGGATCGTTCCTTAGCCGTGTGCGGTGCCCCCTTCCACCATATTCCACCTCGGTCATATCGTCGCGGAGTTTAGGCGAAGCCCTGCGCCGGTAGAACATCATCATCGTCATCACGCCGTCGTGCTGACGGAACTCATCTCCGGAGCCTTTGCTGGATCGGAGGGCCGGAGATCGTCATCGAGCTGAACGTGTGCTGAACTCGGAGGCCCTGTACGTTCGGTGCTTGGATCGGTCGGATCGTGAAGACGTACGACTACATCAACCGCGTTGTGCGAACGCTTCCGCTTACGGTCTACGAGGGTACGTGGACGAACACTCTCCCCTCTCGTTACTATATCATCACCATGATCTTGCGTGTGCGTAGGAATTTTTTTGAAATTACTACGTTCCCCAACAGTGGCATCCGAGCCTAGGTTTTATGCGTTGATGTTATATGCACGAGTAGAACACAAGTGAGTTGTGGGCGATACAAGTCATACTGCTTACCAACATGTCATACTTTGGTTCGACGGTATTGTGAGATGAAGCGGCCCGGACCGACATTACGCGTACGCTTACGCGAGACTGGTTTCACCGTTACGAGCACTCGTGCTTAAAGGTGACTGGCGGGTGTCTGTCTCTCTCACTTTAGCTGAATCGAGTGTGGCTACGCCCGGTCCTTGCGAAGGTTAAAACAGCACCAACTTGACGAACTATCGTTGTGGTTTTTGATGCGTAGGTAAGAACGGTTCTTGCTAAGCCCGTAGCAGCCACGTAAAATTTGCAACAACAAAGTAGAGGACGTCTAACTTGTTTTTGCAGGGCATGTTGTGATGTGATATGGTCAAGACGTGATGCTATATTTTATTGTATGAGATGATCACGTTTTGTAACCGAAGTTATCGGCAACTGGCAGGAGCCATATGGTTGTCGCTTTATTGTATGAAATGCAAACGCCCTGTAATTGCTTTACTTTATCACTAAGCGGTAGCGATAGTCGTAGAAGCAATAGATGGCGTAACGACAACGATGCTACGATGGAGATCAAGGTGTCGCGCCGGTGATGATGGTGATCATGACGGTGCTTCGAAGATGGAGATCACAAGCACAAGATGATGATGGCCATATCATATCACTTATATTGATTGCATGTGATGTTTATCCTTTATGCATCTTATCTTGCTTTGATTGACGGTAGCATTTTAAGATGATCTCTCACTAATTATCAAGAAGTGTTCTCCCTGAGTATGCACCATTGCGAAAGTTCTTCGTGCTGAGACACCACGTGATGATCGGGTGTGATAGGCTCTACGTTCAAATACAACGGGTGCAAAACAGTTGCACACGCGGAATACTCAGGTTATACTTGACGAGCCTAGCATATACAGATATGGCCTCGGAACACGGTGACCGAAAGGTCGAGCGTGAATCATATAGTAGATATGATCAACATAGCGATGTTCACCATTGAAACTACTCCATCTCACGTGATGATCGGACATGGTTTGGTTGATTTGGATCACGTGATCACTTAGATGACTAGAGAGATGTCTGTCTAAGTGGGAGTTCTTAAGTAATATGATTAATTGAACTTAAATTTATCATGAACTTAGTACCTGATAGTATCTTGCTTGTCTATGTTTGTTTGTAGATAGATGGCTCGTGCTGTTGTTCCGTTGAATTTTAATGCGTTCCTTGAGAAAGCAAAGTTGAAAGATGATGGTAGCAATTACACGGACTGGGTCCGTAACCTGAGGATTATCCTCATTGCTGCACAGAAAAGTTACGTCCTGGAAGCACCGCTAGGTGCCAGGCCTGCTGCTGATGCAACTGACGACGTTAAGAACGTCTGGCAGAGCAAAGCTGATGACTACTCTATAGTTTAGTGTGCCATGCTTTACGGCTTAGAACCGAGCCTTCAACGACGTTTTGAACATCATGGAGCATATGAGATGTTCCAGGAGTTGAAGTTAATATTTCAAGCAAATGCTCGGATTGAGAGATATGAAGTCTCCAATAAGTTCTATAGCTGCAAGATGGAGGAGAATAGTTTTGTCAGTGAACACATACTCAAAATGTCTGGGTATAATAATCACTTGATTCAACTGGGAGTTAATCTTCCTGATGATAGTGTCATTGATAGAATTCTCCAATCACTGCCACCAAGCTACAAGAGCTTGGTGATGAACTATAATATGCAAGGGATGAACAAGACTATTCCTGAGCTCTTTGCGATGCTAAAAGCCGCGGAGGTAGAAATCAAGAAGGAGCATCAAGTGTTGATGGTTAACAAGACCACTAGTTTCAAGAAGAAGGGCAAAGGGAAGAAGAAGGGGAACTTCAAAAAGAACGACAAGCAAGTTGCTGCTCAAGAGAAGAAACCCAAGTCTGGACCTAAGCCTGAAACTGAGTGCTTCTACTGCAAGCAGACTGGACACTGAAAGCGGAACTGCCCCAAGTATTTGGCGGATAAGAAGGATGGCAAAGTGAACAAAGGTATATGTGATATACATGTTATTGATGTGTACCTTACTAATGCTCGCAGTAGCACCTGGGTATTTGATACTGGTTCTGTTGCTAATATTTGCAACTCGAAACAGGGACTACGGATTAAGCGAAGATTAGCTAAGGACGAGGTGACGATGCGCGTGGGAAATGGTTCCAAAGTCGATATGATCGCGGTCGGCACGCTACCTCTACATCTACCATCGGGATTAGTATTAGACCTAAATAATTGTTATTTGGTGCCAACGTTGAGCATGGACATTATATCTGGATCTTGTTTGATGCGAGACGGTTATTCATTTAAATCGGAGAATAATGGTTGTTCTATTTATATGAGTAATATCTTTTATGGTCATGCACCCTTGAAGAGTGGTCTATTTTTATTGAATCTCGATAGTAGTGATACACATATTCACAGTGTTGAAACCAAAAGATGCAGAGTTGATAATGATAGTGCAACTTATTTGTGGCACTGCCGTTTAGGTCATATCGGTGTAAAGCGCATGAAGAAACTCCATACTGATGGGCTTTTGGAATCACTTGGTACTTGCGAACCGTGCCTTATGGGCAAGATGACTAAAACGCCATTCTCCGGTACTATGGAGAGAGCAACAGATTTGTTGGAAATCATACATACAGATGTATGTGGTCCAATGAATGTTGAGGCTCGTGGCGGATATCGTTATTCTCTCACCTTCACAGATGATTTGAGCAGATATGGGTATATCTACTTAATGAAACACAAGTCTGAAACATTTGAAAAGTTCAAAGAATTTCAGAGTGAAGTGGAAAATCATCGTAACAAGAAAATAAAGTTTCTACGATCTGATCGTGGAGGAGAATATTTGAGTTATGAGTTTGGTCTACACTTGAAACAATGTGGGATAATCTCGCAACTCACGCCACCTGGAACACCACAACGAAATGGTGTGTCCGAACGTCGTAATCGTACTTTACTTGATATGGTGCGATCTATGATGTCTCTTACTGATTTACCGCTATCATTTTGGGGTTATGCTTTAGAGACGGCCGCATTCACATTAAATAGGGCACCATCAAAATCCATTGAGACGACGCCTTATGAACTATGGTTTGGCAAGAAACCAAAGTTGTCCTTTCTTAAAGTTTGGGGCTGCGATGCTTATGAGAAGAAACTTCAACCAGATAAGCTCGAACCCAAATCGGAGAAATGTGTCTTCATAGGATACCCAAAGGAGACTATTGGGTACACCTTCTATCACAGATCTGAGGGCAAGATTTTCGTTGCTAAATTCGGATCCTTTCTAGAGAAGGAGTTTCTCTCGAAAGAAGTGAGTGGGAGGAAAGTAGAACTTGACAAGATAACTGTATCTACTCCCTTATTGGAAAGTAGTTCATCACAAGAACCGGTTCCTGTGACAACTACACCAATCAGTGAGGAAGCTAATGATATTGATCATGAAACTTCAGATCAAGTTTCTACAGAACCTCGTAGGTCTACCAGAGTAAGATCCGCACCAGAGTGGTACGGTAATCCTATTCTGGAAGTCATGTTACTTGACCATGATGAACCTACGAACTATGAGGAAGCGATGATGAGCCCAGATTCCGCAAAATGGCTAGAGGCCATGAAATCTAAGATGGGATCCATGTATGAAAACAAAGTATGGACTTTGGTTGACTTGCCCGATGATCGGCAAGCTATTGAGAATAAATGGATCTTTAAGAAGAAGACTGACGCTGATGGTAATGTAACTGTCTATAAAGCTCGATTGTTGCAAAAGGTTTTCGACAAGTTCAAGGGGTTGACTACGATGAGACTTTCTCACCCGTAGCGATGCTTAAGTCTGTCCGAATCATGTTAGCTATTGCTGCATTTCATGATTATGAAATTTGGCAAATGGATGTCAAGACTGCATTCTTGAATGGATTTCTAGAAGAAGAGTTGTATACGATGCAACCGGAAGGTTTTGTTGATCCAAAAAGTGCTAACAAAGTGTGCAAGCTCCAGCGTTCCATTTATGGACTGGTGCAAGCATCTCGGAGTTGGAATAAATGCTTTGATAGTGTGATCAAAGCATATGGTTTTATACAGACTTTTGGAGAAGCCTGTATTTACAAGAAAGTGAGTGGGAGCTCTGTAGCATTTCTAGTTTTATATGTAGATGACATATGTTAATTGGAAATGATATAGAATTTCTGGATAGCATAAAGGGATACTTGAATAAAAGTTTTTCAATGAAAGACCTCGGTGAAGCTGCTTATATATTGGGCATCAAGATCTATAGAGATAGATCAAGACGCTTAATAGGACTTTTACAAAGCACATACCTTGACAAAATTTTGAAAAAGTTCAAAATGGATCAGGCAAAGAAAGGATTCTTGCCTGTGCTACAAGGTGTGAAGTTGAGTCAAACTCAATGCCCGACCACAGTAGAAGATAGAGAGAAAATGAAAGATGTTCCTTATGCTTCAGCCATAGGCTCTATCATGTATGCAATGCTGTGTACCAGACCTGACGTATGCTTAGCAATAAGCTTGGCAGGAAGGTACCAAAGTAATCCAGGAGTGGATCACTGGACAGCGGTCAAGAACATCCTGAAATACCTGAAAAGGACTAAGGATATGTTTCTCGTATATGGAGGTGACAAAGAGCTAGTCGTAAAAGGTTACGTCGATGCAAGCTTTGACACTGATACGGACGATTCTAAATCGCAAACCGGATACGTGTTTATATTAAACGGTGGAGCTATAAGTTGGTGCAGTTCTAAACAAAGCGTCGTGGCAGGATCTACATGTGAAGCGGAGTACATAGCTGCTTCTGAAGCAGCGAATGAAGGAGTCTGGATGAAGGAGTTCATTTCCAATCTAGGTGTCATACCTAGTGCATCGGGACCAATGAAGATTCTCTGTGATAATACTGGTGCAATTGCCTTGGCAAAGGAATCCAAGTTTCACAAGAGGACCAAGCACATCAAGAGACGCTTCAATTCCATTCCGGACCAAGTCCAAGTGGGAGACATAGAAATTTGTAAGATACATACGGATCTGAATGTTGCAGACCCGTTGACTAAGCCTCTTTGACGAGCAAAACATGATCAGCACCAAGACTCCATGGGTGTTAGAATCATTACTATGTAATCTAGATTATTGACTCTAGTGCAAGTGGGAGACTGAAGGAAATATGCCCTAGAGGCAATAATAAAGTTATTATTTATTTCCTCATATCATGATAAATGTTTATTATTCATGCTAGAATTGTATTAACCGGAAACATGATACATGTGTGAATACATAGACAAACATATAGTCACTAGTATGCCTCTACTTGACTAGCTCATTAATCAAAGATGGTTATGTTTCCTGACCATAGACATGTGTTGTCATTTGATTAATGGGATCACATCATTAGGAGAATGATGTGATTGACATGATCCATCCCGTTAGCTTAGCACTTGATCGTTTAGTATTCTGCTATTGCTTTCTTCATGACTTATACATGTTCCTGTAACTATGAGAATTATGCAACTCCCGTTTATCGGAGGAACACTTTGGGTACTACCAAACGTCACAACGTAACTGGGTGATTATAAAGGAGTACTAGAGGTGTCTCCGAAGGTACATGTTGAGTTGGCGTATTTCGAGATTAGGTTTTGTCACTCCGATTGTCGGAGAGGTATCTCTGGGCCCTCTTGGTAATACTCATTACTTAAGCCTTGCAAGCATTATAACTAATGAGTTAGTTATAAGATGACGTATTACAGAACGAGTAAAGAGACTTGCCGGTAACGAGATTGAACTAGGTATTGGATACCGACGATCAAATCTCGGGCAAGTAACATACCGATGACAAAGGGAACAACGTATGTTGTTATGCGGTTTGACCAATAAAGATCTTCGTAGAATATGTAGGAACCAATATGGGCATCCAGGTCCCGCTATTGGTTATTGACCGAGAATAGTTTTAGGTCATGTCTACATAGTTCTCGAACCCGTAGGGTCCGCACGCTTAACGTTTCGATGACAGTTTTATTATGAGTTTATAAGTTTTGATGTACCGAAGTCTGTTCCGAGTCCCGGATGTGATCACGGACATGACGAGGAGTCTCAGAATGGTCGAGACATAAAGATTGATATATTGGAAGCCTATGTTTGGACATCGGAATGGTTCCGGGTGAAATCGGCATTTTACCGGAGTACCGGGAGGTTACCGGAACCCCCCGGGGGGTTAATGGGCCTACATGGGCCAAGAGGGAGAAGAGGGAAGGAGCCACGAGGGGGCCGCGCGCCCCTCCCCCTCCTAGTCCGAATAGGACAAGGGAAGGGGGGCGGCGCCCCCCCTTTCCTTCCCCTCTTCCTCCTCTTTCCCCCCTTCTCCTAATCCTACTAGGAAAGAGGGAGTCCTACTCTCGGTGGGAGTAGGACTCCCCCCCTTGGCGCGCCCTCTAGGCCGGCCGCCTCCTCCCCCCTGGCTCCTTTATATACGGGGGCGGGGGGCACCCCAAAGACACACAAGTTGATCTACGGATCGTTCCTTAGCCGTGTGCAGTGCCCCCTTCCACCATATTCCACCTTGGTCATATCGTCGCGGAGTTTAGGCGAAGCCCTGCGCCGGTAGAACATCATCATCGTCATCACGCCGTCGTGCTGACGGAACTCATCTCCGGAGCCTTTGCTGGATCGGAGGGCCGGAGATCGTCATCGAGCTGAACGTGTGCTGAACTCGGAGGCCCCGTACGTTCGGTGCTTGGATCGGTCGGATCGTGAAGACGTATGACTACATCAACCGCGTTGTGCTAACGCTTCCGCTTACGGTGTACGAGGGTACGTGGACGGACACTCTCCCCTCTCGTTACTATATCATCACCATGATCTTGCGTGTGCGTAGGAATTTTTTTGAAATTACTACGTTCCCCAACACACGGAAGCTGGCTTCTATGATCATGAGCTTGAACTGAGTGCTCTCTGTGCACTGATCACCCACAGCTTAACAACCACAGAAGCTGGCTTGACTGACCTCAGAACCTGGGAGTTTTGAAAACGTCAGGCATTGTATAAAAGCACACTCACTCTCACAAGAGGAGCTTCCCACCCATCCATTCGAATCTCAGCGGAGCAGCAGGCAAGAAGCTCCCTCCAATGAGACGACCTGCCGCAGAAGCTCCCTCCAGCGAGAGAAGACCCACGCAGAAGCTCCCTCCACCAAGAAGACCGGCGCAGCAGGAAAGGGAGCCTCCGGCGACCCGCATCCCACCGACAATTTAGCCCTACAACTGGATCTGTGAATTGTTGTTCTTCCCTCAATAGTTTGCTATTTGTGTTTTCTCGTTCTCACATAGTAGATTGTTTTCTACTTCAGATGCCTCCCAAGGAGAAGGAGACCAAGGGGAGGAGGAGAAGGAGAAGGCAGTGGAGGAGGAACGCCTCACCCACCCATTGCGGCGAGTTTCTCAATGAAGCCACGACCACTCTTCGCCACACTCCAGAGGAGTGCAAGAAGATGAAGGCCAAGCGGGCCAGGCGAGGGTAGGCATATGCGGCCATCATTAGGATGATAGCATATTAATATTGTGCGGGCCCCTATATATCATTCATGCCTCTATATATTGTTCGTGCCATATACTAGTTGGTAGTCTTCTCGGTTGACGGCATATGCCAATGAATGTAAATATGGTTTTGCTACCGATCAGAGTAAATAAGCATTAGTAACTGAGGGTACCACTTCCAGAACGGAGGGTGCTGGTGGCTTTGTCGGACACAAGAAGTTGTCAATTCGTATCGGCAGGTGGTCTTTTTGGACAAAAATCTGTTAGGGGGAGGGGGGCATCTCCCCCCCCCCCACTCTGCTACGGCCCAAGCCTTCTGGCAACAGGCCCCTATAGGTAGGGGAGGATAAGAAGCGTGCATGCAAGATTTGCCACTAGAGTGCATCCAAATGTACCACCAAGAAGAGGAAGAAAAAATGGCCAGCTCATGCCTGGATGACCTCTCCCCCTCATCGACGGACCTGGACGTCATAGGAAAGACGTATGCGGCTAATTAGTAGTTGCTCCTTGGTCTTTTGGGTCGTCATCATGGTTTAGCTTATCACTTTGGTTTTGGTGGTGTTAATTGTCTACATTCAAGGTGTTCTCATTGGTGATTTATTTGCGATGTAGATGCGTGAGGGCTTGGGATTATTGCATGTTGGTAATGCTTTTAGGGTTGGCCGTGCGGTCATGAGGGGAAGAAAAAATATCCAGGGAGTCGGTATGCAGGCTCTTGAGGCTCGGCGCGGCACGGATGAAGCCCTCGAGATCCTTCATTAGGGACGAGCAATTGCGAAGGCAGATCAAGATGAGGCGAGGGAGGAGGAAGGTGCCTTGCGGCCGTGGCATTGTGATCCTTGTGCGGGCGAGGTCCAGGACCCGGAGACTGTTGGCCGGTAACACCGCAGGGTCCAGCTTGTACAGGAAGTTTAGGGACCCTCGTTTCTTCTTGGCGTAGTAGAAACCAAGGCGCGCCTCCTTGATGCTCCGGGACGACGAGTAGGGCGACCAGCAAGTCGTGAGGGTTGTCCAAGCCCCAAACTCCCGTTGGTGGCGCTCATGACATTGTGGAAGTATGTGTCGTCGGGTCCTTCCACGAACAGCGAGAGCTTCCTGACGGGGCATCGGCCGGACGCGCGGAGGGGGGTGCCGGCGTCGGAGAAGAACCAATCCGTGAGCTCAGAGGCTACCAGGCTGCGGTAGGATGTGTCATGTAGATTGGGACCGCGGCCGCCGTAGGACCTGGAGTCCAGGTTGAGGGCGTCCGTGCACAGCCATAGAGGGCGCCATCGCCGGGACAACACGGCGGTGCAGGTAGCGTCCTTGGTGGGTAGGAAGGGGATGACGGAGGCGAGCAACAGGTCGTTGGTGAGGTCTCGGCGGCGGCTATCGAGTCGCCTAAGTCGAACAAGGGTTTGCCTAAGGGAGGTATCGAGCCGATCCAATCCAGCGCGTTGCAGAGGTGTGCTACTGAATCAGCCGACGCGCACGATGCACGTGAAGAAAGGTGGGGGCGAGGGAGATAATGGCAGACGCCTCGTCTGCTGGAAACTGCTATGTTCTCCTTCAAGCTTGCAATCATGGCCCTCTTCTGCTGGAAACTGCTCTCCTCTCCTTGAAGCTCGCAATCATGGCCTATTATTCATTCATGGCTGGTAAAGTACTATATAATGCTTCCCTCCCTGGCTGTCTATGCACACCCTACTCCAGCATCAACATCTTCTCCAGCGACATGCTCATGTATGTTACCTGTAAATTGCATCAAACAATTACAATGTCCTCATATCGTCTCACAGAAAAGATACTCATATCCTCTCCGAACAAAAATATGTCCATATGATGTTCATACTACGAGTGGACAATTAATTTGGGCAGATTCTGCAGCATCCTACTGTCCATTTTTGTACTTGGCCGTTCATCATCTCGAATGTCTTTTGGACAGATAATTACTCCGCACATTATCCTTTCATCTTTTTCTATCAAATTTAATACTACACCATAAATTGCTTAAATAACATGTTCCTCTCGCGAAAGTTGCTCGGCGTGGACGAGCTCGCGCGATCTCGGTATCGCCAGTCGTTCGCTGCCCTGGAGATGCGGGATGTGCGTTGTATTTCAGGTGGCAGGTGAGGAGAGTTAATACGTGTACGTGACAGGGCAGGAGACGCCGTGGGGGACGATGTTGGGGCGGACGTCGGAACAGGGTTGACGGTGGATTGTAACGGATCGTTTGTCCACTGTTCTGCACACAGCATGGCCAGTACTCATTTATTTGGGTCAGTTTTGCAATGCAATTGTGAAAATGGATACAATACCTAACTCCCAATACATGCTTATTTACCTGCCATTTGAATTTGCGGCTGGCTGCGTGCAGGAAATCCACCACTTTGGGATTCAAGTCCAGCTGCAGCTCTGTGCAGCTCAAACGAACGTATTGACCTCTTGATACAAGGTAACACTTGAATCTCATCTACACTTTACAAAAAAAGGGAAAATCATGGTCCCCAAGGGAGCATTCAGCTAATGCCGCAAAAATTTGACTGTCTGCCTATACAGCTGTCGGGTATACTAATGTTTCTGCCGAAACTGTGGTGCCCACAACTGGAGATGGCGCTATCGTCCAGGCAGCTCTTGTTCATACACTGTCTCGGCACGAAGGTACTCCCTCACTAGTGTGCTCAATTCACCCTCCATGCCCTTAAGCCACATACAAACCATCATATCATGCTCATGCGAAACTGATAGCTGTACTGCACCACACTTGAAAAAACATGATTGCCCAAACTTGAAGTTCACATATACTCTGCAAGTCAACCACATGGTCATAAAAACTATACACGCACGCCACGCGTCACCATTTCCCCGGCAACTGGATTTGCTCTCTTTATATGAAAAACAACCATAATCACGCCGTTTAAACCAACCATGTAATAGATACTTTCATGCATTTACATCCAAACAAATGTATCTTTGGCATTAGAGTATATTTCCACAGATTCCATACTTAAATCAACTTTCCAAAATTTGTGTAAAATTAACTTCCATCTATAATTGTAGCACACCTTTGGGCCCTGAATTCGAATTCATGTGTCGTGTAATACCCGGATTTAGTAAAGCTCAGTTGCACCTCATCTATAATAAAACGAACTTGCGCACTTGGAGTTCCTAGCATCGCATGTCCTTCTCCAAACACAGCAGCACAGGGAACTGTATGTGCTCCTGCTCCAAGTGCATCTCATATTCCTCCATACCTGATCAGCAATGGTAAGCTCGATCAACCAAACGTCCACTTGGCCTCAAATAACTTCAGCCATTACCATGTACCTCTTTCATATTTTCACAATGCGTTATGCATGAGACGACTGTCAAAAAACTGCTGTCTTCTGTTGGAGCTGGTCCTAGCAACTGGCAAGACATGGGAAATATTACCATACCATCTGCACCGAAGTTAGAGCCGGACATTGTGGTTCCAAGATTTCAGACGATAACAATAGACAAACCATCTTCTTCCGATGTCCACAACTGCTACAAGACTATGATAAAATGCGGCAAAACTGACCATGAAAGGTGCTGCACTATCCCTTTTCATATCACCATTAGATTTCATCAAAAGCTATTTTTCCAGTGTTTGCCATCAAGTATCAAATCTCCTGCTCATGAATGAAATTTGTTTGAACCTTGATTACCTTGGGAATGTAACCAAAACACTACACCTGGAGGTTATAAGTGTTGAGATGTAGATAACATATGTGTATTTCTTGTACAACAAGCCCTCCTCCTTCCATGTATAGTCGAGGACGTGGCTACCCTTTGTACTTATATATACGTGCATATTGCACCCGATCAATATATCGTGAGTTGCATAATTCTCTACATGGTATCAACCTTAGTCCGATCCACCCTCCCTTAGCGCGTCGCGTCGCCTCCCAGCCGCCGCCGCTTCCCTACGCCCGCGTCGCCGAACCCTCACCGCCGCCGTAGCTCTCCCTCCCGCGTCGCTGGCTCCCTGCCGCCGCTCCGCTCGCGATCCCTTCTTCTCGTCGCTAGCCGCACTCAACCCAAACCCTAACACCCTCGCTACCCGCTGCCATCTACCCAAACCCGCCCCGGCCGCCGCCTAACCCTAGCCGCACCTAAACCCTAGCCATGTCGGGTTCCAACCTTCTTTCCGACCGGTCCGCCGCCTCCACCCCTCCCGTGGTGAAGCCGCCGAACCCTTTCGACTCTTCCTCCGGCTCCTCCACCGCCACCCTTCCCGATCCCGCCTACATCCGTGATGTTCCCATTGAACGTCGCGTCCCGGTGATCCTCTCCCACAAAGAGGCGAACTTCTATGCTTGGAAGACATACTTCAATCTCCTCTTTCGTGAGTATAATCTGCAGGACCACATCGACGGCACCGCCAACCTCTTCGTCCTCAACCGCGACACCGACTGGCTGGCGATCGACGCCACCATCATCCGGTGGCTCTTTCTCACCGTGTCCAAAGACATCTTCCACACTGTCGTTCGCGACAAGGACGATGCATGCACGGTGTGGAACAAGATCGTCGGTCTCTTCACCGACAACAAGCTCCAACGGATCGTCTTCCTGCAGCAGGAGTTCTTCGGGTGTCATCAAAACGACTCCTCCGTCGACGACTACTGCATGCGTCTCAAGACCCTCTCCGACGAGCTCAATGACATCGGCTTCAAGGTGGGCGATGAGTTGCTCCTCTCCACCCTCACCGCCGGCCTCAATGAGGATCTCGGCAACGCTGCCTCCAACCTCACACTCATGGCGAACCCTACCTACGAGCGGGCGGTGGCTTATCTTCGTCTCGAGGAACGCCGGTTGAAGCATCTTCGCTCCCGTGCCGTTCACACCGCCTTCGCCGCCGGCTACTCACGCGGTGGCCCTCCGCCCTCGGGTGCTCCCCCCGGCTTCCCCGCGCCGTTCCAGGCGCCCCGGCCACCGACTGCTTCAGCGCCAAACGGCGCCTACGGCGCCCCGTACCAGCAGCGGCCACCGGTCCCTGGTGCCCCTGCGGCTCTTCCTCAACACTTGCCGCAGCAGCCGCAGCAACAACAGCCGCGCCAGCGACGCCGTGGCCGCGGTAAAGGCCAACAGCAGCAGCAACAGCCGCCGCCGGGCCCGTCCACCAGTAGCAGCAGCCGACGCCACCTTGGGGGGGTGGCCACAACCCCTGGACCGGGGTTGTGCACGCCTACACTATGCCCGTGCCCCGCCCCCCCGCTCCAAGCCTCCTCGGTCCCGGTCCTTCCGGGCATCAGGCCTTCTTTGCCGGTCAGCAAACCGGCCCGGTCGCTCCATCAACCTACTACGCTCCTGCTCCGGTTGGCTATGGCGGGCCAACCGCTAGCAATGGCGTGACCGGCTACTCAGGGTACCCTGCGCCGGCCTCTTATGATCCGGCTCTGCTTGCTGCTCTTCATCAACAGCCTCCGACCGGGGCTTACTCCGGCGGTGGTGACTGGTTCATGGACACCGGTGCATCTTCGCACATGGCCGCTTACCCGGGTAACCTCTCCTCCGTGTCTCCTATTCACACTTCTTCTCGTATCATTGTCGGTAATGGTGCTGGTCTTCCTATCACTCATATTGGTTCCACAAGTTTTCCTTCCAACTCTCGGCCACTTTATCTCAATAATGTTCTTGTGTCTCCCGAGCTTATTCAGAATCTAGTTTGTGTTCGTAAACTTTCTCGTGATAACTCTGTAACTGTGGAATTTGACGAAGCTGGTTTTTCTGTTAAGGACGCCCTCACACGGATGGTTCTTCACCGCTGTGACAGTCCCGGCGATACATACTCCGTCCAGCCTCCATCATCTTCACCTGCTAGACCAGTTGCACTTTCCGCCGGCGTTGATCTCTGGTATGCACGTCTCGGTCATCCTAGCTCCACCGCTCTTCGTCATATTATTAGGGATTTTTCTTTTACATGTAATAAAACGGATGCGCACTCTTGTCACGCATGCCGTCTGGGCAAACATGTTCGCCTTCCCTTTAGTACTTCATCCACAGTTGGGTCGTTACCTTTCGAGTTAATCCATAGTGATGTTTGGACCTCTCCTGTTGCTAGTAACACTGGTTTTTCATATTATCTTGTTATCTTGGATGACTTTTCTCATTTTGTGTGGACCTTTCCATTACGTAAGAAGTCCGATGTTGCTGCCACTCTCACGGCTTTCTACTCTTATGTAGCCACACAATTCGGTCGTCCCATTCTAGCTTTGCAAACTGACAACGGGAAAGAATTAGACAACACTACCATCCGCAACCTTCTCTCCACACATGGCACTGTTTTCCGTCTTACCTGTCCATACACCTCACAGCAGAACGGTCGGGCCGAACGCATCCTTCGCACTCTCAACGACTGCGTCCGCACCCTCCTTTTCCATGCCTACATGCCACCCCGCTTCTGGCCTGACGCTCTCGCTACTGCCACTCTCCTCATAAACCTTCGTCCATGTCGTACCCGGTGGAACTTCACACCTCACCACCTTCTCTTCGGGTCTCCTCCTTCATACGACGGTCTTCGTATATTTGGTTGTCTCTGTTACCCTAGTATTGTCGCCACCACTCCTCATAAACTGGCTCCTCGTTCCCTTCCATGTGTCTTCCTTGGTTACCCGGCTAACACCAAAGGCTATAGATGCTATGACCCGGTTTCCCACCGTGTCATCACATCCCGGCATGTTTATTTCGACGAGTTGTCTTTTCCTTTTAAACAGGAACAACAGGAGGCTTCTTCCTCGGCGCCCGGTCCCTCCTTGGTCGACCCTATCCGCCCTGGTTTAACCACCCGGCGTAGGGCGCCCCCTGGACGTGCGGCGCTTCGGCTCCTGCCCGCCGCTTCATCAGCTGCGCCGGCCTCCGAGCCGGCCTCCCAGCCGGCCTCCGCGCCGGCATCCGAGCCGGCCTCCGCGCCGGCCTCTCCGGCTGCTTCATCGCCGGGCTTCGCGCCGGCCTCTGTGCCGGTCTCCCCGGCTTCGTCGACTTCACCGGCCACTGGGTCGGCTCGCTCGCCGGAGTCGTCATCCTCTGTCCCGGCTTCTTCACAGCTGGGCGCGTCGCCGGCATCTTCACCACCAGGCTCGGCGCCTTCTCCGGTAGCGGCTGCTGTGCCACCGCCTGCTGGCCCTGTCACGCGGTCACGGTAGGCGTCCATCGGCCCAGCACTCGCTACCAACCGGACGTGTACACCTGCGTCGCTTCGACTTCTTCATCGCCATCACCCGTGCCGACCTCCGCCCGTTCCGCGCTTCGTGACCCCATGTGGTTCGCCGCGATGAAGGAGGAGTTTGATGCATTGCAACGCAATCACACCTGGCAGCTCGTCCCCCGTCCTCCTCAGGTCAACGTCATTACCGGGAAGTGGGTGTTCAAACACAAGTTTCATCCGGATGGTACTCTCGACCGACACAAGGCTCGTTGGGTCGTTCGCGGTTTTGGTCAACGAGCAGGTGTTGACTTCACCGACACCTTCGCCCCGGTTGTCAAACCCGGCACGATTTGGACTGTTCTTCAGCTCGCGGTCTCTCGCTCATGGCCTGTGCACCAGATGGATGTTTCGAATGCTTTTCTTCATGGTCACCTTGAGGAACAGGTGTTCTGTCAGCAGCCGACTGGATTTGTTGATGAGTCTTCTCCGGATCATGTGTGCTTGCTCTCTCGGTCTTTGTACGGCCTTAAGCAAGCTCCTCGCGCCTGGTACCAGCGCATCGCAGCTTTTCTCACTCAGCTTGGCTTCCGCTCCACTCGCTCCGATGCTTCACTGTTTGTCTACCACCAGGGTGATGCTACTGCCTACCTTCTGCTCTATGTTGACGACATCATCTTGACAGCATGCTCGCCTGCTCTTCTTCAACAGCTCACTGATCGTCTTCGTGCTGAATTTGCCATTAAGGATCTAGGTCCTCTGCACTATTTTCTCGGGATCGAGGTTCTTCGTCGAGCAGATGGCTTCTTTCTTCATCAGCGGAAGTATGCTCATGAGCTTCTGGATCGTGCCGGGATACTTAACTGCAAACCGGCTGCCACACCTGTTGATACGAAGGCCAAGCTCTCCGCCATAGATGGTTCTCCTGCTTCAGATGCTCCCTTCTATAGGTCAATTGTTGGTGCTCTTCAGTACCTCACTCTTACTCGACCGGAGCTCCAGTACGCTGTGCAGCAGGGTTGCCTCCATATGCATGCTCCACGTGATGCTCACTGGACCGCGGTCAAGCGCATTCTGCGCTACATCCGTGGCACCTTGGATCTTGGATTGTCACTTCAGGCTTCATCATCTTTGGACATGACGGCTTATTCTGACGCCGATTGGGCCGGCTTCCCTGACACGCGCCGCTCGACCTCTGGTTATTGCGTCTATCTTGGACCATCTCTCATCTCCTGGTCGTCCAAGCGGCAGCCTGTCGTCTCCCGCTCCAGTGCTGAAGCAGAGTACCGCGCCGTTGCCAACGTCGTCGCCGAGTGTTCCTGGCTTCGTCAGCTATTGCATGAGCTTTTGTCTCCGGTTGACAAGGCTACGATTGTCTACTGTGACAATGTTTCTGCGGTCTACCTCTCCGCCAACCCGGTTCATCATCGACGCACCAAGCACATTGAGATTGATATCCACTTTGTTCGGGAACAGGTCGCTTTGGGTCATGTGCGCGTGCTACATGTACCTACGTCCCAACAGTTTGCTGACATCATGACCAAGGGCTTGTCTACTACGTCTTTCGAGGAGTTCCGATCCAGTCTTTGCGTCGACCGTGGTGCCGCTTCGACTGCGGGGGGGTGTTGAGATGTAGATAACATATGTGTATTTCTTGTACAACAAGCCCTCCTCCTTCCATGTATAGTCGAGGACGTGGCTACCCTTTGTACTTATATATACGTGCATATTGCACCCGATCAATATATCGTGAGTTGCATAATTCTCTACAATAAGCTTTGTCAACCATGCACATACCTCTCAAATTATCTTGGCTCTTACTCATACCTTGATTCCTGCTAAAAATACAGACGAAATTCCTGAGTACACATAACTGACTATATTATAAGAATGACTAAAACTTTCTCATTTCAACAACAGGAAATGGGTTTCACTGAAAGCACCTTACGGCCTGGAGATGACTGGCCATGCTGTCTGCAGGAGTTATGGACCCAAACAAATGATTCGATTGTTTGTCCACTGTTCTGCAGACAGCATGGCCAGTATACCTTCTCACCATATTTTTCAGTATGTGCATGGTTGTGATCTGGCCTGTACTCATTTATGTACCACCCATTATCGCTTGATCGAAGCAATCTTATCATTGCGGGGCATCTGCATCGACAAGTCCGTGTGTTGCTCTTTTTTGGGATTCCCTGCAATAGCCGGAACAAGCGCAAGTGTGTCATCTTATTGGTATGCTCTGCTACAGAACACGTGAGCTAGACAAATATGTATGAATTCAGTACTTACATAGCAGCCACAAACTATCTCTTGCATACATTTTGTTCTTTCGACATTTAGCCTGCTCTTTCCATATCTTACTCCAAACCCAATCTCCCAAGAATAGAGATTGTACTAATCGTAGGCTTCTCCCAGTGAATCAAAGTTGCTTCCCACAACAGGAACTATGATAGTGTCAGTTTTTTTTCTGCATATCTGCATAATGTTGCTTCCAAAGCACTCATCCTGGCAGCACAAGGCGGTCGTTCAGTAGGTGAACGACTGACACGGATCCTGCATAATTTAGAAGCATGTAATTCAGGGTCATGCTCAAGTGCGTCGAGGAAGAACATGTGAAAACGTTTGCATTTCAGTATGCTAGCTAGCTTATCAGTGTGGATTAACACAATTTTTGAAGACTTCATATTCATATGCCACGACAGCTGAGTATTTGGCAAAGCACTGTACCTCTTCGTCCAGGCTGGGGCTTCCGGCTTGTCTCTGCCTGCAGATTGCTCCGAGGCTGGTGCCGTCAGGGCAACTCCCTCGCAAGTGATGTCCAACTCTAATTGGGCATTCACCGGAGCGTCGCCGGCCTCACCAATGCTGGACTCAGCAGGAGCACACAACATCGACTGGCATGGGTCGTAGGCGACCAAGGGCTCTCCGCCGCCGATATCCGGCAGGGGAAATCTTTGTGAAGAGAAGCAACATGTCAGTATGGAAAACGCTCGAAATGCATCCTCTACAACAGGGAATAGAAACTGGGTGCGGAGGAAGCTACCTGTCGACCGGATCTGACAAGAACTCGACTTCAACATCTCCGGTGGTCGTCATCTCCATAGCCATGCACTTCTGGTCTTAGGCGGTGCTGGTAGGGAGAGGATAGATTTGTTTTACTTTTCGGTGATGCACAGTGAACCTCAGGCCCACACTGTGGGGCCCACTCACCCATTCGGCGAACGGCGTCTTTGATGGGCCTGGCCGACGACGCTTGTTATGTACCGGGCCGCCCGAAATTTCGGACGGATCCGTAGCTGCGCGAGCCGCTTACGCGTGGGCCGGAGTTTAATACAATACACTACGCGTCACCGCATTGTTGGTCCAGCTATCGGGAGCGCGCGAGCTCGTCCACATCAACGCCGCTCTCGTTCCTCTGGTATTCGTATCATGCTGCTGTATGGAACATGTGAATTAGAAAAGTAGTATTACAATGCGCAAAGATGTAACCATTCCGTCGTAGAGGGAGCCAAAGCCTCAACATCTTCTGCCTGTACTAATAAATGAGCAAAGTCCAATTTCGGTGGATAATTTTACCCAACGTGACATTCAAATGAAAATGGTTTCGCCCGTATTAAATTCAGAAGACGGAAGAAATTAGTACAACCAGGGCCATTGCTTGATGTCACTGGCCACATAGAATTGCCTCTTAGTAAGGAGTATGCACTGATTTGGCATTTTGATTTGGGGAATTCTTCAGTTTAGCCGCGCTTGGGGAATTCTTCAGTTTCCCATCTCTAATGGATAACGGTTGTTAATTGTGTTCTAAAGTTATTTATTTGTTGATATGATCATTCTCTAAGTTAAATTGATCTTATGCAGATTCACCTATCGATATATTCTCCAAGTAAGTATGGGAATGGCTTCTGTTTTGCCGTAAGCATCCATATAGAAAAATTTATTTTGATGTGCCAGCTCTAGGTTCATAGATGTCCATATCGGACCTATCAGACTTTAGCCTACTGATATGATTGTCTTGTATCTCAATTTGGATGTACCAACTAGTTTTTATGTCTTCTGTATCACAACAATGGCTATTGTGAGGTTGCAGCAGGGATACACCATTAGAACTGACATTATTCTTTCAAGAGCTAAGATCTACTCTGATGTATCTTTAAAAAGCTCAAAAATCTCAGGTTTAACTAATGGCAACACAGCCATGAGCATTGGTGTGTTTTCTCGGTTTTTTGCAGGAAGAAGCGAACATTCAGGTACAGATTCAAGCATCTGCCCTAGCCACTTCTTCACCACTCCAGGCAGAAGCGCAAGCACTTCTTCTTGCAGCCAACATATCCCAACTCCTCCAGGTCTATCAGCCCACTTTTCTCACAGATAATCTCACCCTTGCCAAGGAGGCGGTATCTAGGAATGTCACTGCTGACACTGTTCCTTGGTCCGTCAGAAAGCATCTTGCTCATTTCTACAGGACCACCCAAGAATTGCAGCTACAGGTGTTTCACATCTCTAGAGAAATCAATGGTATTGATCATAATGTAGCTCATTAGGTTCTGAATCGTTTCATTGAACCCGTTTTTAGCTGTTTTGGTTCAGCTCATAGGTATATAGAACATGCCATGTAATCTCTCTGGTATATAGAACATGCCATGTAATCTCTCTCCTCTCTTCTGTAAATCTCCAGGGTGTCTTTCTTTATCCTGTATATAGTGTACAATGTTTTTTTAGCCGGATGAATTTGTCACCTTCAATGCTTTTCATTGTTAAAAAAAAGCTTATACGGTAATGGTTACCTGCTAACTTGTGCATACAAGTTTGTCATTTTACAGGTTCTGTTATTTGAAATACTTTTTTCCAGTACCTTTGAATGCATTACTGGCTGTATAGAATTATGGACCACCCCCATAAAAAAACATACATCTTCATATGCATTTTGAAAGCTGGTGTTTTTCCAAACTTCCCAAAAGTTAACTTCTCTTTGTAAAAAAAATCTTGATATTCAAACAATCTGATCCTGAAAAGGTAAGTATTTGTTTGCAGCTTATTCTAAGCTACATCTTCTAGTTTACTTGACTCTATCTATGAAGCTTATACAACTGGATAAGTGCTGCGTGTTGATTAACAAAATCAATTGACCAGTCAATAATTTTTCTAACATATATGAACCATCCGCATACTGAATGGTACAAGAACTATAACAGATAGCGTGCACAACCAGCACATAGCTGCTACTACGTAACAGTCATAGTCAATTGATAGTGAACCTGGATAGGTTGCATGATTTTACTGTACAACTCCTGCAGTCCATTTTATAGTTTCACATATAGGCTTGAAACCGATTAAATGGGTCCAAAGCGGATTTTAGGTCTCAGAAATCAATTGGTTTACTATCAAAATTTACTTTCTTTGGATAAATCCAGAGATGTCATTTTGTTAAATTTGCTGCTTTGATGGTTGCTTTATTGTTTATCTCGTGGATCTTTTTGGCATGTGCTAGGTGTAGAATGAAAGATCACTGACTCTAATTATGTATGCTTATATGTATCACAGACTTTGCAAGTTGTGAACAGTTATAAGAGTGAAAGTGCTATCTCGCAACATTGTTTGCCTAGAAGCACAACCAAATTCTAAGGACTTCATAAGTTGAATAGTTGATCATGTAGCATCTGCTCATTTATGACAGTCTTCGTTAGAAATTACTACTCCCTCCGTTTTTATTTACTCTGCATATTAGAGTTGACTGAAGTCAAACTTCGTAAAGTTTGACCAAGTTTATAGAAAACAATATAGACATTTATCATGATAAATCTATACGATCTGAAAGTACATTCAATAATAAATCTAATGTTGTTGATTTGTTATTGTATATCTTAATATTTCTGTTTATAAACTTGGTCAAAGTTTGTAAAGCTTGACTTTGATCAAAGCTAATATGCGAACTAAATAAAAAGGGAAGGCGTACTACCATTCTATTGTCAAAATAGACCGGTGCGGCCACACGGGTCTTTAGTGATCTAGTGTATGTATATGATTATTTTGGATATGGGGTTAGCTAGGAAGTGTTCAGTGGTCAGTTAACCTGTAAAGGTTGATGTTGCAAGCATGGCGAAAAATATGCAATTTGCAAGCCAGTCAATGGATAGTCGTCGTCACCAATCTCTGTGCAATCCGGAGCTACCTCTATAATACTCCAAAAAATATTCCAAACGGCTGAAACGATTGAGAGAGAAAAAGAAGTCCAATTTCCAATAATATACAAATTCTATTCTACTACTGCACAGATGAACACACTAATATAATTGAACACAATAATTAAATGAAGAGAGTCTCCTAGCTAAGCTAGCTAGGCTTTGTGACGACGGTGGCCTCTGTGCGCCGGATTGTGTGTGCCCCTATATATATATTCGTGCCATATACTAGTTGGTAGTCTTCTCGGTTAACGGCATATGCCAATGAATGTAAATATGGTTTTGCTGCCGATCAGAGTATATAAGCATTGGTAACTGAGGGTACCACTTTGTCTCGGCAGGTGGTCTTTTTGGACAAAAAATCTGTTAGGGGGAGGGGGGCATCGCCCCCCCCCCCACTCTGCTACGCCGCAAGCCTTCTGGCAACAGGCCCCTATAGCTAGGGGAAGAAGCGTGCATGCATGATCGGCCACTAAAGAAAAGAATTAGAAAAAGAAAGAAAGAACCACATAAAAAACGATCCAGGAAAAAAACCGCAAAAAAAAGAAAACCCGACTGGAATCTTTCCAAAACCAGGGCTTCGGGGAACTGGAGAAAGTATAAATAAAAAAAATGGAAGTTTCTATGCATAAGTGATTTGTTTCTCTTTGAATGTAGAGATCGTGAGTTTGAAACCTGCACACGCACCTTTTTTTGGTTTAAAACATAAAAAAGGTTAATGGGCCGGCCCAGCTTAGAGAGAGGGTGTGCACCTGTTTAGAAATACGTCTTTAACTGATGCATAATGCGTCAAATAGGATTGCCCTCTTTTTTCCTTATATATACTTTGGGGGGGGGGGGGTTGCGGAAAGAGCTGGAAGCTCACAATTAATAATCGAACATTACCGCAGTACCCTAACACGGAAAGAACAACAAGGACACCACCTCCAGGATAGGCTAATGGCGCGCCGCCAGCACCGTCTCACTCCACAAATGGAGCCAAGCCAAGCATGTATGAACCGCTTGACGGCAAGTCCTTGGACGGGAAGTCATCGAGCGGTGTCAAAGGACATTAGAGATGGCGTGTGAGGGAGTCCTGGACTAGGGGGTGTCCGGACAGCCGGACTATCATCGTCAACCGGACTCCAAGACTATGAAGATACAAGATTGAAGACTTCGTCCCGTGTCTGGATGGGACTTTCCTTGGCGTGGAAGGCAAGCTTGGCGATACGGATATGTAGATCTCCTACCATTGTAACCGACTCTGTGTAACCCTAGCCCTCTTCGGTGTCTATATAAACTGGAGGGTTTTAGTCCGTAGGACAAACAACCATTACAACAATCATACCATAGGCTAGCTTCTAGGGTTTAGCCTCCTTGATCTCGTGGTAGATCCACTCTTGTACTACCCATATCATCAATATCAATCAAGCAGGAGTAGGGTTTTACCTCCATCGAGAGGGCCCGAACCTGGGTAAGAACATCGTGTCCCCTGCCTCCTGTTACCATCCGCCTAGACACACAGTTCGGGACCCCCTACCCGAGATCCGCCGGTTTTGACACCGACATTGGTGCTTTCATTGAGAGTTCCTCTATGTCGTCACCGATAGGCTTGATGGCTTCTTCAATCAACAACAACGCAGTCCTGGGTGAGACTTTTTTCCCCGGACAGATCTTCGTATTCGGCGGCTTCGCGCTGCGGGCCAATTCACTTGGCCATCTGGAGCAGATCGAAAGCTACGCCCCTGGCCACCAGATCAGATTTGGGAGCCTAAACTTCACGGCGGATATCCGCGGAGACTTGATCTTCGATGGATCCGAGCCGCAGTCGATCGTGCCGCACTGTCACGATGGGCATGATCTAACTCTGCCGCCGGACAGTACCTTGGGGGCCGCACACGAATCCGCTCCGACACATAGTCCGGAGCCGATCGCGCAGATCGAGGACGGGTGGCTGGACACCGCCTCAGGAGCTGCAACTTCCACGGCGATGGAGCCGAACACTGACCTCGTCCCTTATAAAGCTCGTGACTCCGAGGTGCCGGACTCCCTGCCGGACTCCGAACCTCCTGCACCCCTGCCGATCGAATCTAATTGGGCGCCGATCATGGAGTTCACCGCTGCGGACATCTTTCAGCACTCACCCTTTGGCGACATCCTAAATTCGCTAAAGCTTGTCTCACTATCCGGAGAGCCCTGGCTGGACTACGGCCAGGATGGTTGGGATGCGGACGACGAAGAAATTCAAAGCCCACCCACCACCCACTTTGTAGCCACTGTCGACGATCTAACCGACATGCTAGACTACGACTCCGAAGACATCGACGGTATGGACGACAATGCCGGAGACGATCAAGAACCAGCGCCTACAGGGCACTGGAAGACCACCCCAACACATGACGTATATATGGTGGACACCCCAAAAGGAAGCGATAACGAGGAACAACGGGGCGCGGCAAAGGATAATCCCGCCGACAAACAACCAAAACAGCGACGCAGACGCCGCCCTAAGTCCCGCCTCGACATAAAACAACATTCCTAATGACCCAGCAATAGAGCAGGGCAAACCAGTGGACGACGAACATGCAACCAAGCAACCGTCCAAACAGGACGAATCGGATAATCAATCCATGCCCGGCGAAACCAACAGTCCGGACGACCTCACACCGGACACACCACCGGAGCATAAGAACCTTCACAAAAGACTCGTCACCACTGCAAGAAGTCTGAAGAAGGAAAAACGGAAGCTCAAAACAGCGGAAGACATACTCAGAATGAGGTGGAGCAAAGTACTCAAGACCGCAGACAAATATGGCAATGGCCACCAAACAAAGAGCTACCCGTAGCGCAAGCTGCTGCCAGAATTTGACGAGGAAGCCATAGAGCCCCCACAGTCAAAGAACAAAGAGGCCGCCTGGCCGGATAGACGGCCAGATGACAGGCCAAAAGCGACAAGCGGCGCCGCACACAAGCCGACTCATGATCCTGGGAAAACAGATGGCCCATCCAGGTCCATTTATGGGCCAAAAAAGAGGGCCCCAGGAAGCAACACAACACGCCAAGTGTTCGAAGACAGCGGCACACCCAAATACAGGGGCGCCGCACACCCACTATGTTTCACCGATGAGGTGCTGGATCATGAATTTCCAGCAGGGTTCAAACCCATAAATATAGAGACATACAATGGAACAACAGACCCTGGAGTCTGGATAGAGGATTACATACTACACATACACATGGCTAGAGGAGATGATCTCCACGCCATAAAATATCTACCCCTCAAGCTCAAAGGGCCAACTCGGCATTGGCTCAAAAGCCTCCCAGAAAACACTGTTGGAAGTTGGGAAGAGCTTGAGGACGCGTTTAGAGCAAATTTTCAAGGGACTTATGTCCGCCCTCCGGATGCAGACGATCTAAGTCATATAACTCAACAGCCTGAAGAGTCAGCGCGCAAATTCTGGAACAGGTTCCTTACTAAAAAGAACCAAATAGTCGACTGTCCGGACGCTGAAGCCTCAGTAGCTTTTAAACACAACGTCCGAGACGAATGGCTCGCCAGACACCTCGGCCAAGAGAAGCCGATGACAATGGCCGCGCTAACAAGCCTCATGACCCGCTTTTGCGCGGGGGAAGACAGCTGGCTAGCAAGATGCAGCACCAGCGACCCGAGTACATCCGAGATCAGAGATGGAAACGGAAAATCACGGCGCAGAAAGGATCAGCGCGGGAATAAAGAAAAAAGCCCAAAGAACACGGCGGTCAACGCTGGATTCAAAAGCTCGCGGCCAAACAATAAAACACTGCCTCTTAAGGACAACAGTGATGAGCTATCCAACTTAAACAAAATCTTGGATCGGATATGTCAAATCCACAGTACCCCCGGAAGGCCTGCAAACCACACCCACCGAGATTGTTGGGTTTTTAAACAGTCCGGCAGACTCAACGCCGAACACAAGGGGCTCGATGCGCCAAGCGAGGACGATGACGAACCCCACCAGCAGAGCACCGGAAAACAAAAGACTTTCCCTCAAGAAGTCAAAGCAGTAAACTCACTTCATGTGATAGTACGGAAAAACAATGCGGCACCCGCTAAGATAGGTGTCGCACGGTCCACCCTAGCGGAACCTCGAGATTGGATGTCAAAACCAATCACTTTTGACCACCTGGATTATTCCAGAAGTATTCGAAACGCAGGATGGACTACTCTGATATTGAATCCTATAATCGATGGACTGCAATTTACACAAGTCCTGATGTACGGCGGCAGCGATTTAAACCTGCTATATCCGGACACAATCCGCAAGTTGGGGATAGACCTTGCTAAAATTCGACATAGCCGCACTTCCTTCAAAGGAGTGGCGCCAGGCCCTTACGCCAAGTGCACAGGCTCCTTACTACTAGAAGTTGTGTTCGGGTCACCCGACAACTTCAGACGCGCAAAGCTAATCTTTCATGTCACCCCATTTAAAAGTAGCTATCAAGCACTATTTCGACGTGAAGCTTTTGTCCGCTTTAATGCAATACCACATTACGCGCCTCTTACACTTAAAATGCCCGGTCCACGTGGCATCATCTCATTAAAGGGTCATTCAAAGACCCCGGACACGGCTAGACGAGTCCGGCACAAATAAGCTAGGAGCTCCCTAGCCGCACACCCCTTCACAAGGGGCTGTGCATATAAGCAATAATGAGCTAATATAGGCTCAGCTTTATTAATTTATTAATATTTCAATTTTTATGCACTTTTCGCACGATTTCTTTTCAAACTAAGTTCCTCTTTTTTTACAGATGAACAACATGCACACCCGTCCAGGATACGGCACAACGGAGACACAGGCGCAGACGTGCAGAGGGACCCGTTTCAAGGATTCTTTTCAGATTAAGACCCTGCGTAAACCTTTCTTACTGTCTCTTGTTGCTATAATCCCGTGGTTTCTCATTATAACCAGAGAGGAGACTAGCGTTTTGGCATCGGCCGCGTCAGAGGACCTCGCCCATACCTGGACACTAGGGGCTTAGGGCATTGTTCTGCCCGTTATCATAAAGACCGAACACCTTCGGGAGTGTTCGGCGTCTCGAGTTAGGCCTTATATGCATTAGCTTCGAATCATGTCTTTGGTCAAATGTTGGGTTTGCCCGGCTCCTGTGTTTTGCTGCCTTACGTTCTGTATCATCGGCTAACGCGGCACCAGGAGAACTACTGCGATTGTGCCCCAGTTCGGCTGGGCGAGCACCTCAGTAGAGAAAGCCGAGAACTGACTGTCATGATACAACGAGAGACTGGTCAACCACTCGATCGACCAATGGAATGTGTAGAATTCCTCCGCTTTGACGAAGGACCGTTTCCCGGTCAGGCACATACGCGCCCCGAATTCCGAGAGCGCGGTGCCCCCAGGGGCTATATCGTAGCCCCACCCTCGAACTCCCATGGCTAAGTGAAAGTGATAAAGCATTATAGTCCGGTTGCCTCGTTTGCTACGCTACCAGCTCCTTCACAGGACCGAGACGTCAGATTAAGTGTGAAAATGCGCTATTTTTGCGAACACCCCCGCACCTTGTGCGTGGGGGCTGAAGCCGACCACTGCCATCTTTCAGGTTATACACACGTATACATAAATGGCCGCATAGGAGATATTTCAATACTTGAACGCACAAGTATAAAAAGCGCCTAAATCATAAACATTGTTTTACAAAATAAAATGTTCATTTGAACGTGACATTTTTTGAGCACTGCGACTCTATTACACGAGCACCACGCAGAACTTCCCCAAAATAGTGCTCGGCGGGTAACCGGCTCTCATCCGAACCCTGGGTCGCAACAACGGTGGCATCCATCTCTGTCCAATGTGTCTTTACACGGGCGAGTGCCATCCGTGCACCCTCTATGCAGGCCGACCGCTTCATCGCCTTGATATGCGGCACCACCCCAAGAAATTGCTGCAATAAGCCAAAATAGCTCTTCGGCTTGGGCCTATCCGGCCAGACATGAGTCACAATATCTGTCATGGCAAGCCCGGACAACCTATTCAGCTCAGCCCACTCGGCCAACTGGTCAGTCAGCGGAAGTGAACGCTCCGGACTATGGAATTGAGACGAAAACAACTCTTCTGTCTTGTGATCCTTCTGGCTTCGGAAGTGCACAACGGCATCCGCCGCACTCGCTGCTAAGTCCATATAAGGATCCTCCGGACCCCATAGCTGGCCAAGCTGAGCATACTTTGGATCCGTAAACCTTCAACACAGCAGAAAAGGCTTGCCAGCCACAATGTCCCCGGCCTGGTGCAGCTCTTCCTTTATAGCCCGCATTGCAGAACGAGCATCCTTGGCTTCGGCGGTGGCCTTCCCTAGGTCTTCTCGCCCCGCAAGGAGCTCCTTTTCAAGAGCCTCATTGCGGTCGGTAGCATCTTTTAACTTCCCGGCCATTTCGGCCATCTCTTCCCTGCTTCGGCAGTGTGCACCCCTTTCGGCTTCTAACTCTTCGGCCGCCCTCGAGGCTGCCACATTACTCCTTCTGGCTTGCTCCTTGGCTTGAGCAAGTTTGGCCCGAAGGTTCTCCACAGCAGCGGCACCATCTGCATTTCACACACATGTTGTAAGGAGTGGGCTTCGGCTCCCTTACTAAGTGACCGCAAAGAAACTCTTACCTTGCGATTCATCAAGTCGCCTGTTGACTAGCGCGATGTCCGCATCCGCAACGTCGAGTTGCCGCTTTAGTTCAGCAACTCCATCAGTCCGGCTGGCCCCCGGACGATCCGCCACCTGCATAGGAACGGCGAAAATTAAAACCTGCGATTTTGATCCTCGGCACACTGTCGCTTTCGACAACCTACCGAGTCTCAGGGGCTACTATCCATACAGGGCGCACGTTTACGTGCAAAACTGTCAAAAAGGTGTGTCGTTTTTACGTACCTCAAACCCCGCCAGCAAACTCCTGACGGCATTATGCAATCCGCTTTCGGCGGACGAGATCCTTCCAATCACCATACTCTTCAATGCATGGTGATCTTCTGAGATAGAAGCCCTCTCAAGTAGATCCTTCAGCTCCCCTGGCCGAACTCTATTCGGCGCCGAACTATTCGGCTCTGCCGGGCTCGGGGATACCCTCCGTGATGACACTTCAGGCTCGTCCGCCCTATCCGACGGCGCAGCAGACGGAGGCGTCTCGCTCCCCACCATCTCCGGACGAAGGTCCCCCGAAGACGAGCTCATTTGCGAAGGTCGGAGATCCGAACTACAAGGTAAAAACTTTGGTTATCCTCAGAAGCACAAATAGGGATGTCTCTTATTACCAAACTCCCTTTTTCTACTCACGGCTCGCTGGAGGGCTGATTCTTTAGGGGAGACTGTGCGGCCGGGACCTCCCCGGACGCAGGACCCTCTGGTGAAGATTTCTTCCCACGCTTAGGGGCTTGGGCCTCCGGGTCTTCGGAGGCGGTCCTCTTCTCCCCCTGGGGGGAGGGATTCTCGATCCCCCCTTTTTCAAGAGCCTCCTTGAACAAGGCGGTAGCTCCTCTATTTTTCCCTTCGCCTTCCTCTGAAGGCTCAACCTCCAGCATCCGGACCAGCACGGGATCCGGCGCGGTCTCTAGGAGGGGGGCAGAACACCGTATCAGTTTTGCTTGCGCCATCCACTCCTGTTTAGAAGGAAATCGGTCAAAAGGCGAATCATAGAAAGGCAAACAAACGGTATGTCCGGATTCGGAGCTACTTACTTGTGTATCCGGGCGATTGCAGCTTAGGCCAGCGTCCTCGTTCACTTCCGGACACGCCTCTCGTGATCCGAAGAATAATTTGTACATCTCCACGGGTGTCATACCCATGAAGTGTTGAAGAATCCGTGGTCCCTCCGGATTAAACTCCCACAACCGGAGAGGGCGGCGTTTGCAGGGCAGGAGACGCCTAATCAGCATGACCTGCATTACCACAACCAGATCGATCTCCCTCGCTTGGAGGTCTCGAATCCGGCCCTGCAGTAGGGGCAAGTCCTTTGACGGCCCCCAGTTGAGCCCTTGGTTGACCCACGACATCAACCGCCGTGGAGGTCCCGGGCGGAATAAGGGCAGCGGCTTCTGCCTGCTGCCCTTCGGAGCGGTAATATAGAACCACTCCTGCTGCCACAAGCCGAGCTCCTCTTGGAAGGAGCCCTCGAGCCACGGGGCATAGACCCTCCTGCTTACGGCGGCCCCGCCGCACTCTGCATGACGCCCCTCGATCATCTTCGGCTCCACATTGAAGGTCTTTAGCCACAGGCCGAAGTGGGGGGTGATGCGGAGGAAGGCTTCGCAGACGACAATAAATGCGGAAATATGGAGGATGGACTCCGGAGCCAAGTCGTGGAATTCCAACCCATAGTAAAACATGAGCCCTCTCACAAAAGGATCCATCGGGAAGCCTAAACCCCGACGAAGGTGGGATACAAAAATGACGTACTCGCCGGGCTCAGGGGTGGGGATGGCCTGCCCTTCGGCGGGCAACCTGTGCGAAATCTCGTAAGACAGGTACTTGGCCTCTCGCAGCTTTAGCATGTCCTCCTCCGTGACGGAGGAGGGCATCCACCGGCCCTAAAAGTCGGAGCCGGACATTGTTGAAGGTCCGAAGCGCTCGAATCTGGGGCTCTGGGTGTTGGAACTTGGAGCAAGGAGAAGATTCGATGGAGGATTGAAGAAAAGAAACGAGCCTTGGTCCCGTTATAAAGAGGGAGAATACCAAGAGCCGTCTCCGTGACCGTCCGGGACTCGCCTTCGATAGAGGGGGCGTGGCGACGGGCGCGGTTGAGTTACCCACGTCCGTATTGATGAGAATCCCGGAATAAGGGGAACACGATCTCCGCTTCGACAAGACGTGCCAAGGAAACCGCTTCGCTAAATGCGCTGAGGTGGTATAGTAAAAAACGATTCAAGTAAAGGCTTGGTAGTGGTGTGACATCACGCCACAAAATACGTCAGCAGATTGAACTTGTGTACATAATATTCTCTATACGGGGAAATGTGGAAATTATTTTGCAGAGCCGGACACTATCCTGGTGTTCACAATCTTCTATGAATTATTCGGAGGAGGAACCCGCCTTGCAATGCCGAACAATATGCGCGCTGGACTCATCGTCATTGAAGCCTGGTTCAGGGGCTACTGAGGGAGTCCTGGACTAGGGGGTGTCGGGACAGCCGGACTATCATCGTCAGCCGGACTCCAAGACTATGAAGATACAAGATTGAAGACTTCGTCCCGTGTCCGGATGAGACTTTCCTTGGCGTGGAAGGCAAGCTTGGCGATACGGATATGTAGATCTCCTACCATTGTAACCGACTCTGTGTAACCCTAGCCCTCTCCGGTGTCTATATAAACCGGAGGGTTTTAGTCCATAGGACGAACAACCATTACAACAATCATACCATAGGCTAGCTTCTAGGGTTTAGCCTCCTTGATCTCGTGGTAGATCCACTCTTGTACTACCCATATCATCAATATCAATCAAGCAGGAGTAGGGTTTTACCTCCATCGAGAGGGCCCGAACCTGGGTAAAAACATCGTGTCCCCTGTCTCCTGTTACCATCCTCCTAGACGCACAGTTCGGGACCCCCTACCCGAGATCTGCCGGTTTTGACACTGACAGCGTGCATAACCAGCACATAGCTGCTACTACGTAACAGTCATAGTCAATTGATAGTGAACCTGGATTAGGTTGCATTTACACTGATTTAACTGTACAACTCTTGCAGTCCATTTTGTAGTTTCACATAAAGGCTTGAAACCGATTAAATGGGTCCAAAGCGGATTTTAGGTCACAGAAATCAATCGGTTTACTATCAAAATTTACTTTCTTTGGATAAATCCAGAGATGTCATTTTGTTAAATTTGCTGCTTTGATGGTTGCTTTATTGTTTATCTCGCGGATCTTTTTGGCATGTGCTAGCTGTAGAATGAAAGATCAGTGACTCTAATTATGTATGCTTATATGTATCACAGCCTTTGCAAGTTGTGAGCAGTTATAAGAGCGAAAATGCTATCTCGCAGCATTGTTGCCTAGAAGCACAACCAAATTCTAAGGACTTCATAAGTTGAATAGTTGATCATGTAGCATCTGCTCATTTATGATAGTCTTTGTTAGAAATTTCTACTCCCTCCGTTTTTATTTACTCTGCATATTAGAGTTGACTGAAGTCAAACTTCGTAAAGTTTGACCATGTTTATAGAAAACAATATAGACATTTATCATGATAAATCTATACGATCTGAAAGTACATTCAATAATAAATCTAATGTTGTTGATATGTTATTGTATATCTTAATATTTTTGTTTATAAACTTGGTCAAAGTTTGTAAAGCTTGACTTTGACCAAAGCTAATATGCGAACTAAATAAAAAGGGAAGGCATACTACCATTCTATCGTCAAAATAGACCGGCGGCCACACCGGTCTTTAGTGATCTAGTGTATGTATATGATTATTTTGGATATGGGGTTAGCTAGGAAGTGCTCAGTGGTCAGTTAACCTGTAAAGGTTGATGTTGCAAGCATGGCGAAAAATATGCAATTTGCAAGCCAGTCAATGGATAGTCGCCGTCATGAATCTCTGTGCAATCCGGAGCTACCTCTATAATACTCCAAAAAATATTCCAAACGGCTGAAACGATTGAGAGAGAAAAAGAAGTCCAATTTCCAATAATCTACAAATTCTATTCTACTACTGCACAGATGAACACACTAATATAATTGAACACAATAATTAAATAAAGACAGTCTCCTAGCTAAGCTAGCTAGGCTTTGTGACGACGGTGGCCTCTGTGCGCCGGATTGTGTGTGGCCCTATATATATATACTAGTTGGTAGTCTTCTCGGTTAACGGCATATGCCAATGAATGTAAATATGGTTTTGCTGCCGACCAGAGTATATAAGCATTGGTAACTGAGGGTACTGTCGTGGTACGAAGACTGACAGTAGAATGGGGGGTAGGTATGGAGAGGCAAGATCCTAGCTATGGAGTAGTTGTATACGCAAGGGATTTACGAGTTCAGGCCCTTCTCGGAGGAAGTAACAGCCCTACGTCTCGAAGCCCGGAGGCGGTCGACTGGATTATAAGCGTATGAGTTACAGGGGTGCGAACCCTTCTGCCAGTGGAGGGGGTGGCTTACATAGTGTCTGCCAGGACCCAGCCAGCCCACGTAGCTGAGGGTTTAAAGTACATTAAGGCCTGGCGTTACAGGTAACGCCTTACATAAAGTGTCATCATGGCCATAAAGACTACTTAATTATAGACCGTTTGAATACAGAGTGGCTCTTGGATTCCTGGTGGTCGAGTGAATCTTCAAGGTCGAGTGTCTTCGAGTCCGTCGAGTAGAATCCTTCTAGGTCGACTGGAAGGGAGTTTCTTCTATAGATGTCCTTGGGAAGGGTACCTTGCACTACTAGGGAAAAGGCTAGCAGCAGAGCGGGTTTTTAGGCTAGCAGCCGCGCGGGTGGCCGCGCTACTAATAAGGCGCTACAGCTAACTCATAGTAGTATCGCGGCCCTAACCCGCGCTACTACTGTTGACGATATCAGCATCGCTTTTTGTGAACGCGCTACTATTAACTAGCTGTAGCGATTTCGCCATCCCTCGCTACTGCTATATCTTTCATCATTTTCCCACTGCCCCATTCCCTTTCAGTTCTCCTTTCAGATACTAGATACTAGGTACTGCTAGTAGATATCAAATTCATAAACCATTACTAGGTACGGTAGTACTCCCTTCGTTCCAAATTACTCGTCGTGGTTTTAGTTCAAACCACGACGAGTAATTTGGAATGAAGGGAGTACTAAATAATAATTTCATGCATACCCAACATGCATCCTCAAGCAGTACAAGGTCATATCAACGGCCATCATCATATGTAGTTCTAGATGATATCGACGACGATCATCATATGTAGTTCTAGATGATATAGCCACACACACATATGTAGTTCTAGATGATATAGCCACACAACACACATATGTAGTTCTAGATGATATAGCCACACACACATATGTAGTTCTAGATGATATCGAAGACAATCATCATCCTCAAGCCTGGGCGGTTGGTGTTCCTGATAGTAATTAGGATGGCCTGTCCAACACGAAGATTCTTGCCATCGAGGAATTTCTTCCACCCAACCGAGTTTAAGTGTGTGCGACCGTCCGTGTCCACGCGGTAAGTACAGGTTGTGACGGAGCCCCTTGCAGTAAGGCGTAGTCCAGCTGAGCCTTCTTCATCAGGCTCGATACCATAACTCACAGATATGCTCTTTGCCAATTTCTGAATAAGAAAAACATATCAATTAATAAGCATGTGATCGAACTCTACGCTAAAACATATATATCATTGACTAGATTCCACACAACATACCATATCATTGGACTGTACACTAAGTAATTCACACTATTAATTTGCATTTGTAAGTATAACATACCATATCATGTCGATCAACCATGGTATTTGTCAAGCGGGTCACGAATGGCACCCCGACAAAGTCAGCACGTGGCGGAATTATGTCCCACAGGTTGGACACCTCCTCCTCACTCAGCCTTGTTCTTTGAGCTACGATGACTTCATGAAGTGGGTCCTCATCATCTTCATCGAGTGGGTCCTCATTATCTTCATCATATTCATCATCTTCGTCATCTTCATCATCTTCCACCAGGTTGAGATAAATGACAGCTAGCTTGGGTCTTTCTGCTCGGAAGTTGAAGCTGATCAACTCACCACCAGTAAGATGCATGCGAGCGACGAAACGGGCCTATCCATCTCCTCCAATCTACGACATATTGCGTCCTTTCTCGACCTCCATAGTGTACGCCCCCCAGGAGCCTCAAATGTCACAGTGTCTCCTGTCAGCTTGTTGACTTTCAGCCTCACATTGCATGGGATTTGTGTAAAATAAGCAAAATGACACAATGCAGTAATGCCAACACTAAAAATAAAATAGTTATTACATTTCATCTAATTTCTTACCGCTGCATGACGAAAACTCGGCTGGAAGTAGATGCCGAACAGCTTGCCAGTTGCAAGGCTGCTGGCGCATCTTGACTTGCACAGTTGACATAGTGGTGGTGGTGGTGGCGCCATTCTTCCTAAAGCAATATGAGCAAAGGATTAACGATCAACTAAATCAAAATGTTCTAAGTGAACTAAATCAACTAGCCTACTAAATCAACTAAATCAAAATGTTCTAAGTGAACTAAATCAACTAGCCTACTAAATCAACTAAATCAAAATGTTCTAAGTCAACTAAATCAACTAGCCTACCAAATCAACTAAATCAAAATGTTCTAAGTGAACTAAATCAACTAGCCTACTAAATTAACTAAGTCAAAATGTTCTAAGTCAACTAAATTAACTAAATGAATTAGCCTACTAAATCAACTAAATCAAAATGTTCTAAGTCAACTAAATCAACTAGCCTACTAAATCAACTAAATCAAAATGTTCTAAGTCAACTAAATTAACTAAATGAATTAGCCTACTAAATCAACTAAATCAAAATGTTCTAAGTCAACTAAATCAACTAGCCTACTAAGTCAACTAAATTATATCAACTAAATCAAAATGTTGCATATGAGCAGGAGGAGAAGGAGGGGCGACTCGAGGAGGGAGAAGAGAGTAGGATGGAGGAGGAAGGCGGAGCAAGGAGGGGCCGGCAGGCGCGGCCAGTTGAGGGAGGACGGAGGAGGAAGGCAGAGCGAGGAGGGGCCGGTCGGCGCGGCCAGTTGAGGGAGGACGGAGGAGGAAGGCGGAGCGAGGAGGGGCCGGCCAGCGGCGAGTGGAGAGGGAGGATGGAGGAGGAGGCCGGTACCGAGTCCAGCAAGGAGGAGGAGGTGACGGCGCGCGGCGCAGACGGAGGAGGGGCGACGGGGGCGCGCGGCGCAGACGGATCGGAGAGGATTGAGTGGCTGTGTGTGTGAGTGGATCGGAATGGAGGAGATGGGGGAGATGAATGACTTAGCAGTAGCGCTCTTCAGGAAAAGACGCTACTCCTAAGCTATCTAGCAGCAGCGCCTTTCACAATAAGCGCTACTGCTATGTGTCAGCATGTAAAAATAGACTTTGTTCAATATATCAAAAACACATTGATCATCAACGATCTTTTTGTGTGCAATCTGATTTGTCAATATGAGTCCTCACCGGTTTAGGAACAGGTGAAGACTCATATTGTAGCCACAAATTCTACACATAGAGTTTAATGAAGATCAAGTGCTTGTCAAAGTTTGAGAAGTAACATATTTAAGGTGGAAACTCTCTTCACAGAGCGAGGTGGGACTAAATTTTTGTAGGAAACTTAGCAGTAGCGCTTATCTGAGAAATGCGCTGCTACTATGCTACATAGCAGTAGCGCGCATCACTATAACACGTTGCTGCTATAACTAGCCTCGCGGCAGCCTCGTAGGAATTATAGCAGCAGCGCGTCTTTGGGAGGACGCGCTACTGCTATATTTGTCTCAGCAGCGAGTTTCGTCTGTCCGCGCTACTACTAGTTAGCAGCAGCGAGTTATTTTGAAGCGCGCTGCTGATAAGATTCTGTGTATAGGCTTTTCCCTAGTAGTGTTGGATAGGTCCATGACCCTACCCTAGGTACATGACTTCATCATTAGCCCCCAAATGGATCGAGGTTTGAGTGAGGAAGGAGTTGATAGTATTTCCGACCTGATTTTTGTGCTGCGAGTGTGTCTCACTATGGATCAATGACTTCTTAGTGATGGCGTCAACTTCTCTTTCAATCGCCTTGATCCATTCTTTATAATTGCCGAGTGAACTTTATGAACTTGGAGACTTCCGAGCGACGGATCGTAGGAGATCTCCCGTCTGACAAGTTGCTCTGCTGTTAGCGGATTTAGCGGGATCCGAATTTTGGGAAGCGCGCGAAGCAGAGAAGACCGCGGTACTCGGATGGGATAAGGCAGAGATGCCTCAATTTCCATGCCGCTTTTTCGCCACGTATCGCTCGCGTGACTGTTGCGGGATTTGACGGGATTGCCTGGGCCTACCGGTCAGCCACTCGGAAGTGACCTTACATAAGGCGTCGGACGGGTTTTTTTATACAGTGCATCTTCATTCCCCTCTCCCCCTTCCTCAACCTCGCCCGCTGTGCCCGCTTTTACCTCCACTCATCTGCTCCTCGCGCGCCTCGCCAGCGACGATGGTGAAGGAGAAGACGGTGGCCTTGGAGCGAGCGAAGAAGGCGACGGCGACGGTGAAAGCGAAGGGGAGAGCGACCAGTCGGGGCGGATCTTCGTCATGGTCCCGCCTGCCGCAAGTCTGGGTCCAAGGAGACTGGATCCGCTCGACCATCACCCAGAAGGATCTCAACGATCTGGCCCATGAGGGACTGATCTCCCATGGGTCAGCAAGGCTTCCGGGGGCGGAATGGCAACCGCAGCCTCAGGAGGGTGAGTGCGTTCTCTTAGCCACCCATGTCGATCGCGGGTTCTCTCTGCCGCCGAATCTTTTCTTTCGAGGGTTTATGAACTTCTTTGGGGCACAACTCCATCACTTCACTCCCAACTCCATTGCCTATCTCGCCGCTTTTGTGTCTCTGTGCGAAAACTTCCTGGGTTGTCGGCCGCACTGGGGTCTCTTCAAGCACATATTCACCTGTCGTTCTCAGACGGTGAAAAACGGCGAGTCCGAATGACGAGAAGACAAGAGTAATCTAGATGTGTGGGGGTCTTGGGGTCCAAATGAGGAGTGAGAGTGCTTTTCCAGCCATGACCCTTCCCGAGTCGGTTAGAGGGTGGTAGTCGACCTGGTTCTACTGCCAAGACGAGTCGACGCCGGGGCAGTCGACTGGTCTCCCTCCGTTCTCCATGGATCGAGTGAACAAGCCATCTTCCATGAAGGTGCTTCCGGAGGAGAAGGCTCAGGTTAAAATGTTGATGGAGCGTGTAGTCCAACTCATTCGCGACGGGGTCACTGGCATGGATCTTTTGGAGGTTTTCCTTCGACGGTGTATTCAACCACTCCAGTACCGAGGCCACCCGATGTGGTTGTACTCTGATACCGAAGACACCACTCGGGTCCACCCAGAGGAGGTCGACGACGCCACTTTGGAGAGGTGGATGACTGCCATCACAGGGAACAAAGATAACCCTCGTGGGGCTAGGAGGATCCCACCACTCGACCAGTCTTATGAACCAGACAAGGTATCACCACTTATCTCCGCTTGTAATCATGTTCTGTTCATTCTGTTTTGCTGCAACTCAGTCGACTGAATTTCATCTTGTTTTGTTGTCTTTCAGATCACTACTGAGTTGTATTCGATGCCCAACGGGGCGCAAGCGAAGACTGCGGAAGAAGAAGGAAGTGGAGGCGAGAGTCCGGAGGAGTGGGAATCGGATGGTGATGATGATGATGAAGATGATGGCTCTGATGAGGAGGAAGAGGAGGAGGAGGAGGAGGAGGAGGAAGTCGCACCTCCCCGTTCTGAAAGATGATGAAGCTTGTCCATGACCCTGCAGCTGAGCGCGGGAAGGGGGTCGCGCCTGTCGTGCAGTCGACCAAGCATCCTCGGACGACTTCTCCTGTGCCGACTAAGAAAGCGCCAAAGCAATCTCGAGTGGCGTCGTCGAAGCCGACGAAGGTCTTGCCGAAGATGAAGATGGCGATCCCCACTATCTTTGGGTAATGGCGTAACTTGAGTTTTCTTGCTTCACATGGATTTATTCTTGGTCGATTCATGAGCTGACCGACTGACTTCTGAAACTGCAGTGCTGCTACTTCCAATACCTCGACCAGACCTGAAGATCAAGAAATGGAGGATGCTGTCACTTCCAACCCTGGTATGAACTTTGTAGTTTTGTTTTCAGTCGGTAGGATCTTCATTTTTAACTTTGACTCTTTTCTGCAGCTCCAACTAACATCATCATTGACCTTCCTGATGACAATGATGAGGAACCACTGAGGCAGAGGAGGAATAGGAAAGCGTCTACTGGCAAGGCAGCTCAGGTCGTGTCCGTACCCGAGATGTTGGTTGTGGAGGGGGACAACATCACTCGGCCTACCGTATCCTTTGCGGTGCCGCTGACGAGTGCACGCCCTTCGTCGTCGAGTGCTGATCAGCCTTCACTTTTCTCGACCCACCACGTCCCAGAAGACCAAGCAAGCACTGCTAAAGAAGCCATACGCCAGGCGGGGGTCATGATGGAGCAAGTGAAGGTGATCTGAGACGCCAGTCAAGCGGCTTATGACGCCAGTTCAGCTCTTCAGAGCAATGTTCATGTTAGTCGATCACCACCTGTTCTGTTAGGATATGACACCTGAAAACTTTTCTTTCTGAAAATCTTAGTATCTGTCGTACACCCACTAGGTGCGTCGATTGAAATTCTGGATTGGTGGCGGCACGCTGAGTGCACCCACTGGTTGTAGTCCGCAAGGCTATGGTGGACTGCTGGCAGTCGACCATACTCTTTATGTCTTAAGCTTTTTCTTTACTCGATGAGGTCGAATGGAATCATAGACTGGTGGGGGCACACTGAGTGCACCCACTGGGTGTAGTCCCCGAGACTGTGGTCGACTGCTGGCAGTCGACTACAGTCTGAAGAACACCTCCTTTTTTGTGGCTATCTGTTGGTGGTTAGCCTTTCTGTCTTTTTTGGTCGACTGATCGACTCTGGCTAATAGAACTAGTGGGGGCACGCTGAGTGCACCCACTGGGTGTAGTCCCCGAGACTACAGTCGAATGTTTAGATTCGGCTGTAGTCTTAGAAATGCCACGATTTTTCCTTAGTCACTCGGAAGTGACCTATCTTTGATGTTTGTCGATTGGTTCTTCGCAGAAATCTTGCGAGCTTGCAGCTTGTTATACTGAGTTGGAGAACAAGCATATCCAGCTCAAACTTGATCTGAAGCTTGTCCAGGAGAACTTCACGAAGGCGAAGGAGGAGGCAAAAGGTATGTTTGGTGAGAACCTTGATGACTGCCTTTGTTTCTTGTTCATTCCTGAGTCTGATTTCACTGTGATTTTGCAGATAAACTGAGGGATTCTCTGAAAAAGAAGGATCTTGGCCTCGCTGAGGCGCAGAAAGCAGCTTCAGAGAAAACCAAGCTCGCAGAAGAAAAGCTGGCCTCAATCACCAAGCTTGAAGAGGAAAATACCAATCTGAAAGCTGCTCTTGATGCGGCCAACAAGGAGGTCAGTCGACTGAAGAATGACAAGATTGCTTTGAGTGACAAGGCCAGCGAGTTGGCGGGAAATAAGAATGATCTGGAGGCTTATCTGGGAGGACTCGCCAAGAAGCTATTCCTCATGCTCGAAGGTAATCCTTTGTATCAGACATGCCTTTTAACTATGATCTTGCCATCAAACTGCTATCCTAACTTTGGGGTTGTGTCTGCAGAGTTCTGCCAGAACTTTGAGGAGGAGACTGGTCGATTGGAGACAAGCCTAGATCCTATCAACTCTCCTGTGAAGGATGGAGCTACCATGAACGTGCTCCGACTCGAGTCTCGCGTTGCTGCCATGGTCGATTATCTTGCAAGACTGAAGGTTGCAACGTCGCGCATCGACACAGCACTCTGGCCAGGAGAAACTCTTCAAAATGACCTTGAATCTCTGATGACTCGACTGAACGAAGTCCCAAGTCGAGTGCAAGAATGGAAGAAGTCTTCTGCCAGATGTGGTGCCGATGTTGCTCTGTCTCTGGTCCGTGTTCACTGCAAGGACGCACGAGAGGACAAGTTGGCGGCTCTCAAAGTGGCCAATACCAAGAAGCATGACTTTCAATCCTTCATGGAGACCTTCATCACTGCTGCCACTCGGATCGCAGATGGAATCGACCTGGATGAGTTCGTTGCGCCTTCCAGCCCTCCGCAGGAGGGGTAAAAAAACTTCTATGCTTGATACCTTAAATTTGCCTCGGTATGCCGAGTGGTTCTTGTAACCGATAAACTTTAACAGGCTTTGTGCCTGAGCACTTCTGGTTCCGTAGGACGTTATCTAAACTTTGGATTCGCCGTTTGAATATGTTTGCATTTGCCTTCGAACAAACATATTCCTCGCTCGGTATATATGCAAGTGTTTGCGATGTTCCTTTGCAGGTAGGGATGAAGCACAAGTTGCAATCGACCTGCACCTCGTCATACTTAGGCTGGCACTGGACCGCAGCTAAGCCTCCGAGTGGAAAGCATGCTCTCCACTCAGTAGGATTTTCAAAAACTTAGGCGAGCACTGGGCCGCATCTAAGCCCCGAGTGGGAGGTCTTCTCTCCACTCGGTAGGATTTTCAAAAACTTAGGCGAGCACTGGGCTGCAGCTAAGCCCCCGAGTGGGAGGTCTACTCTCCACTCGGTAGGATTTTCAAAAACTTAGGCGAGCACTGGGCTGCAGCTAAGCCCCCGAGTGGGAGGTCTGCTCTCCACTCGGTAGGATTTTCAAAAACTTAGGCGAGCACTGGGCTGTAGCTAAGCGCCCGAGTGGGAGGTCTGCTCTCCACTCGGTAGGATTTCTGTGGCGTACCTCTGAAGAAGAAGGCATCAATCGACCTGCACCTTGTCTTCCTTGCGGAGCGCACATTATACTTGTGGCGTAGCTCGGAAGGAGAAAGTAGCAGTCGACATGTACCTCGTCTTCCTTGCAGAGGGCACGTTATACTTGTGACGCAGCCCGGAAGGAGAGGGTAGCAGTCGACCTGCACCTCGTCTTCCTTGCAGAGTGCACATTATACTTGTGGCGTAGCTCGGAAGGGGAGGGTAGCAGTCGTCCTGCACCTCGTCTTCCTTGCGGAGCGTACGTTATACTTGTACTTAGGCGAGCGCTATGCTGCAGCTAAGCCCCCGAGTGAGAGGCTGGCTCACCACTCGGCAGGATTTCTTTGAAACTTAGGCGAGTACCTGGACTGCAGCTAAGCCTCCGAGTGGAAGGCTGGCTCACCACCCGGTAGGATTTTGTTGAACTTAGGTGAAACGGATTCTCAGCTAAGCCTCCGAGTGGGAGACTGGCTCACCACTCGGTAGGATTTTTTCAAACTTAGGCGAAACGGATTCGACGCTAAGCCACCCACTAGGGGACCTTTATGTGAACAAAAGTAATAAAAATCACTGGGAAAATTATAACACTATTTTCTTTGAAAGATGAACTACAGAAGTACTTTTATTACATCTCATCCGAATGCATACTTAAGTATAAAAGGGGCGGAGCAGCTCCGCGTTCCAAGCTCGGGGCTCGTCAATCTGGTGCTCGACATTATAAAGGCGGTATGCTCCATTGTGGAGAACCTTGGTGACGATGAAGGGACCTTCCCAAGTAGGAGCAAGCTTGTGTGGTTTCTGCTGATCCACTCGGAGAACCAAATCTCCTTCTTGGAAGGCTCGACTCTTCACATTTTTGGCGTGGGAGCGACGCAAGTCCCGCTGATAGATGGTCGATCGGATCAAGGCCATCTCTCTTTCTTCTTCCAGAAGGTCGACTGCGTCCTGCCAGGTTTGCTCTGCTTCAGCTTCAGTGTAGAGTTTGACTCGGAGTGCGTTGTGAAGCAGGTCACTCGGCAAGACCGCTTCAGCTCCGTAGACCAAGAAGAACGGAGTTCTTCCAGACGACCGATTAGGTGTGGTCCTTAATCCCCAAAGTACTGACGGAAGCTCGTCGACCCATGCACCAACAGCGTGCTTGAGGTCGCGCATCAATCGGGGTTTCTATCCTTTGAGAATCAAGCCATTTGCTCGTTCTTCCTGTCCATTCGACTGGGGGTGAGCGACTGAAGCATAGTCGACTCGTGTGCCCTGAGATGTGCAGAAGGCTCTGAATTCCTCGGAATCGAAGTTTGACCCATTGTCAGTGATGATGCTGTGTGGAACTCCATATTTGAATACCAATTCCCTGATGAAGCTGACAGCAGTGCCAGCATCAAGATTCTTGGTGGGTTTAGCCTCAATCCACTTGGTGAACTTGTCGACTGCTACCAGCACATGGGTGAAGCCACTTTTGCCTGTTCTCAATGGCCCAACCATATCCAATCCCCATACAACGAAAGGCCAGACGAGTGGAATGGTCTTCAAAGCTGAGGCGGGCTTGTGTGACATATTGGAGTAAAATTGACATCCTTCACACTTGTCGACTATCTCCTTTGCCATTTCATTCTCTCTTGGACAGTAAAACCCTGCTCGGTATGCTTTGGCCACAATGGTCCGAGAGGACGCATGATGGCCACAGGTCCCCGAGTTGATATCGTCAAGAATTATCCGACCTTCTTCTGGCGTTATACATTTCTAACCAATTCCAGTCGCGCTTTCTCTGTACAACTGTCCCCTTATCACGGTAAAGGCTTTAGATCGGCGGACGATCTGTCGAGCCTCTTCTTCATCCTCCAGGAGCTCTTTCCTTAGGATATACGTGATATACGACACTGTCCAATCGGGAGTGATCACCAATGCTTCCATGATCAGGTCGACCATTGCTGGAACTTCAACTTCAGTCGGATCTGTGACACTTTTAGGCTGCGGAGATTCTTCGGTAAAAGGATCTTCTTTAACTGATGGAGTATGGATATGCTCCAAGAACACATCACTGGGAATGGCTTCTCTCTTGGAACCTATCTTCGCCAAATCATCAGCCGCTTGATTCTTCAGTCGGGGTATATGATGGAGCTCTAACCCTTCAAATTTCTTTTCAAGCTTTCTCACTGCATTGCAGTATCCAGTCATGGCTGGGCTTCTAACGTCCCACTCCTTCATCCCTGAATGACCACCAAATCCGAGTCGCCATAAACCATAAGGCGACGGACGCCGAGTGAAATGGCCATGCGCAACCCATATAAAGTGCCTCGTATTCTGCTTCATTATTGGAGGAATCAAAGTGGATCTGGAGCACATATCTGAGCTTATCTCCTCGGGGGGAAACCAATACTACCCCAGCACCGGAACCATTTAACATCTTAGAGCCATCAAAGAACATGGTCCAATGCTCCGAGTGAACTTGAGTCGGCTGGTGTTGTTCAATCCACTCGGCAAGGAAATCTGCTATTGCTTGGGACTTAATGGCTTTCTTTGCCTCAAACTTGATATCAAGGGGAAGGAGTTCAATCTCCCATTTCGCCACTTGACCGGTTGCATCTCTGTTGTGCATAATCTCTGACAGTGGGGCGTCGCTGATGACTGTAATGGAATGATCAGAGAAATAATGAGCAACCTTCTTCGTGGTCATGTAGATCCCATATATAAGCTTCTGATAATGAGGGTATCTTTGCTTTGATGGGGTCAACACTTCGGAAAGATAATACACAGGGTGCTGAACTTTGAAGGCTTTCCCTTCTTCTTCCCGCTCGACCGTAAGTACTGTACTGACGACTTGTCCTATGGCTGCAATGTAAAGCAACAGAGGCTCTTTGCTGATTGGAGCAGCAAGCACCGGCTGGGTGGAGAGCAGAGCTTTTAGCTCTGCAAACGCTGCATCAGCTTCTGGAGTCCACTCAAACTTGTCTGACTTCTTCATCAGTCGGTAAAGAGGCAATGCCTTTTCACCGAGGCGAGAGATGAATTGACTTAACGCGGCTAAGCATCCAGTAAGCTTCTGGACATCATGCACACGCACAGGGCGTTTCATTCAGAGTATAGTGCCAACTTTTTCTGGGTTAGCGTTGATTCCTCGTTCGGAAACGAGAAGACCGAGTAACTTTCCACCAGGAACTTCGAATGTGCACTTTGATGGATTGAGCTTGATATCATACCTCCTGAGATTGGCAAATGTTTTAGCGAGGTCAGTCAACAGGTCGGAACCCTTCCATGATTTGACCACAATATCATCCATGTACGCTTCCACGTTCCAACTGATTTGAGTGAGTAAACACTTCTGAATCATCCTCATGAACGTGGCTCTGGCATTCTTGAGGCCGAATGGCATGGTGACATAGCAGAAGCACCCGAATGGAGTGATGAAAGCTGTTTTGATCTTGTCGGGTCCATACAGACGGATCTGATGGTACCTAGAATAGGCATCTAGAAAAGACAATCTCTCACATCCCGCAGTCGAGTCGACAATTTGGTCGATGCGAGGAAGAGGAAAATGATCTTTCGGGCAGGCCCGATTGATATGTTTGAAATCGATGCACATGCGAAGTGACTTGTCCTTCTTGGGGACCATGACAACATTGGCGAGCCACCGGAGAGGTAAATCTCTCGGATAAACTTTGCTGCCAGGAGCCGAGCCACCTCCTCGCCAATGGCCTTTCTCTTCTGGACGACGGACCATCGAAGATGTTCTTTGACATGTTTTGCTTTTGGGTCGACTGGTAAACGATGCTAAGCCAGCCCCCTGGGAACACCCGACATGTCAGCAGACTTCCATGCAAAGATGTCCCAGTTCTCACGGAGGAACTGGATGAGCGCTTCTTCCTATTTAGAGTCGAGTGTTGTGGAAATATGAGTCGGAGTAGCACTGGGGTCGGTCGGGTGAATGTGAACGGGTTTCGTCTCACCAGACAACTGGAATGCTGACTCTGTGGTGGGCTTCTTGGCCCGCAATAAATCACTCGGATCTGCATTTTTCTGATATTCTTCCAGTTCCACCACTATTATCTGAGCATCGGCCATCTTTGAGCCCTTCTGAAAGCACTCTTCTGCCTTTTTCCGATTGCCAGTGATGGTGATCACACCCTTGGGGCCAGGCATCTTCAGTTTGAGGTATACGTAACATGGTCGAGCCATGAACCATGCATAAGCTGGCCTGCCCAAAATAGCATGATAAGCGCTCTGGAAATCCACAACTTCAAATGTCAGCTTCTCTTTGCGGAAATGCTTCGAATCGCCGAAAACCACATCTAGAGCTATTTGGCCGAGTGACTCGGCCTTCTTTCCAGGAATAACTCCATGAAAACTCATGTTGCTGGAGCTGAGTCTGGACATCGGAATGCCCATTCCCTTTAGCGTCTCCGCATACAATATATTCAGAACCTTAGTCAGTGGAGTGCCTTCGACGACTGGGTCGACCACCAAAGCTTGCCTCCCAGGGGTGGCTTTGTGTGTCGGATGATAAGACTGGTCGAATGTAATGGCAGTCTGAGACCATTTCAGATAGCTTGGTGTCGCCGGAGCAACCATATTTACTTCACGGTTGATAACTTTGAATCGACTTTTGCTCTCCACATCAGCAAAAATCATCAGGGTGGAATTGACATGGGGGTACCCTTCGTCACTGTCCTCTTTGTCCATATCTTTGTCCGACTCCTTCTCCTTCTCCTTATCCTTGGACTGTTTTCCTTGAAATTGCTGGATTAAGAGCCGGCACTGGCGAGTGGTATGTTTTGGGTAGATGAAGTTACCCTCTTCGTCTTTCTTCGTGTGGATGTGACATGGCAGGTCCATCACGTCGTTTCCTTCCTTATCCTTTACCTTCTTGGGGTTCCAGGATCCTTTGGGCTTCCCTTTGAATTTTCCCTGAGTCACGGCCAGGGCCTCTCCAGGAGCAGCTAGCTCGGCTTTCCGCTTTTGCCTCCGACTGGAGTTTCCTTTTTCCGACTGACTCGACTTGTACTTGACACTCCGAAGTCGATCCTCTTCTTCACCATTGGCGTATTTGGTGGCAATCTCCATCATTCAACTCAGGGTCATATCTCCGGTCCGACCAAACTTCAAACTTAACTCTCTGTTCTTAACGCCATCCTTGAAGGCACAGATTGCTTGATGATCAGACACGTTCTCCACCGTATGATGCAATGTGATCCATCTCTGGATGTAATCTCTCAGGGTCTCATTCGACTTTTGCACACAGACCTGCAGCTCTGTCAGTCCTGCTGGTCGCTTGCAAGTTCCCTCAAATGTCTTGACGAACACTCGGGCAAGATCTTCCCAAGTGTAAATGCTGCTAGGAGCCAACTGATTCAACCAGGCCCTGGCCGAACCCTCCAACATGAGTGGTAAGTGTTTCATAGCCACCTCATCATTGCCACCGCCAATCTGCACAGCCACTCGGTAATCTTCGAGCCAAGTTTCGGGCTTGGACTCACTAGTGAACTTACTCACGCCAGTCGCCAACCTGAAGTTGGGAGGGATCACCGCGGCCCTGATGGCTCTGCTGAAACATTCTGGTCCTGAAACATGGACTCGGCTTTGGTGGGTGCATCTCTGTTGTGGCCTTCTCGATGAGCTCTGTTCCGGTCAACCAAACCTTGCACGATGATGGATCTCGCGTCAAAGCCTGGTTCCCTGGGGTTGACCGGAGCTCTCCGCCCAACACTATGCTGACGCCTGTCATCTTGCTGTCGAGGGGCGTAAGACCCACCCCTTGGGGGAGGAGTGGGCACTCGACGCCGATCATCGCGATCGAATCGGCCATCATACTGATCACGTCGACCCCCGCATCCCTCACGCTGCGGAGGCGATCTTGGGCTATGAGCCGACTGGACTGTATTCACTGCGACGGATTGACTGTGAATCCTATTACGTGACTGTGACACAGCTGAATTCTGATCTCCTGCTGCCCGGAGCAAATCTCGGATCTGCATCAAGCCTCTTCCAGCCTCCGACTGAGAGGGCTGAATTGACTCTGCTATACGGGCAGCAGCTGCTAGATTCTGAATCGGGGTTCGATATACCTAAGTTGGTTGCGGAAAGAGTTGACGTCGACAGGAGTCGGGTACTCATTGCCGCGCGCGTTCGTCGAGTGCTCGCTGGAGGTTCTCTAGTCGAGTGCGCTTAGCCAAGTTGGCCAAACGCGCATCCTCCAAGGCACGAGCCTCGGGGGTTTCTCCTATGATGGGAGTATGCAGAGCATCCATATTTCGGCGGCGAAGATCTTCCCTTTGCAGAGAAGTGAGTGGCTCGGGTTGATACTCTTCGTGGACCTGAGCGGGGTCGCCTCTGCCGTCCGCTCCATCGGTGCGAGGGAAGCCGGGAGGACTACGAGGCCCATTGACCATCAGGACCTCCGCCGCTGCATCGCTGCTGTCGCACTCGGATGCAGTCTCTACGGAGCCAGTCGACAGATTGAACAGGCCATAGAGAGATTCGTCGGGCTCGATTGCCGCGACTTGGATGGTGACCGATTGACGAGCCACTGCGTGTCTCACCCACCGTTGAAGCCTGGACCGACCAGAGCGCTTGCGCTAGCAGGAGACAGGGAGGGAGGACGACACAGGAGTCGACCGATACGGAGCCGACGGTTGCCGCAGCAGGACGCCGCAGACACATGGACGAAAATGTGTCGCCCCGCAGACGGGAAGCGCGTCGATGTCGAGTGGAGCCTCCTGGAGCCAAGCGGAGTTGTCGGCGATGAACGTGAGCGCGCCGAGACGGATCTCGCGGCCTCGACCAAAACTCCGCCAAAAACCATGATGAAGGCGATCAGAACAATTGCAACTTCTCCAATAAGTCGCTAAGACACCGGCCCCAAGGTGGGCGCCAACTGTCGTGGTACTAAGACTGACAGTAGAATGGGGGGTAGGTATGGAGAGGCAAGAACCTAGCTATGGAGTAGTTGTATACGCAAGGGATTTATGAGTTCAGGCCCTTCTCGGAGGAAGTAACAGCCCTACGTCTCGGAGCCCGAGGCGGTCGACTGGATTATAAGTGTATGAGTTACATGGGTGCGAACCCTTCTGCCAGTGGAGGGGGGTGGCTTATATAGTGTCTGCCAGGACCCAGCCAGCCCACGTAGCGGAGGGTTTAAAGTACATTAAGGCCTGGCGTTACAGGTAACGCATTACATAAAGTGTCATCATGGCCATAAAGACTACTTAATTATAGACCGTTTGTATACAGAGTGGCTCTTGGATTCCTGGTGGTCGAGTGAATCTTCATGGTCAAGTGTCTTCGAGTCCATCGAGTGGAATCCTTCCAGGTCGACTGAAAGGGAGTTTCTTCTATAGATGTCCTTGGGAAGGGTACCTTGGACAGGTCCATGACCCTACCCTAGGTACATGACTTCATCAGGTACCACTTTATCTCGGCAGGTGGTCTTTTTGGACAAAAAAATCTGTTAGGGGGGAGGGGGGCATCCCCCCCCCCCACTCTGCTACGCCCCAAGCCTTCTGGCAACAGGCCCCTATAGCCAGGGGAAGAAGCGTGC